>NC_060184.1:22295326-22605326 GCF_021184085.1 Oncorhynchus gorbuscha | reverse complement strand
GCAGGAACGGAACGACAGAGAGAAGAGAGAGCGAGAGAGTGAGAGAGGGAGGGGGAGAGAGAGGGATAGAACCAAACAAGACCAGCAGAGGGAAACGAATAGCATGGGGAGCACAGGGACAAGACATGACAATAAATGACAAACATGACAGCTGCAGTCATTCTCTTGCATTTGAGAAGGCAGTGGCAATGGCAATATGCTACTACTGAGAATATCACAAGATGATTCAATCATGACAGGAGTGTTTGCTTCAGTTGCATCTCAGCCTAAGAGAAGAAATGCAAAACTGGCATCTGTTGTCATTCCAGCACATACACAACATGGCCAAAGGTACTGTCACGTTCTTTCAAAATCGAACCCAGAAGCACACCAAGACAAGGAGAGTAGGAAGAAGGTGAGTATTTATTTACAAGTGAATGTGAATGGGTAGATATATCCAGGTGGCGTAGCGGGCAGCGGTGGTGAGTTGATGGGAGTAAATAGGTGGATCCAATGGGATAGCGGAATCCTCCGGCGACCAGGCGGGAATGGGGTAAATGATCCGGGTGAGTAATGTTCATGGCTAACAATCCGGCAGGGAATGGATGTCAGGTCAGAGCTTTTGAAGGGGAGAGGTGATGATCAGGACAGGTGTGCAGATTACTGATGGGATACAGGTGCGGGTGAACATCGATCTCCCAACAAGCTAATTCGCCCGGCAACCAGACAGGGTGCGTTCCAGGACACCGGAAACACACTCCAGGACAGAAACACAGGCAAACACAGACTCAGGAAGCGGGATTCGTGACAGTACCCCCCCTCCGACGAACGTCACCGGGCGACTACCTGGAGCACCAGGGTGGAGGCGGTAGAAGTCACGAAGCAGGTCGTCATCAAGGATCTGACGCCGAGAAATCCAACTCCTCTCCTCTGGACCATATCCTTCCCAATCCACGAGATATTGGAAACCTCGACCCCGCCGTCTGGAATCCATTATGCGGCGCACCGTGTAGGCAGGACCACCTCCGATCATCCGAGGAGGAGGAGGACGAGGAGGAGGGGGCAACAGAGGACTGAGGAGAACGGGCTTGAGGCAGGAGACATGAAAGGTGGGGTGTACTCGAAGCGTTGCCGGCAATTTGAGTCGGACCACAACAGAGTTAATGATTCTCTCCACCACAAACGGACCAATGAACTTAGGTGACAGTTTACTCGACTCAGTCCATAGAGGAAGATCCCGTGTAGCCAACCAAACCTTATCTCCGATGGTATAAGCGGGAGCAGGAATACGGTGACGATTCGCCTGGATCTGATACCGGTCAGAAACTTTAAGGAGGACCTTCCTGGCCCGAAGCCAGGTCCGGTGGCAACGACGAATGTGGGCCTGGACAGAAGGAACCGAAAGATCCCTCTCCTGAGAAGGAAACAAGGGAGGTTGGTATCCATACAGGCATTGGAAGGGGGACATCCCAGTGGCAGATGAAGGAAGGGTATTATGAGCATACTCGACCCAGGGTAATTGAGATGACCAAGAGGTGGGATCAGAGGAGACAAAACAACGCAGCATGGACTCCATCTTCTGGTTTTGCTCTCTCCGCCTGACAATTAGATTGTGGGTGAAATCCAGAAGTGAGACTGACTGTAGCTCCATGGGCAATCCCGTGACAAAATCCAGGGCCAGATGCGACCAAGGTCGCCGAGGAATAGGTAGGAGGTGAAGAAGCCCAGAGCTGGGCCGATTGGTACTTTTGTTCTGAGCACAAACAGGACATGCGGCAACAAACCTCCGGGTATCTTCTCCCATGGCAGGCCACCAAAATCATCTGCGCAGTAGCGCCATAGTCCGAGCAACGCCAGGGTGACAAGCTATCTTGCTGGCGTGGGACCACTGAAGAACGGCAGAACGGACCGACTCAGGCACGAACAACCGACCGGGTGGACCGTTACCGGGGCCGGGCTGCGTCCGAAGGGCCGATATCACATCCTCCTCAATCCTCCATGTCCCAGGTCGGAACGTCAGGGAAAAATTGAAGCGTCCAAAAAACAAAGCCCACCTGGCCTGACGGGAGTTGAGACGTTTAGCCGATTGCACGTAAGCCAGATTCTTGTGGTCAGTCCAGACCACAAACGGTTGCTCTGCTCCCTCCAACCAGTGACACCACTCCTCCAAGGCAAGCTTCACAGCGAGAAGCTCCCGGTTACCCACATCGTAGTTTCTCTCAGCTGGTGAAAGACGACAAGAGTAGAAGGCGCAGGGATGGAGTTTACCGTCAGTGGAGCTACGCTGGGACAGGATGGCGCCCACCCCCACATCAGACGCGTCCACCTCACCAACAAACTGACGGGAAGTGTCAGGTTGAGAGAGAATCGGCGCGTTGGTGAATCGGCTCTTCAAGTTCAGAAATGCTCGGTCTGCCTCAGGAGTCCAACAGAAAATTCTGGTGCAAGACGTCAGAGCAGTTAAAGGGGCGGCCACCCGGCTGTAATCACAGATAAACCTCCGATAGAAGTTCGCAAATCCCAGGAATCTCTGGAGCTGCAATCTCGTACCGGGCCGGGCCCAATCCCGAACCGCCCGAACCTTCTCTTGGTCCATCTTGATCTCACCCCTGGAGATGATGTACCCGAGGAAGGATGTAGTGTGGGCGTGAAAATCACACTTCTCTGCCTTCACAAACAGACAGTTCTCCAAAGCAGGACCTGCTTAACATGCTGGATGTGGCTGGAAAGCTCCTTGGAGAAAATCAGGATGTCATCCAGGTAAACGAACATAAACAGACCGATCATATCCCTCAGCACGTCATTCACCAAACTTTGGAACACTGCTGGAGCGTTGGAAAGTCCAAAAGGCATCACCTGGTACTCGAAATGTCCCATAGGTGTATTGAATCCAGTCAACCACTCGTCCCCCTCTTTGATCCGAACCAGATGATACGCATTGCGTAGATCAAGCTTCGTAAACACAGTAGCACCCTGTAAAGAATCGAAAGCGGAGCTCATCAAGAGCAAGGAGTACTTGTTCTTGACCGTAATATCATTCAACCCCCGATAATCAATACACGGTCAAAGAGAGCCATCCTTCTTACTCACAAAAAAAATCCAGCTCCCAGGGGTGATGACGAGGGACTAATGAGACCTGCAGCAAGAGACTCCTTTATGTAGGTCTCCATGGCTTCCCGCTCAGGTCGAGACAATACTGTATTTTTTTAAATTATTATTATTTTTTAACCTTTATCTAACCAGGCAAGTCAGTTAAGAACATATTCTTATTTTCAAGGACGGCCTGGGAACAGTGGGTTAACTGCCTGTTCAGGGGCAGAACGACAGATTTGTACCTTGTCAGCTCGGGGGTTTGAACTCGCAACCTTCCGGTTACTAGTCCAACGCTCTAACCACTAGGCTACGCTGCCGCCCCGTCCCTTGGGAAAGGCAGCTCCAGGGAACAGCTTAATTGTACAATCATAAGGTCGGTGGGGAGGAAGTGACTGAGCTTTCTGTTTACTGAACACCTCACCCAAATCGTGATATGTTTCAGGAACCAGGGACAAATCAGGAGGAGCAGACTCACTGACCCGACTGGGGACAGCATGAGAACAGGCAGTCCTGAGGCAGTTAGCATGGCACTCAATGCTCCAACTAGTTACCTTACCAGTCACCCAATCGAACGAAGGATTGTGTTCTCTTAGCCAGGGGTATCCAAGAACCAGAGGAACATGGGGGGAAGGCAAAATGAAAAAAGAAATAATCTCTGAATGATTCCCCGACAACAACATCTTAATCGGTTCAGTCCTCATAGTGATCCGTGCCAGACTACTGCCGTTCAGAGTGGTTGCTTCAATGGCTTCCGGTAATTGCTCCTTGGAAAGCCCCAGCTGTTCCACTAAGTCGGCATCAATGAAGCTGTCATCGGCAACTGAATCGATGAAAGCGTTAATCGCTAAACTCTGATTCTTATTTATGAGGGTAGCAGGAAAACGAGGTCTGACAGGGCTCTTGAGAGGTTGAAACTGGCTCACTAACAAACCTCCCAAACTTAACGAGCCGAGCAGTTTAATGGGCACTGAGGACAAACGGAGATGTAATGTCCCGAGCTACCACAGTAGAGGCAGCTGTTGGTCTCACGTCTACGTTGGCGCTCGTCCTTAGTTAACCCGTGCCGCCCCACTTGCATAGGTTCAGGATCTGGCGGCAGGACTCCTCCACTAATCCCGTGTGAGGGAAAATGATCAACCCCTTCTGGTCCACTTCCTGACCCGAATGGTAACCGAGTCTCAGATTGATTAGATGGACCCCACTGCTTCTCAAGTCAAATCACATTTTATTTGTCACATACACATGGTTAGCAGATGTTAATGTGAGTGTAGCGAAATGCTTGTGCTTCTAGTTCCGACAATGCAGTGATAGGCAACAAGTAATCTAACTAACAATTCCAAAACTACTGTCTTATACACAGTGTAAGGGGATAAAGAATATGTACATAAGGATGTATGAATGAGTGATGGTACAGAGCAGCATACAGTAGATGGTATCGAGTACAGTATATACATATGAGATGAGTATGTAGACAAAGTAAACAAAGTGGCATAGTTAAAGTGGCTAGTGATACATGTATTACATAAGGATGCAGCCGATGATGTAGAGTACAGTATATATGTATGCATATGAGATGAATAATGTAGGGTAAGTAACATTATATAAGGTAGCATTGTTTAAAGTGGCTAGTGATATATTTACATCATTTCCCATCAATTCCCATTATTAGAGTGGCTGGAGTTGGGTCAGTGTCAATGACAGTGTGTTGGCAGCAGCCACTCAATGTTAGTGGTGGCTGTTTAACAGTCTGATGGCCTTGAGATAGAAGCTGTTTTTCAGTCTCTCGGTCCCAGCTTTGATGCACCTGTACTGACCTCGCCTTCTGGATGATAGCGGGGTGAACAGGCAGTGGCTCGGGTGGTTGATGTCCTTGATGATCTTTATGGCCTTCCTGTAATATCGGGTGGTGTAGGTGTCCTGGAGGGCAGGTAGTTTGCCCCCGGTGATGCGTTGTGCAGACCTCACTACCCTCTGGAGAGCCTTACGGTTGAGGGCGGAGCAGTTGCTGTACCAGGCGGTGATACAGCCCGCCAGGATGCTTTCAATTGTGCATCTGTAGAAGTTTGTGAGTGCTTTTGGTGACAAGCCGAATTTCTTCAGCCTCCTGAGGTTGAAGAGGCGCTGCTGCGCCTTCTTCATGACGCTGTCAGTGTGAGTGGACCAATTCAGTTTGTCTGTGATGTGTATGCCGAGGAACTTAAAACTTGCTAAACTCTCCACTACTGTTCCATCAATGTGGATAGGGGGGTGTTTCCTCTGCTGTTTCCTGAAGTCCACAATCATCTCCTTAGTTTTGTTGACGTTGAGTGTGAGGTTATTTTCCCGACACCACACTCCGAGGGCCCTCACCTCCTCCCTGTAGGCCGTCTCGTCGTTGTTGGTAATCAAGCCTACCACTGTTGTGTCGTCCGCAAACTTGATGATTGAGTTGGAGGCGTGCGTGGCCACGCAGTCGTGGGTGAACAGGGAGTACAGGAGAGGGCTCAGAACGCACCCTTGTGGGGCCCCCGTGTTGAGGATCAGCGGGGAGGAGATGTTGTTGCCTACCCTCACCACCTGGGGGCGGCCCATCAGGAAGTCCAGTACCCAGTTGCACAGGGCGGGGTCGAGACCCAGGGTCTCGAGCTTGATGACGAGCTTGGAGGGTACTATGGTGTTGAATGCCGAGCTGTAGTCGATGAACAGCATTCTCACATAGGTATTCCTCTTGTCCAGGTGGGTTAGGGCAGTGTGCAGTGTGGTTGAGATTGCATCGTCTGTGGACCTATTTGGGCGGTAAGCAAATTGGAGTGGGTCTAGGGTGTCAGGTAGGGTGGAGGTGATATGGTCCTTGACTAGTCTCTCAAAGCACTTCATGATGACGGAAGTGAGTGCTACGGGGCGGTAGTCGTTTAGCTCAGTTACCTTAGCTTTCTTGGGAAAAGGAACAATGGTGGCCCTCTTGAAGCATGTGGGAACAGCAGACTGGTATAGGGATTGATTGAATATGTCCGTAAGCACACCGGCCAGCTGGTCTGCACATGCTCTGAGGGCGCGGCTGGGGATGCCGTCTGGGCCTGCAGCCTTGCGAGGGTTAACACGTTTAAATGTCTTACTCACCTCAGCTGCAGTGAAGGAGAGACCGCATGTTTTCGTTGCAGGCCGTGTCAGTGGCACTGTATTGTCCTCAAAGCGGGCAAAAAAGTTATTTAGTCTGCCTGGGAGCAAGACATCCTGGTCAGTGACTGGGCTGGGTTTCTTCTTGTAGTCCGTGATTGACTGTAGACCCTGCCACATGCCTCTTGTGTCTGAGCCGTTGAATTGAGATTCTACTTTGTCTCTGTACTGACGCTTAGCTTGTTTAATAGCCTTGCGGAGGGAATAGCTGCACTGTTTGTATTCGGTCATGTTGCCAGACACCTTGCCCTGATTAAAAGCAGTGGTTCGCGCTTTCAGTTTCACGCGAATACTGCCATCAATCCACGGTTTCTGGTTAGGGAATGTTTTTATCGTTGCTATGGGAACGACATCTTCAACGCACGTTCTAATGAACTCGCACACCGAATCAGCGTATTCGTCAATATTTTTGTCTGACGCAATACGAAACATGTCCCAGTCCACGTGATGGAAGCAGTCTTGGAGTGTGGAGTCCGCTTGGTCGGACCAGCGTTGGACAGACCTCAGCGTGGGAGCCTCTTGTTTTAGTTTCTGCCTGTAGGCAGGGATCAACAAAATGGAGTCGTGGTTCTCCCTCCTTCTCTCTCGGACTCTATTATCTACCCGAATAGCTAAGGTGACCAAACTATCTAGGTCACTAGGCTCTGGATAGGAGATCAGCTCGTCCTTGAGTTGCTCCGACAACCCCTGGTAAAAAAACGCTTGTAGTGATTCCTCATTCCAACCACTCTCCACAGCCAATGTCCTGAATTCTATCACAAAGTCTGCCACACTGCGAGCTCGATGGCGAAGAGAGAACAAAAGTTTAGCTGCGTCCTTACCTCGGACTGGATGGTCAAAAAGCTTTCTCATCTCTGCCGTGAAACCCTGGTATGACGTCATGCATGTGTCCCAAACAGCTGAATGTCATGTTTGTCATTTATTATCATGTCTTGTCCCTGTGCTCCCCATTCTGTTCGTTTCCCTCTGCTGGTCTTATTGGGTTCTTTCCCTCTTTCTATCCCTCTCTCTCCCCCTCCCCCTCTCACTCTCTCGCTCTCTCTTCTCTCTATCGTTCCGTTCCTGCTCCCAGCTGTTCCTATTCCCCTAATCATCATTTAGTCTTCCCACACCTGTTCCCGATCCTTTCCCCTGATTAGAGTCCCTATTTATTCCTTTGTGTTCCGTTCCTGTCCCGTCGGTTCCTTGTTTAGTATTCACCATGCTGTGATTGCGTTTCGCCCTGTCCTGTCGTGTTTTTGCTGTGATTGTGTATCGCCCTGTCCTGTCGTGTTTTTTGCCTTCATCAGATGCTGCGTGTGAGCAGGTGTCTCTGTCTACTACGGCCTGCGCCTACCCGAAGCGACCTGCAGTCTGTGGCCGCTTCTCCAGTTATTCCCCTCTACAGACTAGAGGATTTCTGTCATTCCCTGTTTGGACTTAAATAAACTCTGTTTCTGTTAAGTCGCTTTTGGGTCCTCTTTCACCTGCATGACAGAAGGAACCGACCAAGGAATGGACCCAGCGACTTCAGACGCTCGTTACACTGCCGTCGAGATCCAAGGAGCCATGCTCGGCAGACACGAGCAGGAATTGTCTGCTGCTCGCCATGCCGTGGAGAACCTGGCCGCTCAGGTTTCCGACCTCTCTGGACAGTTCCAGAGTCTACGTCTCGTGCCACCTGTTACTTCCTGGCCTGCCGAGCCTCCAGAACCTAGGGTTAATAACCCACCTTGCTACTCCGGGCAGCCCACTGAGTGCCGCTCCTTTCTCACGCAGTGTGAGATTGTGTTCTCTCTCCAACCCAACACATACTCTAGAGAGAGCTCGGGTTGCTTACGTCATTTCACTCCTTACTGGCCGGGCTCGAGAATGGGGCACAGCTATCTGGGAGGCAAGGGCTGATTGCTCTAACAAATTCCAGAACTTTAAAGAGGAGATGATTCGGGTTTTTGACCGTTCAGTTTTTGGTGGGGAGGCTTCTAGGGCCCTGGCTTCCTTATGCCAAGGTGAACGGTCCATAACGGATTATTCTATTGAGTTTCGCACTCTTGCTGCCTCTAGTGAGTGGAACGAGCCGGCGCTGCTCGCTCGTTTTCTGGAGGGACTCCACGCAGTGGTTAAGGATGAGATTCTCTCCCGGGAGGTTCCTTCAGATGTGGACTCTTTGATTGCTCTCGCCATCCGCATAGAACGACGGGTAGATCTTCGTCACCGGGCTCGTGGAAGAGAGCTCGCATCAACGGTGTTTCCCTGCTCCGCATCGCAACCATCTCCCTCCTCTGGCTTTGAGACTGAGCCCATGCAGCTGGGAGGGATTCGCATCTCGAATAAGGAGAGGGAACGGAGGATCACCAACCGCCTGTGCCTCTATTGCGGAGTTGCTGGACATTTTGTTAATTCATGTCCAGTAAAAGCCAGAGCTCATCTGTAAGCGGAGGGCTACAGGTGAGCGCAACTACTCAAGTCTCTCCATCAAAATCCTGTACTACTTTGTCGGTCCATCTACGCTGGACCGGTTCGGGTGCTACATGTAGTGCCTTGATAGACTCTGGGGCTGAGGGTTGTTTCATGGACGAAGCATGGGTTCGGAAACATGACATTCCTTTCAGAGAGTTAGAGAAGCCTACGCCCATGTTCGCCTTAGATGGTAGTCATCTTCCCAGTATCAGATTTGAGACACTACCTTTAACCCTCACAGTATCTGGTAACCACAGTGAGACTATTTCTTTTTTGATTTTCCGTTCACCGTTTACACCTGTTGTTTTGGGTCATCCCTGGCTAGTATGTCATAATCCTTCTATTAATTGGTCTAGTAATTCTATCCTATCCTGGAACGTTTCTTGTCATGTGAAGTGTTTAATGTCTGCCATCCCTCCCGTTTCTTCTGTCCCTACTTCTCAGGAGGAACCTGGCGATTTGACAGGAGTGCCGGAGGAATATCATGATCTGCGCACGGTCTTCAGTCGGTCCCGAGCCAACTCCCTTCCTCCTCACCGGTCGTATGATTGTAGTATTGATCTCCTTCCGGGGACCACTCCTCCTCGAGGTAGACTATACTCTCTGTCGGCTCCCGAACGTAAGGCTCTCGAGGATTATTTGTCTGTGTCTCTTGACGCCGGTACCATAGTGCCTTCTTCTTCTCCGGCCGGGCGGGGTTCTTTTTGTTAAGAAGAAGGACGGTACTCTGCGCCCCTGCGTGGATTATCGAGGGCTGAATGACATAACGGTTAAGAATCGTTATCCGCTTCCCCTTATGTCATCAGCCTTCGAGATTCTGCAGGGAGCCAGGTGCTTTACTAAGTTGGACCTTCGTAACGCTTACCATCTCGTGCGCATCAGAGAGGGGGACGAGTGGAAAACGGCGTTTAACACTCCGTTAGGGCATTTTGAGTACCGGGTTCTGCCGTTCGGTCTCGCCAATGCGCCAGCTGTTTTTCAGGCATTAGTTAATGATGTTCTGAGAGACATGCTGAACATTTTTGTTTTTGTCTATCTTGACGATATCCTGATTTTTTCTCCGTCACTCGAGATTCATGTTCAGCACGTTCGACGTGTTCTACAGCGCCTTTTAGAGAATTGTCTCTACGTAAAGGCTGAGAAGTGCTCTTTTCATGTCTCCTCCGTTACTTTTCTCGGTTCCGTTATTTCCGCTGAAGGCATTCAGATGGATTCCGCTAAGGTCCAAGCTGTCAGTGATTGGCCCGTTCCAAGGTCACGTGTCGAGTTGCAGCGCTTTTTAGGTTTCGCTAATTTCTATCGGCGTTTCATTCGTAATTTCGGTCAAGTTGCTGCCCCTCTCACAGCTCTTACTTCTGTCAAGACGTGTTTTAAGTGGTCCGGTTCCGCCCAGGAGCTTTTGATCTTCTAAAAGAACGTTTTACGTCCGCTCCTATCCTCGTTACTCCTGACGTCACTAGACAATTCATTGTCGAGGTTGACGCTTCAGAGGTAGGCGTGGGAGCCATTCTATCCCAGCGCTTCCAGTCTGACGATAAGGTTCATCCTTGCGCTTATTTTTCTCATCGCCTGTCGCCATCTGAGCGCAACTATGATGTGGGTAACCGTGAACTGCTCGCCATCCGCTTAGCCCTAGGCGAATGGCGACACTGGTTGGAGGGGGCGACCGTTCCTTTTGTCGTTTGGACAGACCATAAGAACCTTGAGTACATCCGTTCTGCCAAACGACTTAATGCCCGTCAAGCTCGTTGGGCGTTGTTTTTCGCTCGTTTCGAGTTTGTGATTTCTTAACGTCCGGGTAGCAAGAACACCAAGCCTGATGCCTTATCCCGTCTGTTTAGTTCTTCTGTGGCTTCTACTGATCCCGAGGGGATTCTTCCTTATGGGCGTGTTGTCGGGTTAACAGTCTGGGGAATTGAAAGACAGGTTAAGCAAGCACTCACGCACACTGCGTCGCCGCGCGCTTGTCCTAGTAACCTCCTTTTCGTTCCTGTTTCCACTCGTCTGGCTGTTCTTCAGTGGGCTCACTCTGCCAAGTTAGCTGGTCATCCCGGTGTTCGAGGCACTCTTGCGTCTATTCGCCAGCGCTTTTGGTGGCCGACTCAGGAGCGTGACACGCGCCGTTTCGTGGCTGCTTGTTCGGACTGCGCGCAGACTAAGTCGGGTAACTCTCCTCCTGCCGGTCGTCTCAGACCGCTCCCCATTCCTTCTCGACCATGGTCTCACATTGCCTTAGACTTCATTACCGGTCTGCCTTTGTCTGCGGGGAAGACTGTGATTCTGACGGTTGTCGATAGGTTCTCTAAGGCGGCACATTTCATTCCCCTCGCTAAACTTCCTTCCGCTAAGGAGACGGCACAAATCATTATTGAGAATGTATTCAGAATTCATGGCCTCCCGTTAGACGCCGTTTCAGACAGAGGCCCGCAATTCACGTCACAGTTTTGGAGGGAGTTCTGTCGTTTGATTGGTGCGTCCGTCAGTCTCTCTTCCGGGTTTCATCCCCAGTCTAACGGTCAAGCAGAGAGGGCCAATCAGACGATTGGTCGCATACTACGCAGCCTTTCTTTCAGAAACCCTGCGTCTTGGGCAGAACAGCTCCCCTGGGCAGAATACGCTCACACCGCTTCCTTCGTCTGCTACCGGGTTATCTCCGTTTCAGAGTAGTCTGGGTTACCAGCCTCCTCTGTTCTCATCCCAGCTTGCCGAGTCCAGCGTTCCCTCCGCTCAAGCGTTTGTCCAACGTTGTGAGCGCACCTGGAGGAGGGTGAGGTCTGCACTTTGCCGTTACAGGGCACAGACGGTGAGAGCCGCCAATAAACACAGGATTAAGAGTCCAAGGTATTGTTGCGGCCAGAGAGTGTGGCTTTCCACTCGCAACCTTCCTCTTACGACAGCTTCTCGTAAGTTGACTCCGCGGTTCATTGGTCCGTTCCGTGTCTCCCAGGTCGTCAATCCTGTCGCTGTGCGACTGCTTCTTCCGCGACATCTTCGTCGCGTCCATCCTGTCTTCCATGTCTCCTGTGTTAAGCCCTTTCTTCGCACCCCCGTTCGTCTTCCCTCCCCCCTCCCGTCCTTGTCGAGAGCGCACCTATTTACAAGGTACATAAGATCATGGACATGCGTTCTCGGGGACGGGGTCACCAATACTTAGTGGATTGGGAGGGTTACGGTCCTGAGGAGAGGAGTTGGGTTCCGTCTCGGGACGTGCTGGACCGTTCACTCATCGATGATTTCCTCCGTTGCCGCCAGGATTCCTCCTCGAGTGCGCCAGGAGGCGCTCGGTGAGTGGGGGGTACTGTCATGTTTGTCATTTATTATCATGTCTTGTCCCTGTGCTCCCCATTCTGTTCGTTTCCCTCTGCTGGTCTTATTGGGTTCTTTCCCTCTTTCTATCCCTCTCTCTCCCCCTCCCCTCTCACTCTCTCGCTCTCTCTTCTCTCTATCGTTCCGTTCCTGCTCCCAGCTGTTCCTATTCCCCTAATCATCATTTAGTCTTCCCACACCTGTTCCCGATCCTTTCCCCTGATTAGAGTCCCTATTTATTCCTTTGTGTTCCGTTCCTGTCCCGTCGGTTCCTTGTTTAGTATTCACCATGCTGTGATTGCGTTTCGCCCTGTCCTGTCGTGTTTTTGCTGTGATTGTGTATCGCCCTGTCCTGTCGTGTTTTTTGCCTTCATCAGATGCTGCGTGTGAGCAGGTGTCTCTGTCTACTACGGCCTGCGCCTACCCGAAGCGACCTGCAGTCTGTGGCCGCTTCTCCAGTTATTCCCCTCTACAGACTAGAGGATTTCTGTTATTCCCTGTTTGGACTTAAATAAACTCTGTTTCTGTTAAGTCGCTTTTGGGTCCTCTTTCACCTGCATGACACTGAAGCCCATTCCAGAGCTTTACCACGCCGCAGCTCAATAACAAAAGCTATCCTAGCCTTATCTGTGGAGTAAGATTAGGGCTGCAGATCAAAAACTAACCCACACTGTAAAAGAAATGAATGGCATCCTCCCAGATCTCCCTCGTACTTCTCCGGTGTCGGAAGCTTGGGTTCACGGAAGGAAACCGCACCAGACATGGCAGGTGAGATGGGTGAAACAGGTGGTGAATGAATCGCCGGCAAACTGAGCTGATCCTGGATTTGTGTCAAGCTAGCAGATAAGTTCTGGATTGAACCCGCTATCTCCTGTAGCGCCGTCTTGTGTTGTCCCAATGTCTTCCCCTGCTGGGTAATGGCATGGCAAACGGAGTCCAGGTCCGTTGGGTTCATCCTTGGCCGGATCGTTCTGTCACGTTCTTTCAAAATCGAACCCAGAAGCAGACCAGGACAAGGAGAGTAGGAAGAAGGTGAGTATTTATTTACAAGTGAATGTGAATGGGTAGATATATCCAGGTGGCGTAGCGGGCAGCGGTGGTGAGTTGATGGGAGTAAATAGGTGGATCCAATGGGGTAGCGGAATCCTCCGATGACCAGGCTGGAATGGGGTAAATGATCCGGGTGAGTAATGTTCATGGCTAACGATCCGGCAGGGAATGGAGAGCTTTTGAAGGGGAGAGGTGATGATCAGGACAGGTGTGCAGATTACTGATGGGATACAGGTGCGGGTGAACATCAATCTCCCAACAAGCTAATTCGCCCGGCAACCAGACAGGGTGCGTTCCAGGACACCGGAAACACACTCCAGGACAGAAACACAGGCAAACACAGACCCAGGAAGCGGGATTCGTGACAGGTACAGTGGGGCAAAAAAGTATTTAGTTTGCAAGTTCTCCCACTTAAAAAGATGAGAGAGGCCTGTAATTTTCATCATAGGTGCACTTCAACTATGACAGACAAAATGACAAAAAAAAATCCTGAAAATCACATTGTAGGATTTATTTGCAAATGATGGTTGAAAATAAGTATTTGGTCAATAACAAAAGTTTATCTTAATACTTTGTTATATAGCCTTTGTTGGCAATGACAGAGGTCAAACGTTTTCTGTAAGTCTTCACAAGGTTTTCACACACTGTTGCTGGTATTTTGGCCCATTCCTCCATGCAGATCTCCTCTAGAGCAGTGATGTTTTGCGGCTGTTGCTTGGCAACACGGACTTTCAACTCCCTCCAAAGATTTTCTATGGGGTTCAGGTTTTCACTCAAAATCTCACGATACATTGCCCCATTCATTCTTTCCTTTACACGGATCAGTCGTCTTGGTCCCTTTGCAGAAAAACAGCCCCAAAGCATGATTTTTCTACCCCCATGATTCACAGTAGGTATGGTGTTCTTTGGATGCAACTCAGCATTCTTTGTCCTCCAAACACGACGAGTTGAGTTTTTACCCAAAAATTATATTTTGGTTTCATCTGACCATATGACATTCTCCCAATTTTCTTCTGGATCATCCAAATGCCCTCTACAAACTTCAGACGGGCTTGGACATGTACTGGCTTAAGCAGGGGGACACGTCTGGCACTGCAGGATTTGAGTCCCTGGCGGCGTAGTGTGTTACTGATGGTAGGCTTTGTTACTTTGGTCCCAGCTCTCTGCAGGTCATTCACTAGGTGCCCCCATGTGGTTCTGGGATTTTTGCTCACCGTTCTTGTGATCACTTTGACCCCACGGGGGGAGATCTTGCGTGGAGCCCCAGATCGAGAGAGATTATCAGTGGTCTTGTATGTCTTCCATTTCCTAATAATTGCTCCCACAGTTGATTTCTTCAAACCAAGCTGCTTACCTATTGCAGATTCAGTCTTCCCAGCCTGGTGCAGGTCTACAATTTTGTTTCTGGTGTCCTTTGACAGCTTTTTGGTCTTGGCCATAGTGGAGTTTGGAGTGTGACTGTTTGAGGTTGTGGACAGGTGTCTTTTATACTGATAACAAGTTCAAAGAGGTGCCATTAATACAGGTAACGAGTGGAGGACAGAGGAGCCTCTTAAAGAAGAAGTTACAGGTCTGTGAGAGCCAGAAATCTTGTTTGTTTGTAGGTGATCAAATACTTATTTTCCACCATAATTTGCAAATAAATTCATTAAAAATCCTCCAATGTGATTTTCTGGATTTTTTTTTATTTTTTAGTTGAAGTGTACCTATGATGAAAATTACAGGACTCTCTCATATTTTTAAGTGGGAGAACTTGCACAATTGGTGGCTGACTAAATACTTTTTTGCCCCACTGTATATGCTGATCATCATGGCACTTGCCTTCATTTTTGTTATGCTTATGTCAGTTATATCATTCCTCAGTCCTGATAGGCTACTTTCGGAGACTTTCTGAATGGACAATCAAAGCTACCAGCGCATCTCAGACACAAGAACAAATTACATTTCTCCTTTCCTAAAAACTTATTAAAAACCTAGGCCTACCTTCTAATCCTGGCTGTAGGATATGAGAAAGTTGGCAACATTAGGATTATGCCTAAACTATGTAGCCTATCAAATTAATTGACTATGAAAGACAAGGAAAGGAAAGGAAAGGGAGAGAGAGAGACATCTATGTAGCCTAAATGTTTGTAAGCAGTTATTGATATGGTCAAACTCCGGACAATATTTTTTGTCTGTCTCTTACATAGCATACAGGTGGTCAGCTACATTTACTGTAGTAGCCTAGCCTAGGCTGGTGGTGATAAATTGCTACATTGCAGCATTGCTGCATTATAAACGTAGCCTACGGGACAGACAGAGAGAAATTCATTAATTCATTCAAACAACGAACCTGTCCCTGGCAGTCCGCACGCGGACTGTCAGTGGCAGAACACTTGTCCCAGAGGGCATTGGTTGAACCAGGGGTTTGGTAGGGAAGCGCATGCAAGCAGGACGGAATGAAAAATATAGGAGCACCTGCAAAACAGCGAATGTAAACTGTGCCCAATAAAAAAACACACAACCCTCCCCAAAGCAAAAAAAAGTTACACCCTCTCCCATACATTTTTCATGACTCATGATTTTACAATTCATCCGTCATCTTACACATGCACATGATGTTGATGAATATTTAATGAAACTTGTGCATATATTATTAGTTGTTTTCTCTCTATTTTTCAACATCTATACCGCAAAGTGGGGGAGAAAATTATTCAAAATGTCAGCATTTATAAAGTGTGTTGCTGTTGTTTAATATTTTATCTGGTAAAACAAAAAAGTTGATTTGACTCGTTTATATTGGCATAAAGGTTGTGCTTTATTATTTATCAGATTACATATATCGTTGGGATCATCTCATGAATATCTTGTGAAAGTGATGTTTCTGAGAAATCTAGTATATATTCATTTTGGATCATACATTTTGCATAAATGTTTTCTTTCCATCCAAGAGTATTTTGAGAGACAGTCTTACCCTCTGCAGATGTGAGAGATTTGTTTCAAACCTTTTTAAATGATCTAGCCTGAATATATTTTAAATATATTTGTTTTTCACGTTCACAGTGAATAAATTATGAAACCTCGCCAAGCATGGGATTGGTTTAATATACAGAAAGAAATCATTTATACAGTAGCCAACTGCCTGCAGGGACAGAAATGGACATACACAGAAATGAACATGTATGCTACAGTACAATTTTCCATATCACACTAAAATTATTATTAGAGCCTCTGATTCCTTCTTTCCTCGAAAGCTAAACAACATCCCTTATTATCTGCATAACAAAATACCCAGTGTGCCATCCAGTCGATAAGCGTTGATGTGCTATTTGTTTAACAAATCCATTTCTACCTTGGTGTTTTTCTCTCCCCCAGGTTCTGTAGTCTAGCTTAACTGAATGTTTGGAGTACCATTAAAACACCTGCGCGTTTGCAGGTGGATTTGTAGTACTAGTGATGGAAAATGGTGAAGGCCTTATCTGTGATTTTGCATGAGAGGGAACCCACTAGTCCAGGATGCACAATACCTCCTGTTACCTCCCCACACTCTGGGGCTAATGTGCTCTGGTCAGAGCCACTGTGTGTCGTACAGCCTCCCGAGCATTGTCTGAATGCAGCATGAAGCTGCCTGCCTCTCTATTCATGCCACCACTGATTGATTGGCTTTTGTCTCAGTGATTAGAGGCAACTCATGTCTTCTCCACACTTGGAGAAAAAAGAAAACCCTAAGCTTTGGCGAAGCTCGGAGGATAAACTTCCATTTCAATCAGCAGTTGTAGAGAGCTGAAGTGTGCACTTCTTTTCCTGTAATCAGCCAGGATTCCTTATGTTCTACCTCAGTAATGAGGTTCTTTCCAACTCTTTTCAGGAGGGTAAAATGAAGGTGTTATGCAAAACAGCATGACCAAACAGATTGATCAACTAAATTCACTCTTGTGTATGAAAAACAGAACACCATGACATGAATATATAATGACAGATGTATGGAGTTTCATGGTTTACTAATTATTATTATTTTCTTCAAATTTAGTGTAGGGCCTACCAATTGCCCTTGCAGATGTTTTTTGTCAGACAAAGGGTTATAGCCTACTGAGAAATTCCTTCTCTTAGGATCTGGCATGTTATTTGGATCCCCTTTCATTTAGTCAATGTTATTTCCCTGGAGAATAAGGCCACTCTTCTGACCGACTCAATAATGGGTTCCCCCCAAATATATGTTTATAATTACTAATGTATGGATAATTACTCTGTGCACAGCTGCTTGGGAGAGCTGTTCCTATTTGTGTTGATGAAAGTGGGCTCAGGGGCCACATTAATGACTAGGGAGACCCTCTGATTCCAACAATAGCCCAAGGTTTGTCTCTCTGTGTCAGGCAGTGAGGAAAGCCCTGAAGCCTCTTTCTTCTCTCAACGTTGTACACGGCCTGTGATACCGAGGCAGATGAGTCTCTGGGTGTCTGGGAGTTCATCCAATAACATCAGGTACTCCCAAGTGTACTCTCAGGCAGCTTTGACATTTAGATATTATCAGGTAACTAATGCTAGGGGTTACAATTCACCAATGGCTGTTATTTGGGTTGAGCCTTATACATGTAAATGTGGTGTGGAAGCGCTGCATGTTTAATTGCAGCAATATAGCATGTTTCCATGTTGTTTACCTTTCTAATCCAGGCGGCAGGCTGCTTTTGTGCTGCCATATGGGCTCCCATCAGGACTCACTGGGCTCCCCGCTTTAGTAGCTAATATGGCGAGGTGCATGCAGCTTTTCATGAGTGCTTCTCCAATACCATGGAAATGCTGAGTGCTGCTAATTACCATCATACATTTTTCTTTGTGATTTTGCAGTTCAGCAGAAACAAGTTAACAACGCCTCTAAGAGGAGGACCTGACGGGTGTCATATTAGACAGAAAGGTGCTTTTTATAAGAGGTCTTTGCCGGGTGGTAGGGGGCGTAGAGGAGCTAGCGTTGATCCCTGACTCTGACTCCCTTTTGCTCGTGACTATTCAGTATTTTCTGGAAAGAAACAGATGGAAAAAAAACAGTTTTCCTTTCATTCCACTGACCCATGAAATGACAGAGGGTCACCATGGTGACTGGCCCAGATAAACAGACAAGATAGGTTTCAGGAACAGCTTAGCATAGATACCAAACAATTTACATACCCGTGGCGGAATAGCCTACATCACCTTAGGAAAAAAGACCGTCTAATGTACTAGATCATAATGAAAGCCACTAACTAGAAGCTAATTCACTTTCAATTAGGTTATATTTTCAAAACAACATTTTTTGAATTTCTCAGTTCCTGCTGGATGGATAACAGTTGTGCCGGCACTTTTACAATGAAGATCCTGTAAATGGAGAGAAATCTCATCCCCTGAGCAATAGCTCTCAAAACCAAGCATTAAAAGAGGGTCATTACGTGTCATACAATGAAACAAGGTAAGCTGAGCAATGAAATTGAAAAATGCCAAGCTCAGCCTCTGTATTTCGGAGGAAAGTTCTTTAAAAATACTATCATTAATCTGGGAAAAACTGAGTCATAGAGCTGTGAGTCATTGTGTCTGGAATGACAGTAGGACCTTGTCACATGGACCTAACTGTGCATTCTGATTCATGATATATGAGTCATACAGTATCGGATGTATAGCAGCTAGCTAGGCTGCCATAGACATACAGACAGACAGCATGGGACAGAATCAGCAGATAGATCTGTGGTTCGGCAGGTAGCATAGCTTATTCTTAATCAGAAGCCCAGTGTGAGGGATCTCAGCTGGTCAGCTCTGGACTGGACTGAGACATGGACAGACTGGATTTAATAGAGAGAAACTTGATGTTTTGACGAGATGAAATTACATTAATAAAATGTTGCTTAGCGACATGGAGAGGAATGGAGCGCTCAAAGGAGAAGTTCATTTAGTTGTGGCATCTGTTGTGATCGTCAAAGCTCATCAACAGTCAATAGAAGGAACACACGTGAAGAATTCCCATCACGAATATACATACTTCGAGTTCTCAAATTAATGCGGCAGTTTGTTAAACTGAGATCTCACAAATATTTCAAGGCCATTTCCTATTCATTCACATGGAATTTACAGGGAGGGAAATCCAATTATTCTGCCAGGCATTTTTTTCACTCCTCCAACTGTAATAAATGGAGTACTCTGACATACCTTTATTAGTAAGGACAGTGCCTTTACAGTAAGGAGATTGTTAGTTGCAAATATGAAGTTGAGTTTAAAGCCTCCTGTAGTTGCAGTGCAAGTGGGGATTTGGGAATCATTAGCGTCGGAGCTATGAAGTGATATCTGGCTCCGACACCGTTGGGACACACTGTGATCCCTCTCCTCACCGCAGCCGTTTGAAGTGCCATGGCTGGTAGTCATATCAACAACTGGTGTCACGTCCAATCAGACACTGAGATCCAAATGGTCGGGGCAAAGGGGTCTAGCCTTGCCAGCTTCAATTTCCCACAGAGGCCAAGATCGAGGGGGATGGGGACGTGACCCTGAGGATTTCTACACTTCCCGGGCAATTAGAGGCAGTTGTGTGATTGGGAAGAGGAGAGAGAGGAGGCTGAAGTCTCGGCCCCTTGGTGTGGTGTGCAAGCAGAATGCCCTGTCCTCCCTCCCTTTCAGCATAAACTTGGAGATACATCACTCTAACACATATCTCATGGCTCTGGTACTAAAGTTAATTTATTTTTCTTGATTTTCCTTACAGATCAGCATATTGGAACGACAAATATTTGACTTCCTTGGGTACCAATGGGCTCCTATCCTCACAAACTTTGTGCACATCATCATAGTCATCTTGGGGCTCTTTGGGACTGTACAATTCAGACCAAGATACATAACTGGGGTGAGTTATATCTTCTTTAATTTCCTATACATTAATATCTTTGGAAAGTGGAAAGTGTTTTTATGTAAAGTGGTGTTATGAAGCAAATAATATATCTCACCTATCACACATTTGATTTCAGTTGTGTATAATGCTGTTTTTCAAAGGCTTTCCTTAAACTGGGAGAACAGACTGACAAAAGATACTATCACCTGTTAATATTTAATGACTTGAATTGATATTTAAAGTGTCTATACTGAAACGAAATGTAAACTGAGTGTACAAAACACCTGCTCTTTCTGTGACATAGACTGACCAGGTGAATGCAGGTGAAAGCTATGGTGCCTTATTGATGTCACTTGTTAAATCCACTTCAATCAGTGTAGATGAAAGGGAGGAGACAGTTTAGAAAATGATTTTTAACCTCTACTGCGTGTACCCCCAGGGGTACATGCAATGCCGTCGGGGGTACGCCAACTAAAAATGTGATTCACATTTTTTTAAACAACACAATGTGAAATACAGGTAGCTTAGTCAAATAATTAACATCTAATCACATTAACCGTTACTCTCTCGCGGGAATTCCACTAATGGTCCGTATGTAGCCAAACGTAGCTGCTGCTCATGTTGGTATCTGTACGGATGGTGCAAAAGCCATAACAGGGAGACATAGTGGAGTGGTAACGCGCGTGCAAGCAGTTGCTCCCGACACCACTTGGGTGCACCGAGAGGCTCCGGCGGCCAAGGGAATGCCTGATAGCTTGAAAGATCCTTTGGACACTACAGTGAAAATGGTTAACTTTGTTAAAGCAAGGCCCCTGTACTCTCATGTATGTTCTGCACTATGCAGTGATATGGGTAGCGACCATGTGACGCTTTTACAACATACAGAAAGAAGTGTGCTGGTTATCAAGGGGCAGTGTATTGACACGTTTTTTTCAACTGAGAGACGAGCTTCAAGTTTTCTTTACTGACCATAATTTCCACTTATCTGACTGCTTGCATGATGACGAGTTTCTCACACGACTGGCCTATCTGGGTGATGTTTTTTCTCGCCTGAATCATCTGAATCTAGGATTACAGAGACTCTCCGCAAATATATTCAATGTGCGGGACAAAATTGAGGCTATGATTAAGACGTTGGAGCTCCTCTCTGTCTGCATTAACAAGGACAACACATAGGTCTTTCTATCATTATATGATTTTTTGTGGGCAAATGAACTCAAGCTTACGGGCAATGTCAAATGTGATATAGCGAAGCACCTGAGTGAGCTGGGTGCAGGTACTTTCCTGAAATGGATGACACAAACAACTGGATTCGTTATCCCTCTCATGCCCTGCTTCCAGTGTTATGCAGGTGAATGAGGACCCAAAAGCGACTTGGCGAAAACAGAGTCTTTAATCCAGTAAAGTAAAATACAATCAAAAAACACAACTTCCACTCGTAATGACGAGAACCGACTGGAGACTCGATCTTGAACAGCAGGTTGCCTCGGGAAGGCACTTGAACCTAGCAGACTCAGACACCTGCTCACCACGCAGCATCTGAGGGAAACACGACACGACTGGGCGATACACAAACACAGCACGGTGAACAATAGATACAAGGATCCGACAGGACAGGAACGGAAAACAAGGGAAGAAATAGGGACTCTAATCAGGGAAAAGGATCGGGAACAGGTGTGGGAAGACTAAATGATTGATTAGGGGAATAGGAACAGCTGGGAGCAGGAACGGAACGATAGAGAGAAGAGAGAGAGGGAGGGGGAGAGAGAGGGATAGAAAAAGGGAACGAACCTAATAAGACCAGCAGGGGGAAACGAACAGAAGGGAAAGCATAATGACAAGATAATATATGACAAAACATGACATCCAGGCCACTTACCGATATCTGAACAAGAGAAAATGCAACAAGCAGTTCTGTGAAAATTGAATTTAATCATAAGCCACTGCCAGATTTCTAGACTGGGCTGCGTTCAGAGTATCCTGCCTTGGCAGATTGCGCTGTTAAGACACTGATGTCCTTGGCAACCATGTACCTAGGTGAGAGTGGAATCTCGGCCCTCACTAGCATGAAAACTAAATACAGCCACAGACTGTGTGTGGAAAATGATTTAAGACTGAGACTCTCTCCAATACAACCCAACATTGCAACCCAACATTGCAGAGTTATGTGCATCCTTTCAAGCACACCCTTCTCATTAACCTGTGGTGAGTTATTCACAATTATTGATGAACAACTAAGGTTTTAAATGTAAGATTGTTAAATAAAGAGCAAAATGATTGATTATTATTATATTACTATTTGTGCCCTGGTCCTGTAAGAGCTCTTTGCCACTTCCCACGGGCCGGGTTGTGACACAAACTCACACTCATTCTTATGTTTAATACATGTATCGTATAGTGTGTGTATGTGTGTGTGGCAGGCTTACAATGATGGCACAAAACAACATTTGAGAGTGCGCTGATCCTGGTGCTATAGAGGGGGTACACAGCTGGAGGTTGAATGTTTGAAGGGGTACGGGACTATCAAAAGTTTGGGAACCACTGCTCTATGGGATCGGAGTCACTATACTGGGACGGTTGAGCTAACATGCGCCAATGTGATTAGCATGACGCTGTAAATAACAAGAACATTCCCAGGACATAGACATGTCTTATATGGGTAGAAAGCTTACATTCTTGTTATTCTAACTGCACTATCCAATTTACTGTAGCTATTACAGCTATTCACAGATCTTCATTGTAAAGTGTTTAAACACTGTTTGCCATGCTTGTTCAATGAGCTATAAACAATTAATGAACATGCACCTGTGGAACGGTCATTAAGACACTAACAGCTTTACAGCCGGTAGGAAATGAAGGTCACAGTTATGAAAACTTAGGACACTAAAGAGGCATTTCTACTGACTCTGAAAAAATCCAAAAGGAAGATGCCCAGTGTCCCTGCTCATCTGCGCGAACGTGCCTTGGGCATGCTGCAAGGAGGCATGAGGACTGCAGATGTGGCCAGGGCAATAAATTGCTATGTCCGTACTGTGAGATGCCTGAGACAGCGCTAAAGGGAGACAGGATGGACAGCTGATCGTCCTCGCAGTGGCAGACCACGACTTGTAGGCCTGTTGTAAGACAGGTCCTCACCTGACATCACAATGTCGCAACAATGTTGCCTATAGGCACAAACCCACTGTCGCTGGACCAGACAGGACTGGCAAAAATTGCTCTTCACTGACGAGGTGCGGTTTTGTCTCACATGGGGTGATGGTCGGATTTGCGTTTATCGTCGAAGGAATGAGTGTTACACCGAGGCCTGTACTTTGGAGCGGGATCAATTTGGAGGTGGAGGGTCCATCATGGTCTGAAGCGGTGTGTCACAGCATCGTCTGACTTGTTGTCATTGCAGGCAATCTCAATGCTGTGCGTTACAGGGAAGACATCCTCCTCCCTCATGTGGTACCCTTCCTGCAGGCTCATCCTGACATGACCCTCCAGCATGACAATGCCACCAGCCATACTGCTCATTCTGTGCGTGATTTCCTGCAAGACAGAAATGTCAGTGGTCTGCCATGGCCATCGAAGAGTCCGTATCTCAATCCCATTGAGCACGTCTGGGACCTGTTGGATCGGAGGGTGAGGGCTAGGGCCATTCCCCCCCAGAAATGTCTGGGAACTTGCAGGTGCCTTTGGTAGAAGAGTGGGGTACATTTCACATTTCAATGCAAGAACTGGCAAATCTGGTGCAGTCCATGAGGAGATGCACTGCAGTACTTATTGCAGCTGGTGGCCACACCAGATACTGACAGTTACTTTTGATTTTGACCCCCCTTTGTTCAGGGGAACATTATTCCATTTCTGTTAGTCACACGTCTGTGGAACTTGTTCAGTTTATGTCTCAGTTGTTGAATCTTGTTATGTTCATACAAATGTTCATACAAATATGTACACAAATATTTACACACAGTTTGCTGAAAATAAACACAGTTGACAGTGAGAAGACATTTCTTTTTTTGATGAGTTTATGTGTGCCATTCAGAGGGTGAATGGGCAAGACAAAATATTTAAGGGGTGTAATTCTTAATGTTTTGTACACTCAGTGTATGGTCCTCTAACTGATAAAATACCAAGGCTAAATCTATGTCCTACACAGAATGGGGATAAAGTGAGCAGGAATAAATCTTAATTCAAGATTCTCCTACCAGAAATAAATCCCTTGTTATGAGTGACAGCCTTTCACTAAAACCACATATGCAGATTTAAAACCCAGGAATTTCGACTTGTCTGAGAGCTCAGGGGAGATATCGATGTTATGATGGACTTGGTCATCAAATCAGCCGTCAGAGAGAGCCCCTGTCATGCTGCAGAGATAAAGCTGATCACCTTTACACCCCTCCTCATGCCCTCCTATGCCTGTGAAGATAAATGGCTTACTGTCCAGCATTACTCTTGCTTATATCCGTTTTGGTAATGCTGTCAGAGCAGATACATTTTTATTCTCATTTAAAATTGTGCTTGCCAGTAGCTGGAGAGGGGCCAAATGAGGTTCCACTACACGCACCCATCTTCTGGATCTAATGTCCTGACAACATGTCAGATTTAGAGATGGTAAAAACCTACTCCGTGGCGGCTCTCCCCCTCTCTCAATGGTCTGGTGAATTCAGCCGGCAACATATATTTTAGAGAGGTGAAGGGGAAAAGCGTACCCTAACACATTCATAACATGTCGATGACATTGCTAAAGTAGACAAATACACTGAACAAAAATATAAATGCAACATGAGATAATGTCTTAGATTTTACTGAGTTACAGTTCATATAAGGAAATCAGTGAATTGAAATGAATTCATTAGGCCCTAATCTATGGATTTCACACGAGTGGGAATACAGATATGAATCTGTTGGTCACAGATACCTTAGATATGGGCGTGAATAAGAAAACCAGTCAGTATTGTGTACAGATCCTTGCAACACAGGGCCAGGCATTATCATGCTGAAACATGAGGCCAGGCATTATCATGCTGAACATGAGGCCAGGCATTATCATGCTGAAACATGAGGCCAGGTATTATCATGCTGAAACATGAAGCCAGGCATTATCATGCTGAAACATGAGGCCAGGTATTATCATGCTGAAACATGAGGCCAGGCATTATCATGCTGAAACATGAGGCCAGGTATTATCATGCTGAAACATGAGGCGATGGAGCGGCAATGGGCCTCAGGATCTTGTCACGGTATCTCTGTCCATTCAAATTGCCATTTATAAAATGCAATTGTGTTTGTTGTCTGTAGCTTATGTCTTCCCATACCATAATCCCACCACCACCTTGGGGCGTTCTGTTCACAACGTTGACATCAGCAAACCGCTCGCCTACACGACCACATACATGATGTCTGCCATCTGTCCAGTACAGTTGAAACTGGGATTCATCCGTGAAGAGCACACTTCTTCAGTGTGCCAGTGGCCATCGAAGGTGAGCATTTGCCCACTGAAGTCAGGTACGACGCCAAACTGCAGTCAGGACAAGACCCTGGTGATGACGAGCATGCATATGAGCTTCCCTGAGAATGTTTCTGACAATTTGTGCAGAAATTATTTGGTTGTGCAAACCCACAGTTTCATCAGCTACCCGGGTGGCTGGTCTCGAACGATCCCGCAGGTGAAGAAGCCGGACGTGGAGGTCCTGGGCTGGCGTGGTTACACAAGGTCTGTGGTTGTGAGGCTGGTTGGACATACTGCCAAATTCTCTAAAATGATGTTGGAGGCGGCTTGTGGTAGAGAAATTAACATTCAATTCTCTGACACGATGTCATAACAACAGCAGCACACCACTTGTAGTTCCATTTTCCTTGGCTGAGTGGGTATCAGGGCCAATGAAGCACCAGGAACAGGCCATTTGTCCCATTAGTCCCTAACAGCTCTGGTGGAATGTCCTGCTGTCAGCATGACAATTACACGCTACCTCAGAACTTAAGACATCTGTGGCATTATGTTGTGTGATAAAACTGCACATTTTAGAGTGGCCTTTTATTGTCCTCAGTACAAGGTGCACCTATGTAATGATCATGCTGTTTATTCAGCTTCTTGATATGCCACAAATGTAAGGGGAATGGATTATCTTGGCAAAGAATAAATGCTCACTAACAGGGATGTAAATACATTTATGCACAACATTTGAGAGAAATAAGCGTTTTGTGGGTATGGAACATTTCTGGGATGTTTTATTTCAGCTCATGAAACATGGGACAAACACTTTACATGTTGCGTTTATATTTTTGTTGCGTTCAATGTTTTTATTAGTAAGCAAAGTTAATCAAAAATAGCTAGCAATGATAACTTTAGCTAGCTAAAATCTGTTGGTCTCCCCTCAATATTAACTAGCTAGCTAACATTTTATTGCATCTACAGTCAATCTGGTTACATCAAAATGATGACAAAAGGTATAAATGTATTGTATTTCCAAGCCACTGTAATACACTTTTGATGAAATTTTCATCAGTGCCAATTGAGCAAAATGCTGTTGGGCATCAGTCCTAAAGGAATGTTCAAAACAGAATGTTCATCTTTTCCTCATTCCTGACTATTCTCCTAGTCCCTGCCACTGAAAAACATCCCCACAGCATGATGCTGCCACCACCATGCTTCACCGTAGAGATGGTGCAAGGTTTCCTCCAGGCGTGACGCTTGGCATTCAGGTCAAAGAGTTCAATATTGGTTTCATCAGACCAGAGAATCGTGTTTCTCATGGTCTGAGAGTCTTTCGGTGTTTTTTGACAAGCTCCAAGCGGGCTGTCATGTGCTTTTTACTGAGGAGTGGCATCCGTCTGACCACTGATTGGTGGAGTGCTGCAGAGATGGTTGTCCTTCTGGAAGGTTCTCCCATCTCCACAGATGAACTCTGGAGCTCTGTCAGAGTGAACATCTGGTTCTTGTTCAGCTCCCTGACCAAGGCCCTTCTCACCCGTTTGCTCAGTTTGGCCGGGCGGCCAGCTCTAGGAAGAGACTGGTTGGTTCTAAACTTCAATTTGAGAATAATGGATGCCACTGTTATTGGGGTCCTTCAATGTTGCATAATATCACAGTGCAATCCGTTTTGTCACCAAAGCCCCATATACTACCCACCATTGCGACCTGTACACTCTCTCGTTGGCTGGCCCTCGCTTCATACTCGTCGCCAAACCCATTGGCTCCATGTCATCTACAAGACCCTGCTAGGTAAAGTCCCCACTTATCTCAGCTCGCTGGTCACCATAGCATCTCCCACCTGTAGCACACACTCCAGCAGGTATATCTCTCTAGTCACCCCCAAAACCAATTCTTTCTTTGGCCACCTCTCCTTCCAGTTCTCTGCTGCCAATGACTGGAACAAACTACAAAAATCTCTGAAACTTGAAACACTTATCTCCCTCATTAGCTTTAAGCACCAACTGTCAGAGCAGCTCACAGATTACTGCACCTGTACATAGCCCACCTATAATTTAGCCCAAACAACTACCTCTTTCCCAACTGTATTTAATTAATTTATTTATTTAGCTCCTTTGCACCCCATTATTTTTATTTCTACTTTGCACATTCTTCCATTGCAAAACTACCATTCCAGTGTTTTACTTGCTATATTGTATTTACTTTGCCACCATGGCCTTTTTTGCCTTTACCTCCCTTCTCACCTCATTTGCTCACATTGTATATAGACTTGTTTATACTGTATTATTGATTGTATGTTTGTTTCACTCCATGTGTAACTCTGTGTCGTTGTATCTGTCGAACTGCTTTGCTTTATCTTGGCCAGGTCGCAATTGTAAATGAGAACGTGTTCTCAACTTGCCTACCTGGTTAAATAAAGGTGAAAAAATAAAATAAATGTTTTGGTACCCTTCCCCAGATCTGTGCCTCGACACAATCCTATCTCAGAGCTCAAAGGACAATTCCTTCGACCTCGTGGCTTAGTTTTTGCTCTGACGTGCTCTGTCAACTGTGGGGCCTTAAATAGACAGGTGTATGACTTTCCAAGTCATGTCCAATCAACTGAATTTACCACAGGTGGACTCAACCAAGTTGTAGAAACATCTGAAGGATCATCAATGGAAACAGGATTCACCTGAGCTCAATTTCGAGTCTCATAGCAAAGGGTCATTAGGTTTTTTAATGATCAATCAGCCTTTTAAAATGATTAACTTGGATTCGATAACACAACGTGCCATTGGAACACAGGAGTGATGGTGATAATGGCCTCTGTACGCCTATGTAGATATTCCATTAAAAATCTGCTTTTTCCAGCTTAAATAGTCATTTACAACATTACCAATGTCTACACTGTATTTCTGTTATTTTAATGGACAAAACATTTGCTTTTCTTTAAAAAACAAGGACATTTCTAAGTGACCCCAAACTTTTTGAACGGTAGTGTATGTAAGTTGAATTGTTTTATAAATTAGCCAAATATACCAAAAACAACTGGATTCTCATTATGGGGTATTGTGATGTCATTATGGGGTATTGTGATGTCATTATGGGGTATTGTGATGTCATTATGGGGTATTGTGTGTAGATTGATGAGGAAATTGTTTCATTTAATCAATTCTAGAATAACACTGTAACGTAACAAAATGTGGAAAAAGTCAAAAGGTCTGAATACTTTACGAATGCACTGTAAAACAGACCCCATCGTTACGCGCATAATGACACTCACCTGGACTTCATCACTTCATTGATTACCTGCCCTTTATATGTCACTCCCTTTGGTTCCGTCCCCATTGTTTCTGTTCCCGGGTCCTGTCTGTGCGTTGTTTGTGTTACGTGTTGGTTTCATTTATTTATTAAAACACTCACTCCCTGAACTTGCTGCCCGACTCTCAGCGCACATCGTTACTGCTCCAAAAAAGATCTATGTATGTCTTTAGATGCGCCATGTTTTAGATCAGGGTTGTCAAACTCATTTTGCCCTTGACCTTGTTGTGAGTACACAATTAGACCTTTTGACAGCACAGACATAAAAGTGGACCTTCTGTACTATAACAACATCGTTGTGTTCTTCACTAACAATTTCATTTTGACACAATCTGCTTCGGCAAAAGCTAATGGGGATCCGAATAAACCAATAAACACACACACAGTAATACTCTGCTTAATACCGGGAAGGCACTGAATGTTTAACTCTGGCATGTCTCAGATCTGTGTGACGACATACCCGGAAGATAATTACTTACAAAGAAACACTATGATCTTGGCCCAAATACTAACGAGAATCCAAATATGCATTTGTTTTTGGGGTGTTATTCTGAACTTGACACCACTTGTGGTGTTCTAATACTGTGATACTGTTAGTTCAGTGGTGTGTGCTTCCTCTCCCCCTCTCTCTCGATCCCCTCTCTATCTCACTCCTCTCTCTCTCTCTCCCATAGTATGCAGTGTGGCTGGTGCTCTGGGTGACCTGGAATGTCTTCATCATCTGTTTCTACCTGGAAGTGGGGGACCTCTCCAAGGTAATGTGACCTGCTTAGAGCTGTACAGGACTGGTGAGCTGTTATTATTACCTGCCCGGGAACAGAGACCATGGATAAAATGTCTTTAATGGCCTTCTCATGCAATTTAATCACGGGTTACACATTACTTCCCTGGTTCTGAAAGAGATGGCTAGCTAAGCTAGCAATCTATCTAGCCGCCTCTCTGTTATTTTTCTTCAAAATTCTTTGGAACGAAAAGTGCACAGTTTGTACTTTTACAAGCATGAATACAAAATGAGTAGTACTATACTGGAGCTGATGTGTCAATAAGCATTGTTGGTTCACTGTTGGTTCAAGGTAATACAGTAATACTGCAATATAGATGCAAATGTGTCGTCTCTCTCTCTCTCTCTCTCTCTCTCTCTCTCTCTCTCTCTCTCTCTCTCTCTCTCTCTCTCTCTCTCTCTCTCTCTCTCTCTCTCTCTCTCTCTCCCTCCCTCACCCAACTCCCTCTCTTTGCTCCCCATGCTCAATCTCTCTCATTTCAACTAGCAATTTATTCCATAATTTTTCATCTGCTCATGTATGTATGAGAAAATGAGAGAAGATATAATTAAAATGTCAAAATGTCCAATATTGTACCCAATTAAAAGGCAAACCAGCCGTGTAACTTGATTATCCAATTCATCAAGTGCTTTTATCTATTACGTTTTCATTTTCCAAATGAAACTGAAATGACTAATCCCTTTATTTTGATCACTGACTCTGAGCTCTTCTCATGATCCGATAATATTAAAGCTGTGGAGACGAGTCAAATAGACACACAAAGGTTATATTGCTGTAGCTTTTGGTCACAAACATGCCTGCATTACATGAAAATATTATATCTCGAATGATAACTATTATTAGTGTTATTGATCAAGCTTATTCACCGGCATGGTAGTTTTAGTTCAGCGGATCCACATAGAAAGGAAAGAGAACACGTATGGGTGTGTTGTCACACCATTTGTGTTGTGCTTATCGGAGAGGAATGTCTGTTCATTTATTAGTCGATTGTGTTTCCGTGTTGCTTAGTCATTACTGTTTCATCTTATCTGGAATCAGATGGCAACAGATGGCGCTCTCACTTAAGTCTCACAGTCTTCACTCTCCACCAGCCTTTGCCAAAATGGCTTCCTTCCTCCTCAATTGCCTTTGGAGGATTTGGCAGTTTCACCTCAGAGATATCTTAGCACTTTTGAAAAGCATCAGGGGATGGCATCTGTTGCGTTACAGTTTTATTACAGTGCAGTCGATGTCATTAACTGCTGGCAAATCACATGGGTTTGAGGCTATATACACCTTGACAAACTCAATCCTGTTATTTCCGCAAAAATACAGTCTATGCATGGTATATTGCCTTTTAATCAGTGAGTTCTGAGTTTTTTCCCATCTAACTTGCCTGAAAGAAGAGCATCCTTTGAAGAGGATGTTCATTGGCTTGGCACTGAGAACATCTGTTGACCAAATACGAATGCAGTGATCCTCAGTTCAGGACAAGACAGAGGGTTTGTAAGTGGTACACAGTAGGATTTCTGAGGCTCGTGTGATTGGCTTGTTGTGGACTGGGGACTGGCAGGACTGGTGTCATCTTTTGAAGCTGGGCTTCCTCTGGGGCCTGCGGTCTGTCATTACTGCAGCGCCATCACAAACCAAGAGCCCGCTCCTCTGCCGATGCTGAGGCTCCTCAAGAGCTTCTTCACTCATGCCTGAGCTGCTGCTGCTCCCAGCTCAGCACATATTTTCTCCCCTGCTCCAAGACTTCCCTCACAATTTACCAGAGTCAGTTCCCCAAGTATCCTTGTCACTTGTCTTCCCAGTGAGAGGAGAGGCACTGAGGCATCAACTCATCGCTCCTCCTCGTTTTGCCAGGCTGCTGAAAAAGGGCATCCGGTATTCGACAGTGCTGTAGAGCTGAGGTTCTGTTGTTCTGAGTGTGATTCCGCTGCATGTTCTGCACGGTGGGTCTGCTCAGGCACTTTAATTAGTAACAGTAAAGTGATAGTATGTTAGTTAGTGTGATTTATTTGGCTCACGTTGGTGTGGCTCATGATTTATTAATGTGGGTGTAATGTGTTTAACCAGGAGAGAATCCATCGGGCCCTGCCAAGGCAGCAATGCAATTAGATTTACATCACACACAGAAACAAATAAAGATAAACAAATGGGAACAATCCCTACGTCTGTCCTTCATTAAATAGCGAGATCCTTCTTACAGGTCTCAACGAGTTCAATCCCTCTGTCGAGAGGGACGTGTCTAGGTGAAAGCCAATAGTCTACCAGGAGAGTGATTGACATTGAAATGGTGAATGACTTGAGAGAGAATAAACAGCTATAGTATTTTCAGTAGATCAGGTTTGGGCTTGTATAGAGAAAATGCCATCGTGTTTCTTTGACATTAAAGAGAAATGGTGGCCCTCTGAGTTGCGGATGTCTCAAGCAGCAAACTGTGCACTCTTAACGAGAGCTCCCCTCAGGGTTGTGTTTGTGCTTTAATATGTGAATGGGTTAAAAGCTGCCAACTCTTTGGCCTGATGTCCATTTCCATTGGCATGCCCAGAGAGATGCTGGGGATTGGATTTGGAGGCCATCAGCAGGGGACTGGTGGCACAGAAAGTGACAATGAAGAGCAGGGAAGAGTGGGTAGGGGCAGGCGTAGAGAGCCATGGAGCTCCAGGCTGAGCTCAGGCACAGTAAATAAGACGTGTCCCAGCCATGGCAGCAGCCAGCCTTCTAGCTCCTAGGCAAATAGTCACAGGCTGGCAGAGAGGAGGAGGAGGAGGAGAGAGCTGATGGAATAAGAGCTGCTCACAATCTTCCCTCTCAATCTGGGAAAGAGGGAAACATCTGGCTCGTCTCCACACACTAACTTCCAGAAAAACAGCTCACCTCTCCTCACCCAGGAATCTCATCCAGACTGGAACAGCCTGACATCTACATAAACAAGTAACTCCATCGGAATGGAGCTTTCTGACATTTTAGTATGGGATTAATGGAAAATAGTGTGTGCCAACGTTCTCCAACTCCACATTGATCCTGCCCTCTGTATTTGAGCCCTCTAGCTCTAGGCCTTAACAATTGCTGACTGCATTATGGAAGTACTAAGCAGTTGTTCAACGTTCAAATCAAAGCAATGGATTTAGCCTAGAGGAGAACATATGATAGCTTTGATGCAAATATCTTCTCAGTTCAATTGAATTAAAGGTACCTGTTTTGGGGCGGTTTGTAAGAAGTTCCTATTTTGTTATGTCATAATGCTGATATATTTACATCCCTGTGAAATATTGATATGGCTGTAAGTGGCATGGCAGAGCCTCAATGAGTAGATCCTAACGTTGGCAGGTTATCTGTGCCCTTTTTCTTGGAGCAATTTTAAATGCATGTGGCAGGCCTTCCGGTCTGCATGCTCTTCATAGTCTTCATATACAGTAAAATGCTGGTATTCTGATAAAGTGTCAGGGCTGGGAGTGGTAAAGTGATTTATAGTCAATTTCACTGTAGAGGAGGGAAAAGTCTGGGTCTGTCAGCACCACGAAGGCCCTCAGACTAGATGAGTTACAGTTCATGTGCTAGCTCAAAAAGACTATTATTTCCCATCACCGGCCATCACAGACTTAGCCATCTAGTTTAGGGACAGACAGGCTGGCCGGAGGAGTTTAACAGGGGACTCGGACACTAGAACTCCTACATGAATCACGGACACTCCCATAGCGTAGCCTAAATCCCTTACTAACGTTGTGAACTTCCCACTAGACATAAGGGATATATGTTGTCATAACATAAATAAATCACATTCTGATTCAACCCTGTATTACAGCTGAAGCAATGCAGGCCTAGCACCAGAAGTATGTTTGCTTTAATTATGGATAGGTAATTACTCGTGTTATAGCCTTTGGCAGTGCACTAAACCTAAATTGCCTGAGTAGTAATATCCAGTTGTTCAAACTGATCCCATGGAGCAATCAGATCACTCTAGATTCCCTAACAGGCAGACCAGCACACACTAGTCTACTCTGACTTTGTTTACATTTTATAGTTACATGCACTAGGTTTTTAAGAGCCATGTTTCTGCCTCATAGACCTCTGATATATATAATCAGAGTCTATTTCAAGAGCCGAGCTCTGGGTTTTATAACCTTTTAGGGGTACATCTATATATCGGAGTTTGTATTATTTGAATTGATCTGGCCTGGGCTGAATAAGTCATTAAAAGTACCTGAAGCCTATCTTTTATTGAACTATTTATAGCCTGGGTGCCATGTTGGACCTCATGAGTTGTGATCCTGTCATGGTACAATGTGCTGCTGTTAAGATTTGACGAGCTCAGTGTCATGTCATTTAACAACCTAATAGATTGAATATGTATTCTCCTTGGTGACTAAAGGCCAAACCAACGACATGGACTTCACTTGATTGAGTTCAAATGAACTTGATCCACTCCTTGATTTCACTGATTCAACTTGGTGAAACATTTTGAAATATATTTGGACCCATCTATCATGTATGTACAAAAAGGCATAGCAAATGTGAAGATGGCGGAATGTATCAATTGTATTGACCATAACCAGATCAATGCATGAGAAGACAGACTGGGAACTAGCCATTAGGGTAATAACAGGCTAAAGGCAGAGTAAAACGCAAGGCATCCTCAAGAAGCCTCCCTGATAAATGCTGAAGTCTGCAGAGTGCTCTCAGTGACATTAAAGATGACAATAAAAGTTCCCTCTCCAGTGTGCTGTTCAGATTAGAATGACACTAATGCAGTGCACCAACCAAGTTGGTGCTTGGAGAGGCTTGTGGATGCTTCACCACTGTCTCTGCTCTATATGAATGCTTCATTCTCCACCCGCCTCGGTCAATAGTCAATTTACTGTACCAGAGCCATGTACATTTTACATTTGAGTCATTTAGCAGACGCTCTTATCCAGAGCGACTTAGATCTATCTAAATATATGGCTCTGTACTGTACTATATATACATTTTAAAGTGTTTGTGGAAAATAAACAGCACTAACCACCCATAAATCAACATTCACATTTCAATCATGTGACAAAAGTTAATACTTGAGCCTGTGTGGCAAAAGCTATGTGACATCAAACTGTCATTTTGTCAGTACATTGTTTTGTTATAATCCATTTACTTGAGTTAAATTTCCCTTTCAACAAGCCAGAAGTTTCTCCCATCAATCATCTCTCGGCAGGGGGCCTGTGTGTTTGTCCCACTGCTCCATCTGTGAGGGAATGTGTCATCAGCAATGTCAGTCAGCGGAAACAAACAAACAGGCCCAAAATGCCAAACTACCTCTTTTGATGCCTACGGCTGTACAGCCAAATGATATTATTCCCATTCCATTCACATTCTGGCATGGATTCATATGACTGCAATAAACGCACATATGATACATAGTCCAGCATAGCATATTGGGAACTATTGTCAGCTGCCTGTAAAAGGCAACCCATAGAATGAAGAACTATGTGCCAGTGTATAATGGATGCAGGGGCAATCAGAATCAGAATAATTTCTCCATTCACCTGAGAGAAGGAGCCGTTGTCTGGGAACGAGAGGGTAGAGAGATGAATGTGCTGATCAGAGCAGCGTGGTGCCATCAGGGGCGGGGTGATTTGTCCAAAGTGTCGTGATTGGCAGGGCTTGACCAGCATGTCAGGTGGGGAGAAATTAGTCATATCCAACAACATGACAGCACAGCCGGGTAGGAACCAGGAACCAAGAGATTGGCGTCTCAGTGGAGAGAATCCAGAGCAGAAAACAGGCCTATGGGCTGAAGAACCAGTGTAGCATCCCATAATACATCACTCCACTTACGGGTATGGGACCTCAGTGGATGGTAGGTAGTAGGGAAGCATATAAAGTAGGGCTGTTCTGTTGGTGATGTGGGAGAATACCTAAATGCGCCAAGAAAACCATAAAGACTGGTTATCATTGTCAATATGTTTGCAGTGTTCTAGTCTGATAAAGTGTTAAATATCAACCCAGCCTAAATCAGACTCTTCGTATTCGACCACACATTGAGTGACTGGGGTGAGTATCCAGTGGCAAGGACACTGCTAAAAGCAGTGATGGGGCTCTGAGACAATGGTGCTCTTAAATGTTACATGCTGGGAGAAAGCTGGCTCACCCCAGGTTCATCCTTCAACCGTCCCTTTTGTCTCTGGAAGAAAACGGGGAAAGGATACGCGGTAACCTGTCCAAAAGTGCCATTAGAAGAAAAAAATGATTGGAATTTGGCGGGATGATACACCACATAACATCTCATTCCCAAATCCTGAGCATTTATATGGAGTTGGTCCCCCCCTTTGCTGCTATAACAGCCTAAACTCTTCTGGGAAGTCTTTCCACAAGATGTTGGGATATTGCTGCATGGACTTCCTTCCATTCAGCCACAAGAGCATTAGTGAGGTCAGGCACTGATGTTGGGCGATTAGGCTTGGCTCGCAGTCAGAGTTCCAATTCATCTCAAAGGTGTTTGATCGCATTGAAGTCAGGGCTCTGTGAAGGCCAGTCAAGTTCTTCCACACCGATCTCGACAAACCATTTCCGTATGGACCTCGCTTTGTGCATGGGGGCATTGTCATGCTGAAACAGGAAAGGGCCTTCCCCAAACTGTTGCCACAAAGTTGGAAGCACACAATCGTCTAGAATGTCATTGTATGCTGTAGCGTTAAGATTTCCCTTTACTGGAACTAAGAACTAGCCCGAACCATGAAAAAGAGTCCCAGACCATTTACAGTTGGCACTATTCATTCGGGCAGGTAGCGTTCTCCTGGCATACGCCAAACCCAGATTCATCAGTCGGACTGCCAGATGGTGAAGCTTGATTCATCATTCAAGAGAACACATTTTCACTTGTCCAGAGTCCAATGGCAGCGAGCTTTACACCACTCCAACCGACGCTTGGCATTGACCATGGTGATCTTAGGCTTGTGTGCCGCTGCTCGGCCATGGAAACCCATTTCATGAAGCTCCCGACAAACAGTTATTGTGCTGACGTTGCTTCCAGAGGCAGTTTGGAACTCGGTAGTGAGTGTTGTGATCGTGGACAGACGATTTGTACATGCTACGAGCTTCAGCACTCGGCGGTACCATTCTGTGAGCTTGTGTGTCCTACCACTTTGCGGCTGAGCCATTGTTGCTCCTCGAAATATTCCACTTCACAATAACAGCACTTACAGTTGACTGGGGCAGCTCTAGCAGTGCAGAAATTTGACGAACTGACTTGTTGGAAAGGTGGCATCCTATGACAGTGTTGCTTTGAAAGTCGCTGAGCTCTTCAGTAAAGCCATTTTACTGACAACGCTTGTCTATGGAGAGTGCATGGCTGTGTGCGCGATTGTATACACCTGTCAGCAGCGGGTGTGGCTGAAATAGCCGAATCCTCTCATTTGAAGGGGTGTCCATATACTTTTGGCCACGTAATGTATGAGTTTAGTACTGCCTAAAGCTATAGCCAGTGTCAACAGCTATTTGGACAGTTTGTTGAGAAAATCAGACATCATAAACACGACTGCAGTCCAGAGACACCCAGTGCAGCCATTTTTAATTCCTTCATATTGATATCTGTCTGATAGTTGTGACCTGAACACTGAAGGGACGTTTAAAGCGTTCAAATATAATTAAAAGCAACTGACCTTTTGAGCTCACCAAGAGGAAAAATAAAAAGCCATGCGATGCAGTACAGGATGAATATAAAAAAATATAAAAAAGATGTACCCCCCCCCCTTTCTCTCCCCAATTTCGTTGTATCCAATTGTTAGTAGCTACTATCTTGTCTCATCGTTACGAAGGTTGAAAGTCATGCGTCCTCCGATACACAACCCAACCAAGCCGAACTGCTTCTTAACACAGCGCGCATTCAACCCGGAAGCCAGCCACACCAATGTGTCGGAGGAAACACAGTGCACCTGGCATCCTTGGTTAGTGCGCACTGCGCCCGGCCCTCCACAGGAGTCGCTGGTGCACGATGAGACAAGGATATCCCTACCGGCCAAGCCCTCCCTAACCCGGACGACGCTAGGCCAATTGTGCGTCGCCCCACGCTGCAGTACAACGCCCTTAACCACTGCGCCACCCGGGAGGCCCAGGATGAATATAATTTAACACAAGCATTTAGAATTTAGAATCACAGCTCTTGATTTATGTTGACCCTTCTGTTGGAAGGTCAACAAGTACAGGAGAGTTCCCCCACCCTACTCTCTCTCTCCGTCACAGATTAGCAAAGACAGCCACTGGTACAAACACTTACACAGTCACGGTCCGCTACAACAGTCAACCTCATCAAACACTTTGAGGTTGGTTGTTTGTCACACCTCATCAGTACCTTATGTTGGTCATTATCTCCAAACTGTACTGGAGGTAATAGTGAGAGAATCTGTAGTATCCATGCTACTGTAGCTAGCATTAAATCACAAATGTATGGCAATGCCATAGTAATGCTAGCTTGTCACATATTGTATTGTACTGTACCTCAGGAGAACAGATTAGAGTGAATGTCCATTCTCTCAAACAGAAGGACTTGATTTATCAGTATGTGGATCCGAGTAATGGGGTGTCAGAAATAGAGCGAGATAAAGGACTGAAGCACCATTATGGCCTCCCTCTCTCTCTCTCTCTCTCTCTCTCTCTCTCGCTCTCTCTCGCTCTCTCTCTCTCTCAGCATCGTTACACAAAGAGCAATTAGTTCACTGCCTGTTCTCCTATAACATCATTCCAAAGGTCAACCTTTAATGCTAATTGCTCAGAAGAAAATTACACTTTCTTTCTCACTCACTTACCAAAGACACAATAAAACATGAAAATGACTTCAGTCAAAACAAAACCAGTTAGTTGTTTAGCTTAGCATTGGTACTGGTCTTTTTTAGTGTGCTATTTCTGAGCAATAGGGAATATATTGTTGTTATTATGTGAGCCTGTTTGACCATTGGAGCCCAAGAGAGAAGAGGGCGAGTCTGCACCTCAGCTTTTCAAATTCAATAATATGTTGAACTATAAAACCTGTGATCATCTGTATTGCACTGTATGCATAGCATTTCCTATGGTTCAGCTATATCATAATAATGAATTATATCATATTACGATTTCTAAGCTGCCTTGACTAGGATGCATCTATCACTCTCCCTGAATGAATGACATTTACCATGAATAAAATTATCTGTCCTTTAGTGGACACCACATTGTAGACACCCCCTGTTGCTACTGTTACAGAGAATGATCGCACGGGACTACACAAACACATTATCAAACCAAACGGAAACAAAATAAATGAAACCTCCTTCAGCTGTTAATCTTTCTCTCATAAATCTGCGGCAGCCCAGTTTCTGTCAGACAGTTCAGTTCTTAACACTGGGGGCCTACTGGAGAGAAGTGATGAGCAGAGCTACAGAGACCCATTTAAATGTGCTACTTATGCTGTTTTTACAGATCCTTTCCAGCCTGAGAGAAATTTAACACATGAAATTGAATCTTTTGAAAATTATTTGGGATATTCTCATTGAAGTGAGAATATGACATTATATCCCCATTTCTTCTTAGTGAGGGGAATGGATTGGTCAAAGAGACAGCAATTTTACAGGGTTGAAGAATGAGTCTTAATTTCCACCTTCCTATTTTACACTTGTCTGTTATATATTTTACAATGTTCTGGATCTCCCCTCAACCGCTATGTCCTCCATCAGTCATCTCAATCCCCAGGGCCCAGTTTTTCAAAAGTGATCTATCTGGATTTCACCTATCAGATAGGACTAAATACATAGAAATAAAATTAATAGGACGGTTGAACCATTGACTTGAATGGGGACTCCTGTTCTATTCATTCTATTTTGGGGAGGCAGGTAGCCTAGTGGTTAGTGTTGGGCGAGTAAGTGGAAGGTCGCTGGTTTGAATACCTGAGCCGAAAAGGTAAAAAATCTGTCGATGTGCCCTTGAGCAAAAGCACCTTAACCCTAATTTGCAGTGTATGTGACAATAAAACATCATTTTTTATCCTATCAACTAGGCGATATTCAGATATGTAACTTTAAAAAAACTGCGCCCTGGTGGTGTGGGACAACACTGGAATAAATTGTTGTTAAATTCCCCTCATCCACTGCACATAGACACAGGGATACGGTTTGCATCTATGGACAGTGTGCATGAATATTCCCAGTGTAAGGATATCATTCTTTCACACTGTTGTAGTTATGACGGTTGCCCCACCCATTGTTATGGTTGTGAGAATCCTAGTGACCAGTTAATAATCATGACTCTAAGCAGAGACTGTAAGCCAACATATTTGCAGCATGTTAATTTGATGTCTGTATGACATTTTATTTTTGAACGATACTTACTCTCTGAAAGTAGGTCACTCAGAAATAGACATTGGTGTGTCTGGCTGGTTCCATCCACTGATCTCTGCGTTTCATTGTGACGTTAGTTGAAAAGTGGGTTTGTGAGAGATTCTGACACAGAGGAGGGGGGGGGGTCCTGTAGGTTAGCACTGTCTGGTGTCATTTACATAAGATGTCTTAACCAGGCTGTGGTTATTGGTTATGGACTTATACATACTCTTAACCATGGTACTGTTGTACCACACACATACATTAGAATGTTATTTAGCTCTCTTCCCTTCTCAAATTTTATTTGTCACATGTGCCGAATACAACAGGTGTAGTAGACCTTACCATGAAATACTTACTTACAAGAACCTTAACCATCAATGCAGTTTTAAGATAATAGAGTTAAGAAAATATTTACTAAATAAACAAAGGTAAAAAATAGAAAACAATGTTGGTGATGTGGACACCAAGGAACTTGAAACTCTCGACCCGCTCCACTACAGCCCTGTTGATGTGAATGGAGCGTGTTTGGCCCTTCTTTTCCTGTAGTCCACGATCATCTCCTTTGTCTTGCTCACATTGAGGGAGAGGTTGTTGTCTTGGCACCACACTGCCAGGTCGCTGATCTCCTCCCTATAGGATGTCTCATCGTTGCCAGTGATCAGGCCTACCGTCCGAAAATTGAATGACGGTGTTGGAGTCGTGCTTGGCCACTCAGTCATGGGCAAACAGAGAGTACAGAAGGGGGCTAAGGACACACCCCTGAGCAACCCCCGTGTTGAGGATCAGTGTGGTAGATGTGTTGTTGCCTACTCTTACCACTAGGGGGCGGCACATCAGGAAGTCCAAGATCCAGTTGCAGAGGGAGGTGTTTAGTCCCAGGGTCCTTAGCTTAGTGATGAGCTTTGTGGGCCCTATGGTGTTGAACGCTGAGCTGTAGTCAATGAACAGCATTCTCACATAGGTGTTCCTTTTGTCCAGGTGGGAAAGGGCAGAGTGAATTGAGATTGTGTCATCTGTGGATCTGTTGGGGCGGTATGCAAAATGGTGTGGGTCTAGGGTTTCTGGGATGATGGTGGTGATGTGAGCCATGACCAGCCTTTCAAAGCACTTCATGCCTACCGACGTGAGTGCTATGGGGCGAGAGTCATTTAGGCAGGTTACCTTCGCTTTCTTGGACACAGGGACTATGTTGGTCTGTTTAAAACATGGTCAGGGAGAGGTTGAAAATGTCAGTGAAGACATTTGACAGTTGGTTCGCACATGCTCTAAGTACACTTCCTGTTAATCCGTCTGTTATCCTGTTTTAAAGGTCTTGCTCACCTCGACTACGGAGAGCATGATCAGTCAATAGTCCGGAACAGCTGGTGTTCTCACACATGCTTCAGTGTTGCTTGCCTCGAAGCGAGCATAAAAGGCATTTAGCCAGTCTGGTAGGCTCATATCACTGCCACATCCGACGAGCATTAGAACCGGTGTAGTAGGATTCAACTTTAGTCCTGTATTGACGTTTTGCCTGTTCGATGGTTTTGTCTGAGGGCATAGTGTTTTTCTTATAAGCGTCCAGATTAGTGTCCCACTCCTTGAATGCAGCAGCTCTAGCCGTTAGCTCAGTGGGATGTTTTCTGTAATCTATGGCTTCTGGTTGGGATATGTACGTGCGGTCACTGTGGGGACGACGTCGTTGATGCACTTATTAATGAAGCCAGGTGGTATACTCCTCAATTTCATTGTAGGAATCCAGTCTATGCTAGCAAAATATTAATATTCCAGTCTATGCTAGCAAAACAGTCCTGTAGTGTAGCATCCATGTCATCTGACCACTTGCGTATTGAGCGAGTCACTGATGCAGCTTTAGTTTTTGCTTGTAAGCGGGAATCAGGAGGAAAGAATTATGGTCAGATTTGCCAAGTGGAGGGCGAGGGAGATCTTTGCATGTGTCTGGGTGTGGAGTAAAGGGGGTCTAGAGTTTTTTTCCCTCTGGTTGCACATGTGACATGCTGGTAGAAATGAGGTCAAACGTATTTAAGTTTGCCTGCATTAAAGTCGCTGGCCACTAGGAGTGCCACTTCTGGATGAGCATGTTCTTGTTTGCTTATGATCTCATACAGCTCGTTGAGTGTGGTCTCGTTGAGTGTCAGCGTCAGTTTGTGGTGGCAAATAGATGGCTACGAAAAATATAGATGAAAAATCTCTTGGTAGATAGTGTGGTCTACAGCTTATCATGAGGTACTCTAACTCAGGCGAGTAATACCTCGAGACTACTTATTAGACATCACGCACCAGCTGTTATTGACAAATATACACACACCCCCACCCCCCGTCTTACCAGACGTGGCAGTTCTGTCCTGCCAATGCATGGAAACTCCAGACAACTGTATATTTTTTGTGCGTCGTTCAGCCACGACTCAATGAAACATAAGATATTACAGTTTTTAATGTCCGATTGGTAGGTTAGTCTCATATGGAGCTAATCCAATTTATTCTCCAGTGATTGCACGTTGTCAATATAACGGATGGTAGAGGCGGGTTACCCACTCGCCGCCGAATTCTCACAAGGCACCCTAATCTGCACCCCCTGTATTTCCTTATTTTCTTCATGCGAATGACAGGTTTTGGGCCTTGTCTGGGAGCAACATTATATCCCTTGCGTCAGACTCATTAAAGAAAAAAATCTTTGTCCAGTTTGAGGTGATTAATAGCTGTTCTGATATCCAGAAGGTATGTTCGGTCATAAGAGACAGTAGCATCAACATTATGTACAAAATAAGTTACAAACATTGTGAAAAAACACACAAAATATCACAATTGGTTAGGAGCCCGTAAAATGGCAGCCATCCCTCTGGAAACATTGCTTAATTCTGTGCTGCAACACAGATTCCAAGATACCATGTCATCACATTTTTTATAGCAAGCTGAGTTATTCAAACCATGAAATGCAATCTGATACATAATAAACCAAAACAAATTTTTCCTTTCACTTCTTACATATGTCCGATCTTAATTCAAGCTAGTTTTCTACAACAGGAAAATCATTTTGCAGCAACAGGAAATGTGAATTATTATATTAGATTATAATTAATGGACATTTTTTTTGTAGGTACATTTTACAAACTTTAGAAGTGCAGCAGAATTCTCTGTAAAAATAGTTATTTATTTGTTTTGGGTTGTGTAGCGCTCCCTTTTAATCTTTGCCTGGGTTTTTATCTACAGTATGTGGATTAAATGAAATACTAAAGACTTAATGACATTGAGCTCAGTGCAGTGTGTCTCAGAACTTTCTCTGATTCCCTGCTCCTGGCATATGTTTATAATTATCTTACAATAGGGAACTCTAAACTTAAAAGATTCAACTTGTGTTGATGAAGGTCAAGGATGTTCTTTGGGTCTCCACGCACCTTCTGTCTTGTCAAGCTTAATCAGAGTGACGTCAGGGTGCTACTGGGGTCAGAAGCAGGGGCGGGGGGGGGGGGGGTAATTGAGAGATTGCTTATTTCACTGGTCTATCAGAGGCTTTTGTCTGGGAGATGCTCTGTGTGAATACTAACTGTGTTATCCAGGGCTGCCTAAGGCCTGTCTGAGGACCATGCTCCTAGCTGCCTCCTGGCCCAGAACAGCATGAGTAGCATATTTCTGGAGGGGACCTGAGGAGGTGAGGTCATGGGGATGACAGCCGTTAAGAATCAGTCATCTGGGTGCCTCCAGCTGAGCCATGAGATCTAAACCCAAACCTGCTCTCTCCTGTACATCTAATTGCAGCTAGGACAGAACCCAAAGGGTCTCAACCACTCTGATGAGTATGTAGGAACTGACTCAGGGTCAGTGAGAGATCACATGTCTGTTCCCAGCTACACATAGGGCACAGGGAAGACCATCTCTCATTTATTGTAACAAAGCTTTCATTCCTTATGGTGATCCTACTTTAATAATCATACTCTGAGGTATTGTATGTGTTTCTGAGTGATACTGTATCATTCACATGTTTGCTGTTGTCAGTCTTTTTGGCTGTTTTTCCATAGTTACCGTAGAGAGACAGCCAACAATGAAATGGATGTGTCATTCATTAGCATAACACGCTCATTGTGTGTGAACAAGGTATGGCAGTGTGGCTCAGCTGTGGATCCTCTGCATTAAAACACAAGGATGGAAAGTAATCACACTGTAATTCCCAAGGAGGGAGTGGAATACAACCAGCCTTGGAAATGAAGCGGCTAATGATGAGAAACAGTAATTCCGGAGCAAACGGCGTATCATGTGGAAATGATCTGAGGCAACACAGCTCCCTGTTAGGCTTTTCAATACCCGCCATCCATCAAAAACGTATTACGTTTTTAAAAGAAGCGCAGCCACTGCGCTGAATAAGAAATAACATTCAATTGCATTTAATGGTTGATCAGGTTCATGAGGGAAGAGGTCCTGTCTGTGATAAGAACATTTACTGCCAGTCTGAGATTAACACTATCAGTGTATGGGCTTTAAGATTCATATAAATCAGCTGTACCTTCTAGTTAGTTACTGCGATGGTTCTTAAATATAGACAGGGACTTCATGTCCTAGAATGACAGCTTGGTATGATTGAGATCAAGTAGCAATGATGTGAGACTACTCTTTACTCTCTCCATAAACCCTACGCCCTTGGAGATATGAGTAGTGTTGTTATTTTGATGCTCAGTAACTGGCCGTGTCTGGCTGATTATGGATGAGAATCAATCCGTCATTTGGAGAAGATCAGCTGCTAATGTCTTATTGACACTGAGTCACAGACACAGCAGCACAGTAGAGACTATTTGATTCACCGGGGGCCATTAACCTAGTTTGTTAGGTTAGTTAGATCATTTAGGCCAAAACAGTTGAGCAGTCCTCGTTGATATTGTGGTGTATTCCAAGATGGCTGACCATAAAGTTGCTTGTGCAAGCTGTCCACATCTTTTTAAAACAAGAATTAATGAACAGTAGAACAGCTTAACATTTTTGTGAAAAGTAATGAAAATCCCTAATCCCTTTCTTGGAGTAAGGTGATTGTACGTCTTCTTTCTCAGAATCCATCCCCATGCACCAATCCTCCTCACTCTCTTCATTGCTTCAGGAATAAAGCTGGGTAGGCATCGCAGCACTACAGCAGACGCACAGTGAGAATCCTAAAAAGCCTGTCAGTTTTTTTGCCTATATAATAGGCCTGTGTGTTTTTATTCATACCAGGCTGTTGTGTGGTTTGTTTCAAGGCTCTAACGTTGCTTCTGAATGCCTTCACAAGCTAACAAAGACATATGAAGACAAAATCTGTTGTCAGTGTGATAGGTTTGTTCAGTTTCTCTCTCTACCTCGCTATTGTTTGACTACAGTATATCTTCCCTTCCTTCCTCTCTCCTCCCTTCACTCATCCATTCCCCTCATTACGAGGAACAATTAACCTCCTGTGGGGTGTGATAGAACCCTGCTGCCTCCCTCTCGCCTCCTCTCCCTCCATCTCTCCTTTTCTCCACCACTCAGCGCTAGCTGGCTATGTAATTTTGTGGCTGTCCTATAGAGCTCTCTTATAGTCTCCTACATACAGTAATGGCCCTATAGCCCTAGTGATGGGCATTATGAGAGATAGATCAGTCATGTATCTAATTTCTCCCTCCCCCTGCCTGCAGTGAAATGCCAATCAATACCATCACCTAAATGATTGATTAGCTTTGTGTCATAACAACAGACATGGATATGTCAGTGGTGCTCCCCAGGGTTGGGTGCGTTGCGTTTGCCTTTTATTTTGTCTCATACGTGAAGATGTTGTTGTAAGTCTCACATAGAAAAAGCCAGATAATCATACACCCACAGCAGAGGCCATCTCATTCACAAACACCTGATTATGGACCTTATGAAAATCAATAAGGCTGCTCCAGGCTTTCAGGAGACTTGTGGACAAATACGATTTGATCCTCCTAAATGGAATGTGGCATTATCTGTGTGTGCTATATGCCTGTTAAAGAGCTCTCTGTCCTCATACGTAATTACAACATGTTTCTCCCTGAGCAATTCTCATGATAGCATCTCCATATAGTATATAGAGGGGTCAAACCAGTTAGGAAGGAGATAGATGGTGATTCCATTCCTTCATGACACAAGAGGATCTACAGCAAAGACCTCCGTTGCAATACGTAGGTCACTGTTAGTCACTTGACTCACACATGCCCAAGATGCAACCATTCACATTTCATTGAATTGATTTTCCATATTTTCCCTGAATGAAAGGGTACAGTATTGAAACTGGCAGATGGAACAGGGAAATATACCCTACTCTTCTCTTTAGGTGGGTTTGAATGCCAGGCTTATTCTCTTTGTCTGGAAGGAGTACACGCATGCACACACGCACGCACGCACACACACACACGTACGCACGCACGCGCGCACACACATACACACGCACGTACGCACGCGCGCGCGCGCGCACACACACGCACGCACACACACACGCACGCACGCACACACACACGCACATACACACACACACATCCTGGTATAATGACATCTCAAACACGCCTCAGTCTGCTAAGCTGGAGGATTCACAGGGATTTGGTATTCCAATGAAATGTAAATGACCCTGCTGTGAGGAGGAACTGCATGCTGCCTCAGATCACTCTCCATGATCAACTTCCTATTCACCTCCAAATGTGGCCAGTAGGCAGCCTTGGTCAGACCACATCCTGTCATTACTTTTTCTTTATATAACTGCCTTTTGTGTCACTTTAAAGAGAAAAAAACACCTTTAAGCATTATGGAATACAGGGGAGACACATGGAAATTAAAGAGACATAGCAAAGCGAGACGCTCCACAACTTTCTGATGATGATACAGGTTCGGCAGACCCCTGTGCTGCTCATACATATCCAAAGATCTGGGATATTTGTAACCAGATGTTTACCTTCTTCTGAAATTCATGAAGCTATTAATTAAACTCACATGCTCTGATAAATAATGGTAAATTAACACTTGTCTTGACTTAGATTACAGGGCTCTTGGCGTGTGGACTGGATTTGCTCAATGGACCACATTAGAATTCACCCCGGTAACACACCACTGTTTGAGTGAGATAAATGGATATCAGCTCTATGCAGCTCACAAAAAGAATCCTGCTCATTCATAGAGTACAGGTCATGGTTACACTATTATATGTATATATTTTTTACAACAAACTAAATGGATAAATAAAAAATGCACTCCTGTTTGATATACCCCGGACATTCTATATGGGGTGCAAATGGCCCTTTCACACTCCCTTGCCAGGCTCCAGTGTGGGAGCCCATGTGAGCCCCAGAATCACCCCAACAGCACCCCACCATCCGGCACCCGCTTGCCCTTCCACAATACCCTGACCCAACAGACATCCAATCCCCTCTCTCACATTTGATCTTGTTCATTCATTTGTGTCCTTGTAGGAAGGGGGGTATGTGGATGGATGGATGAATTTGGAGGTGTGGGGTGGGTGTTGGGCCTGGGGACTGTGTCTTTGGTGTCACGGTTGTTGAAGGAAGTGGACCAAGGTGTAGCGTGGTGTGCGTACATGTTCTTTAACCTCTTGATTCTAGCCATCCCGGATCTGGAATCGTGAATACAGCCTCAAGCTCATTACCATAATGCAACGTTAACTATTCATGAAAATCGCAAATGAAATGAAATAAATATGCTAGTTCTGAAGCTTAGCCTTTTGTTAACAACACTGTCATCTCAGATTTTCAAAATATGCTTTTCAACCATAGCAAAACAAGCATTTGTGTAGGATTATTGATAGCTAGCGTAGCATTTAGCGTAGCATTCAGCATGCAACGTTTTCACAAAAACAAGAAAAGCATTCAAATAAAATCATTTACCTTTGAAGAACCAGATGTTTTCAATGAGGAGACTCTTAGTTAGATAGCAAATGTTCAGTTTTTACAAAAATATTATTTGTGTAGACAAATCGCTCCGTTTTCTTCATCACGTTTGGGTAAGAAAAAAAACAAAAATTAAGTCATTAAAACGCTAACTTTTTTCCAAATTAACTCCATAATATCGACAGAAACATGGCAAACGTTGTTTAGAATCAATCCTCAAGGTGTTTTTCACATATCTATCGATGATAAATCCTTCGTGGCAGTTGACTTTCTCCTCTGAAGAAATGGAACGTGCATGGACCTGGGGATTACGCAATAATTTCGATGCAGGACACCGGGCGGACACCTGGTAAATGTAGTCTTTTATGGTCAATCTTCCAATGATATGCCTACAAATACGTCACAATGCTGCAGACACCTTGGGGAAACGACAGAAAGGGCAGGCTCATTCCTGGCGCATTCACAGCCATATAAGGAGACATTGGAACACAGCGCCTTCAGAATCTGGGGCATTTCCTGTATGAAACTTAATCTTGGTTTCGCCTGTAGCATTAGTTCTGGGCCACTCACAGATAATATCTTTGCAGTTTTGGAAACGTCAGAGTTTTTCTTTCCAAAGCTGTCAATTACATGCATAGTCGAGCATCTTTTTGTGACAAAATATCTTGTTTAAAACGGGAATGAATGTTTTTTATCCAAAAATTAAAAGAGCGCCCCCTATCTCGAAGAAGTTAATTAAGAAAAGGCGCCGAACAAAACAATACACACTACAAAACAAAACCGTGAAGCTTAAGGCCAAGTACCATAAAGAAAGTCAACTTCCCACAAAGACAGGTGGGAAAAAGGGTACCTAAGTATGGTTCCCAATCAGAGACAACAATAGACAGCTGTCCCTGATTGAGAACCATACCCGGCCAAACATAGAAGTGTAAAATCATAGAAACACAAAACATAGAATGCCCCCCCTACTCACCCCCCCCCCCACAAAAAAATAGGTGCGGACTCTGGCCGCACAACCTAAACCTGTAGGGGAGGGTCTGGGTGGGCATCTATCCGCGGCGGCGGCTCAGGTGCGGGACACAGACCCCGCTCCACTGCTGGCTCACCCCACTTTGGGACTCTCGCCGCCAACCCCGGACTGGGGACCCTCGTTGCGGGCCCCGGACTGGGCACCATCGCTGCGGGCCCCGGAGGCCCGGGCTGTCGCTGGCAGTCGCTGGAGGCTCCGGGCTGGAGGCCCCGTCTCTGGAGGCTCCGGGCTGGGTGCAGGCACAGGACTCACCAGGCTGGGGAGACATACAGCAGGCCTCTTCCTTGGCCGAGGCACCGGATACACTGGGCCGTGGAGGCGCACTGGCGGTCTCGAGCGCAGAGCTCGCACCACCCGTTCTGGCTGGATGCCCACTTCCACCTGGCAAATGCAGGACGCTGGCACCGAGCAAGCCGGCATGTGAATGCTCGGGCGAGACACAGTGCACATCACTCCATAGCACGGGGCCTGACCAGTCACATGCTCGCCACGGCAAGCACGGGGAGTTGGCTCAGGTCTCCAACCTGACTGCCAAACTCCGTGTGTGCTTCCCCCAAAACATTTCTTGGGGCTGCCTCTCGTGCTTCCTTGCCAGCCGTGTTCCCTCATACCGTTTCCGCTCCGCCTTAGCTGCCTCCCGTGGATGGCGATCCCAACTGCCTCCAGGGTCCCTTACCATCCAGGATCTCCTCCCATGTCCAGGAGTTCTCTTTACCACGCTGCTTGGTCCTTTACAGACAATAGCCAATAATGACAAAGTGAAAACAGTTTTTTATATTTTTTTGTAAATGTATAAAAATAAAAATAAAAGTAATCAGACCCTTTGCTATGAGACAAAAAAAATTGCTCAGGTGCATTCTATTTCCATTGATCATCCTTGAGATATTTCTACAACATCATTGGAGTCCACCTGTGATAAATACAATTGATTGGACATGATTTGGAAAGGCTCACACCTGTCTATTTAAGGTCCCACAGTTGACAGTGCATGTCAGAGCAAAAACCAAGCCATGAGGTCGAAGGATTAGACAGGATTAGATCGAGAAAGGATTAGGTCGAGACACAGATCTGGGGAAGGGTACCAAAACGTTTCTACAGTATCGAAGGTCCCTAAAAACACAGTGGCCTCCATCATTCTTAAATGAAAGAAGTTTGGAACCACCAAGAACTGGCCGCTTAAGGTGGGCATGTATCCGCGGTGGCGTCTCAGGTGCGGGACGCAGACCCCACTCCACCACTGACTCACCCCATCTCTGGTGCGGGGGACCCTCGTCGCCGACCCTGGACTGGGGACCCTCTTTGCGTGCTCCGGACTGGGGACCCTCGTTTCAGACCCCGGACTGGAGACCGTCTCTGGAGGCTCTGGACTGGAGGCCGTCTCTGGAGGCTCCGGACTGGAGACCGTCTCTGGAGGCTCCGGACTGGAGACCGTCTCTGGAGGCCCCGGACTGGAGACCGTCGCTGGAGGCTCCAGACTGGAGACTGTCTCTGGAGGCTCCGGACTGGAGACCGTCTCTGGAGGCGACGGACTGGAGACCAGACTGGAGACCGTCTCTGGAGGCTCCGGACTGGAGACCGTCTCTGGAGGCTCCGGACTGGAGACCGTCGCTGGAGGCTCCGGACTGGAGACCGTCGCTGGAGGCTCCGGACTGAAGGACGTCGCTGGAGGCTCCGGACTGGAGACCGTAGTTGGAGGCTTTGTGCCATGACTACTCACTGGAGGCTTCGTGCCATGTATCATCACTGGAGGCTTCGTGCCATGGATCATCAATGGAGGCTTCGTGCCATGGATCATCACTGGAGGCTTCGTGCCATGGATCATCACTGGATACTTCGTGCCATGGATCATCAATGGAGGCTTCTTGCCATGGATCATCACTGGAGGCTTCGTGCCATGGATCATCACTGGAGGCTTCGTGCCATGGATAATCACTGGAGACTTCGTGCCATGGATCATCACTGGAGGCTTTGTGCCATGGATCATCACTGGAGGCTTCATGCCATGGATCATCACTAGAGGGAGGAGACGTATGGGCAGTCTGGTACGTGGAGCTGCCACAGGGCTCACCATGCTGGGGAGACATACAGGAGGATTAGTTCTGGGCACAGACACAGGATTCACCAGGCTGGAGAAACATACAGGAGGCCCTGTCCTTGGCAGAGGCACCGGATACACTGGGCCGTGGAGGCGCACTGGAGGTCTCGAGCTAGGAGCCTGCACAACCCGTCCTGGCTGGATGGTTACTTTGGCCCGGCACATGCGGGGTGCAGGCACAGGACGCAGAGCTGGTGCAGGATATCCTGGGGCGTAGAGACGTACTAGCGGCCAGATGCGCTGAGCCGGCACCCTCTGACCTGGCTGGATACGTACCGGCGACACAGTACGTGTAACCGCAAAGCATGGTGCCTGAAGGGTCACAGGCTCCTCAAAGCAATGCTCCACACTCCAACCCCTCCAAACTCTTTCGTCCCTCTCCACTGCCAACCACTCCTCGCTTAAACGGTTCAATAATTCCTCCTCGGTCTCAGACTCAGCACCGACGCCCACGTCATCTGCCCCCCCAACAAAAAAATATATTTTGGCGCTGCCTCTCAGGCTTCCGTCGTGGCCTCTCCTCCTGACCACACTGCTTGGTCCTTTGGTGGTGGGAAGTTCTGTCACGGCTGTTGAAGGAAGTGGACCAAGGTGTAGCGTGCACATTTATTATAAAAAATGATGCCAACAAAACAACAAACGAGAAAACAACCGTGAAGCTACAGGCTATGTGCCATAAACAAAAGTCAACTTCCCACAAAGACAGGTTGCGAAAAGGGCTACCTGCGTATGGTTCTCAATCAGAGACAACGATGTCCCTGATTGAGAACCCTACCCGGCCAAAACATAGAAATACAAATAATAGAACATAGAATACCCACCCCAAATCACACCCTGACCAAACCAAATAGAGACATAAAAAGGATATCTAAGGTCAGGGCGTAACAAGTTGTTTCTATAAAAATATCACATTTTTATGTTAAGAGCTGGCTAAGAATTACTCTTCTATGCCTCCTTTTGCATATCTTTAACCTTTTCATGGGGAACGTTCTACATGCCTTCAGAGTAAATCTATTTTCACTCCACCCACCAATCTGCATCTCAACATTACTTTAAGTAATGTGGCTCCAAACACGCAGTGAGTGGAGCAGATGCCCCCAGACTCATTTCTCTATGAGTTTCATTTCCAACTTAATGAGCTGTGGACCAGGGGTGTCTGTACACACACACACACACCAAACAAACGCACACACCGACACAAACACACATACACACACACAGATTCATCTCTAGAGCTGCCTCTGCTCTGGCCCTGGTTCCTTTCGCTCTGCTCCATTTGAGGTGAACATATTCTGCATGCGTCATTTGTATTGCTTCCGTATGCTTTCATAGAGCTGTTGTTTCTGCATGTGTACTGCACTGTATGTGCATGGCATGTGTGATAGAGGGAAACGCTACAGCACAGTTTGTGCCACACGGTCTTTTTGAAAAATCTAATGAAAGGTTGCTATTTTCTCTTAAGGTGGGGCTTTTTTGCTTTGTGTGCACATCGTGTAACAGAGATGTGAGAGTTCAAATCAGGTTCATAGTCATTCATCAATTCATAATCTCTCTGGAAACACCGCTCATGAATTGGGCTTTGGGTCCAAACGGTGACTAGAGAAGCTTTTACCTCAATTGAAATAGGCAGCTTTTAATTTGACAAATTATCATGCATTATGATCAGAAAATCATTGCCAACATTAGTCAAATTAAGTTTCCTTAATTCATTTACATAAAAAAAGTTACAAACCACAGCACAGCATCCTACGCTACATGGTTGACTTGACAGTATACTGTGGACCTGTCACTGGGGAAATATGAATACATGTTGCTACTGGTCTTCAATCATCTACATGCTGCTCATCTTTTCTTCAGGGATGAATGGTCCCCATTCAATGACATGTTCGTAGTGGCATTGTATGCTCAGTAGCATGATTGGCATTTCAATTATGTGAATGATGTCAATTTATATAAGCAACATTAATATTATTACATTTTCAGTCCTGGGGCATCTTACAGTGTGCTGTTTGTGCTCATGTATAATAGATATGTCTGTCATAGATGAAGGTACAGATGTAGGATCTTAATTTGAGCTAATTATAATCCTGCAGCAACAGGAAATGTGAATTATTATGTGGATTTTAATTAATGGGCATTTTTGTAGGGGTTGATACATTTTTCAAAAGGGAACATTTTGTCTGAAATTTCAAAGTGGAAAGGACAAACTTCAGAAGCCTTTTTAAAACCCAAATGCACTACAAGTTTTACATTTCCAAAATAAGATCCTACATCTGTATAGGCCTAATGGCTAAAGCAATGACAGTATGTTCAGTTAGTGGCTATACGAGTAAGCGAGACGAGAGGGTCTGCATAATCAAAGGAATACAGTCGGCAACTATTTCTAATTTGTTTGCTAAAGCTACAAAAAACAACATTGATATTATTATTATTTTATTTTTTATCACATTCACACTTACACTAATAAAGCATAATATGCTAAGCAATTCTCCTCCTTCTCTTTGTAAGTCCCATTTAACAACCGCATGCAACTTCCCAATTATGAATGTATTTTTAGATATGGAAAGAGGTGTCTTGGGGTGCTAAAGGCAGTAGCACTGCTTGATTGAGAACATTAAAGAAGCAAATGGAGATCTGGTACAGCGTTAAAAGATATATAAATAGATTATAGCTACATGGAACCTTCAGGATGTCATTATACTATCCAATGGAATAAGTGTGTTCTCAACCATTACATGTTGCCAACTAATATCCCATTAAGACAGTGTTGCGTAAAACCAACATTAATCTTTTGAATTGCTTTTATTTGGCTTAAACCTAATCAAGCTAATGAAGTATGCCCTCTAATCGACACTTGTGATTGTCCTGATTAGATGCCTATCTTCCATCATGATCATTTACATAATTTCCCCATCACCATCTCCCGCAGCAGAATTAGACTCAGAATCCTGCCTCAGTCTTCATTCAGTCTGTAGGTGGAGCTTCATGTGTCCCAAAAGGCACCCTATACCCTTTAATGTGCACTAGTTTTGTCCAGGGCCCATAGGGCTATGGATTTAGCCATTGACTGATTGTTGCAAATGTGAGCAGAGCCAACACCAGACAAATACTCTTGCACAACACTGAGCCTGTGGCCTGCCCTGGCCAACATTCACCTTCCAGACTACACTGAGATTAACACTGAGCCTGTGGCCTGCCCTGGCCAACATTCACCTTCCAGACTACACTGAGATTAACACTGAGCCTGTGGCCTGCCCTGGCCAACATTCACCTTCCAGACTACACTGAGATTAACACTGAGCCTGTGGCCTGCCCTGGTTACATTCACCTTCCAGACTACACTGAGATTAACATTGAGCCTGTGGCCTGCCCTGGTTACATTCACCTTCCAGACTACACTGAGATTAACATTGAGCCTGTGGCCTGCCCTGGTTACATTCACCTTCCAGACTACACTGAGATTAACATTGAGCCTGTGGCCTGCCCTGGTTACATTCACCTTCCAGACTACACTGAGATTAACATTGAGCCTGTGGCCTGCCCTGGCAGCATTCACCTTCAGACTACACAGAGATTAACACTGAGCCTGTGGCCTGCCCTGGTTACATTCACCTTCCAGACTACACTGAGATTAACATTGAGCCTGTGGCATGCCCTGGTTACATTCACCTTCCAGACTACACTGAGATTAACATTGAGCCTGTGGCATGCCCTGGTTACATTCACCTTCCAGACTACACTGAGATTAACATTGAGCCTGTGGCCTGCCCTGGTTACATTCACCTTCCAGACTACACTGAGATTAACATTGAGCCTGTGGCCTGCCCTGGCGACATTCACCTTCCAGACTACACTGAGATTAACATTGAGCCTGTGGCATGCCCTGGCGACATTCACCTTCAGACTACACAGAGATTAACACTGAGATATGGATTATTGGAAGTGCTAGTGGCAGAGTGTACTGTGTATTTCTTTAAAATGGCACAGTGTGTTCACTGACTGAGATACCCTCGTTATCCTATCATAATGTCCGGCATTGCTGGTGTGCGTTGTGCCTTTAGTCTTTTGTTCTATTTTTGGGCCAGCATTATGAGATAACAAAGCAGTTAGAAACAAGGTTACATTATCCCTGTGCTTCTGGTCCAATTTGAGCCCAGTCCCTTTGTGTTTGTGCTATTTTTGATAGGTTTGGTTTTCGAGAGGATATTTGGTGATAGCAGCCTCCATCATTGATACACTTCAAAGTCATTTGCAACATCACACACTCATCCCCTCTTTCTGTCATCAGATAGTTTGCATCATTGATACCCACACACCCATGGAGCTGGGAAGCAGGAATCAATAATACATAGCTGTATAATGTATTAGATATTAGGTAGATACGACTGAAGATGACGGTGTATACAGTCACACTCTTCATTTGTGCCAGGTGAGATCACCAGTTCTGGTTGAGGCTTGGCTGATAATCTGACAATCGTGATAATATGTCATCATTGACTCTTGTGGGTTTTCATGCCCACCATCCCCAGAGCCTCCTTGCAAAATATATATATTTTATAGTTGTCAATGTACAGCAGCATTAAACATAATCAGACCGCACATCATCATGGTACTTTTTGAGAGCCTTACTCAAATATTGCTTTGATTTGGTTTGTACACTGTTAATTGTTTCAGAATCCATTAACATTTACAAAGGCTGGAGAGGAGAGGGTGCTTTCCTTAAGAAAATGCACACCCATGTGCTGTGGGTCTGAATTAATAAGATAGCTAAGCTAATGATTCATTTAACTAAACGACAAAAAATGTAAGTAACTGAAACTCTTAAGGATGAATGGCATAGTCTACTGTATCTTCAGACATCACAGAGGTGGGTGATGATGTACAGTCAGGAGATGAATTGTAACGAGAGACCAATCAGCCACAACATTATGGGGTTGAGCTGAAGAGAGAGGGAGCGGAGAGAGAGAGAGAGAGAGAGAGAGAGAGAGAGAGAGAGAGAGAGAGAGAGAGAGAGAGAGAGAGAGAGAGTGGGGGAGAGGGGATAACTGCTAGGAAACACAGAGGACCTTTAGGATGAATAAGCTCATATTCTAGTAAAAGGATAACGAAGCATCATTATAATGTTGACTTGTGCTTTGAATGGCGATAAGCTCATTATGAGCGTGTGAGAACATTTAAGTGTATGTTTCTCATGGTATCCCTCCACCCACCTATGAAGGATCATCAACTTTCTCTGTTCTTCCTTGCTTCCCCTCCACCCTATCCAGAAAGACCATCATGTGTAATACCTAATTCTGACATCCAATACCTAATTCTGACACCTAATTCTGACACCAAACCCAGCATGTCGAACAGAACTGTGCATAACTGGAGTCACTCAGGTGAATTGTTCTACTAGTGGCTCTTCCATGCCAGACTGGAGGTTCAAAGTGGGTCTGTGTGTCCCTGATACACTCCTTCTCTCTGGACATCCAGGCCCTAGGCCCCAAGCTGCCATCCATATGGGTGCCAGTTTCAGCCATGTGGAGTGTGGATGCTTCCCCCTGCCAAGGTGGGCCGTCACACACCAGTGAAACCAGGGCCCAGATGAGTTGGAGGTCTGCCTTCGTCTAGCCGCCCAGGGCCCTAAATCAGGGAGATGGAATGGGCTTCCTCCTTTCCTCCATGCTCACCTGCACACCAACACCAGTGGGGCGGCAAAGCCTTCAGCACACTGCCGGATCCTCCCAGGACCAATAAAGGAAGGAGAAACGGACGTTTTTCACATGCCCCCCAGGGTTTGAAGTGATATCCACTTGACCCAGTTTCCACGTCTAAGTCTCCTGTCTAGGGAGGAAATCGACTAAGTTAAAAGCTGAAGGCTTCTCCTTGAATTGTATGAGGTTTTTTTTTACAACTAAACCAGTTATCCCCTTCTCTAATGTGGATGGATAACATTTTCTCCCTCTCTCTTTTTGGATTGTGATTGTTATTTTTTTCTGCGTGGTCTGAGTGGATGGTCTAGAGGTCCTGCAAATGGTGGTCAGATGTTTGGTGCCAGGCAGACGAGGAGCGGGGGACGGGGGGCCATTGACCCCTGACCCTCACACCCTGTTGGCCCCTGACTCTGGTCCTGGCAGCTGCTGTCACTGGGACAAGTGAAACAAGTGCCTCAAGTCCCCACTGGCTCTCTAGAAGAGATAACCCTTCTGTCTAACACTCCTTCCAGCCAAGCCAACTGTCTCTGTTTGTTGAAGAGGAGATAAAGGACATTGTCTTTCCAAAAGACACTAGGCGATAACATAGTACAGTACACTGCTTATTCTCTCAATTGTGACTGGCCAAGTTGAACGCAGGCAAGACAGCACAACATCTTATTCAAAACAGAATGGAATGGGGGAGAAGAAGAAAAGCACTCCCATTGTCTCCCAGTGGTGTCCATGACCATTCATATAGAGCACTGGTTCCTGGTAAATGTATGTGAAATGGAACTGTGTCTCAGAAAATCAGCAGGCTGTTTATCTCTGTTGGTTTTTCCTCTCCACACGCTGCTCATGTCACAATGCTTTTCTCTTCCACCAGTGTAGCAACCATCTGTAGGTGTGAGGCAAATGGAGCATGTCTCCTTGAACAGGTTACTCCGCCACACACACATAGTCAATCAATAAAATTCAATCAAATGTATTTATAAAGCCCTTTTTACATCAGCCGATGTCACAAAGTGCTATATAAGCAATGCAGATGTAGAAGCACATAGTCCCAGTCCCCGCCTTGCCTCCTCCTCCTCCTCCTCCTCCTCCTCCTCCTCCTCCTCCTCCTCCTCCTCCTCCTCCTCCTCCTCCTCCTCCTCCTCCTCCTCCTCCTCCTCCTCCTCCTCCTCCTCCTCCTTCTCCTCAGGCAGCCCTCAGGAGGGGGGTCCTGCAGCCAGCCAACAGAAAGGGTTACTGGACCCTGCAGAGAACCAGAGACTAATGACTAGAGACCTTTACAAAAGGTATTCCAGAGTTCATCCTATGCGAATGGTGTTATGACACTGGGAATCTGGCATTTTCAGGTCAATCTTCTAAAGGTCACTTATAAGATGGAGAAAAGGCATCTTATGATGATTGCCATGTGTCCTATTATATTAAATGAACAGCCATCCGAAAGCAGGTTTTTTCCCTTGCTATGTGGATAGTGCAGATGGACGCTATGAATTATGCTGTGTGAGTGAAATGGAATATTGAATTTATCCTTTTGTGTTGATATACTGTACATGTTAAGCTGAACATGATTTGCTTTGTGAAGCAAGCCTAAATAATAAGCCCCAATAGTTTTTTCCCTCTCCTGTCGAGGGGAATTTGGTTGTCACAGGTATGCATACCGTGGCTTTTCAATGTTTTCCAATCTTCAGCTGTTAGACCAAAAACATTGGCTTTGGCACCTGTTGTTGGTTGGACACTGTTGTCATGCTCTGTCATCTGCTCTGTTACCTGCAATTCTCACTGCAATCAGTGCTCTCAGGCAAGAAGGAGAACACTACCATTTGGCTTTCGATCGCTGCTTGACTTTCTGTATGACCTACTTTATTGCCAATACAGTGTTATAGCTTGCTGTTTGCACTTTTGGGACTATTCCATTGGTTCTAGTTGTACCTGGCAAATTAAATTAAGCAGCTCAAGTGTTTTGACATTTACAGAAGTATGTATTTAACCCAGATCTGCTATTAACTAGAAGAGATAGGAACGGTTTTGCTAGCAGATCTTGTTGTGATGTTCATGTTCTAGGGTCGTTTAACCATAAAGAACTCAGTCTGTGGACCTGATTATACATGACAGGAGGCAGCAGGCCCAGACTGAGTCTGCCTACATCAGTAATGACAGCACCAGGGAAGCATTGCTTAAAGAAATACCCACCGGACTGCCCATTTAACCTGCAGCAGCAATACCATTCTCCCTTCTCTCTCTCTCTCTCTCTCTCTCTCTCTCTCTCTCTCTCTCTCTCTCTCTCTCTCTCTCTCTCTCTCTCTCTCTCTCTCTCTCTCTCTCTCTCTCTCTCTCTCTCTCTGCTGGTTTCTTCTGCTGTTTGCTTGATTGCGCTGCCTACTGTCTAAAATGAATTCGTTATTTGCCTCTGTGGAGATTCTCCACTCATTTTAATGGTTCATCTGCTCCCCATATCCCCCTGAATGCCTGAATCACCAGTCCAAGGAGATGTGACTTTAGACTTCAAAGACAGTCTGTGGAGTAGCTAAGATTTTTACGAGGTGTTTTCCCCATTATTTTGTGCTGTGTCATCATTCCAGTTGACAAGTTATCTGTGAAAAATGATTATACTTCTATTTGTTCCCCTGTTTTTTATCTTCTATTTTTGTAACTATTAGTACAAATTGTGGGGCTGTCGTGCTGAAATGTCTCAGAGACCATAGCAGGGCCTCCCTCTCTCTCTTTTGGCCATATGGGTTGTTAGGGAGAAGTGGTGCGTGAATCATTTGATAGAACTGAACAATCTCATTTGTGTGCACAGAAGGTGTTGTCTGCTACTCCTCCATGTGGTGGCTAGTCATATCTGAGACATGCACGCACGCACCCCACACATGGCATAGCTCATCTGTGTCTAGCTCATCTGTGTCTCGTGTGTGATGACGGCAGTCTTTGATGTCATGGAGCAATCTGTCCCCCGCTTGCCACACCCTCCTCTGGGAGGACACAGATGCCATGCGTCACCAGGGTTACAGTAGCAGCAGAGGAGTATGAGAAACAGACTTTTAACTGAAGAATGACAGCCAGGTTCTTAAACCAGCCCACACCCTCTCCTCCTTCTGTACACTTATCCCCTCCTCATTCTGCACACTGATCCCCTCCTCATTCTGTACACTGATCCCCTCCTCCATCTGCACATTGATCCTCTCCTCCTTCTGCACACTGATCCCCTCCTCATTCTGTACACTGATCCTCTCCTCCTTCTGCACACTGATCCTCTCCTCCTTCTGCACACTGATCCCCTCCTCCTTTTGCACACTGATCCCCTCCTCCTTCTGCACACTGATCCCCTCCTCCTTCTGTACACTGATCCCCTCCTTCTGTACACTGATCATCTCCTCTTTCTGCACACTGATCCCCTCCTCCTTCTACGCACTGATCCCCTCCTCCTTCTGTACACTGATCACCTCCTTCTGTACACTGATCATCTCCTCCTTCTGCACACTGATCCCCTCCTCCTTCTGCACACTGATCCCCTCCTCCTTCTGTACACTGATCCCCTCATTCTGTACACTGATCATCTCCTCCTTCTGCACACTGATCCCCTCCTCCTTCTGTACACTGATCCCCTCATTCTGTACACTGATCATCTCCTCCTTCTGCACACTTCTCCTTTAATCCATCTCTCTCATACTCTATCACTCCTTATTGCTCTGATCTCATTCTTGTCAACCTCACTCTTTTCTTCTTTCTCTTTTTCTCCCATCACCCCCCTCTCTCTCTCTCTCTCTCTAACTGTAGTGTGTGAGTCACCTCAGTAAAAGAGGCATGTAGATGAGAAGTTTTGGTGTATGTTTTCCTGTGAGTGGAAGTGGCTCTCGCTCCACTGCAGTTTGAGTCGCAGCTGCCTATGATTTTCTCCTCTCCTCCATTGTTTGGATCCTGCGTTGACTCTGCTTATTATGGATATAAAAGGAGGGTTTGTGTCACACATAATGTGGCCCTGTCTCGCCAACATGTCATTCAGAAAGGGCATATGATTCATTGCCAAAGTAATTTCTTGTTAGAAGTTTGCATTCAACTTATTTCCTGAATGGGTTACCAATACATTGATTACAGGTCTTGTATAGCCACGGCCGCATGAACCAGCACTTTAATTCTCACTCCAATGTATACAAGAGTTTAACACACAACCCCAGTGTGATGAAATATCGTATCGTTGTGCTACATTTAGAAAATTGCTTTCATAAATCTCCCTCTGTGTTCAGCAAGGAAATCAAATTGTAGGGAAATTATCTGATTCAGACATTCCACACCCTTTCTGGTCCTCATATTGAAATATAGTACTTTATTGTGTATACGTTGTGCCTGTGAAAATGGGTTGTAATTAGATTTTTTGAATAAAGGGACTCTTGTATAGTGTGGCAATAGATTTTATAATTTTGATATGAATACAAGAGGCGTTCAGTTACAACATTTTCTAAAATAATAGTATTATTTATATATCAGCACTGAGCTAAAGGCTAGATCTGCCGCTTTCAAGGAGTGGGACACTATTCCTGACACTCATAAGAAATCCCAAACAGGCAAAGCGTCAATACAGGACTAAGATTGAATCTTACTATACCGGCTCTGATGCTCGTCTGATGTGGCAGGGCTTGCAAACTATTTTGGACTACGAAGGGAAACTCAGCCGCGAGCTGCCCAGTGACACAAGCCTACCAGATGAGCTAAATGCCTTTTATGATCACTTCAAGGTAAGCAACACTGAAGCATGCATGAGAGCCCCAGATGTTCCGGACGACTGTGTGATCATGCTCTCCGTAGTCGATGTGAACACACTGCCCTTTCCCACCTGGACAAAAGGAACACCTATGTGAGAATGCTGTTCATTGGCTACAGCTCAGCATTCAACACCATAATGCCCACAAAGCTCATCACTAAGTTACGGACCCTGGGACTAAACATCACCCTCTGCAACTGGATCGTGGACTTCCTGAAAGGCCACCCCAAGGTGGTAAGAGTAGGCAACAACACATCTGCCACATTGAACCTCAACACTGGGGCCCATCAGGGCTGTTTGCTTAGTCCCCTTCTGTACTCCCTGTTCACCCATGACTGCGTAGCCAAGCACGACTCCAACACCATCATAACGTTTGCTGACGACACAACAGTGTTAGGCCTGATCACCGACAATAATGAGACAGCCTATAGGAAGGAGGTCAGAGACCTGGCAGAGTGGTGCCAGGACAACAACTTCTCCTTCAACCTGAGCAAGACAAAGGAGCTGATCGTGGACTACAGGAAAAGCAGGGCCGAACAGGCCTCTATTAACATCGACAGGGCTGTAGTGGGACGGGTCGAGACTTTCAAGTTCAATGGTGTCCACATCACCAACGAATCATCATGGTCCAAACCCATCAAGACACTTGTGAAGAGAACACAACAACACATTTTCCCCCTCAGGAGACGGCATATATTTGGCATATTATTATATTTATATTATATTATATTATTATATTTATATTATATTTGGCATGGGTCCCCAGATCCTCAAACAAAAAATTCTACACCTGCACCATCGACAGCATCCTGACCAGTTGCATCACCGCCTGGTATGGAAACTGCTTGATATCTGACCCAGTACATCACTTGGGCCAAGCTTTATGACATCCAGGACCTGGAGGTGTCAGAGGAAGGCCTAAATCATTCTCAAAGTCACCCAAGTCATAGACTGTTCTCTCTGCTATCGCATGGAAAGTGGAACCAGAATGTCAAGTCTAGGACCAAAAGGCTCTTTAACAGCTTCTACCCCCAAGCCATAAGACTGCTGAACAATTAATCAAATGGCTATTGACTATTTACATTAACCCCCCCCCCCCCCCCACTGCTGCTATTCACTGTTTATTATCTATGCATAGTCACTTCACCCCTACCTACATGTACAAATGATCTTGACTAACCTGTACCCTGGGACATTGACTCAGTACTCAGTACCCTGAATATAGCCTCGTTATTGTTATGTAATCTCATCCGCATGCTCACACCCCATCCCTAGTGCCTGCATTATTGTTTGCCACTGAGCCTTAAATTGTACCATTTTGTTTTTCTCAGTCGCCCATGATGTTCAATATTTCAATAATAAGTCATTTGATTTTTCCATTGTGTTAATGATGGCGGATTGATTGATTTACATGTTTTTAGTCACCGTTTTTTCAAGATGAGTGATGAGAAGAGAATCATCCAGCCCGGTTACAGCAACATTTAAATACACTATTCCTTTTGGTATTGAATTTTGAGAGTAATGATTGAAAATGTTCAACTGGAAATGATTGTAAAGAATTAAGAATCATTTGACTAAACTTACATGTGCTTTACATAAAGGGTTAAACCATGAACCATAGATCCGTGCGACGTATATTCTCACAGTCACTTCCTGAAGCATAGTGACAGTGGTTGAAAAGTCCAGGCTTATTGAACAGGCTTTCAGATGGAAGTAAAAGCAGGCAGGCGAGCTCCAAACTGTCACAGAGAAAACCACGACATCAAGCTCAACCTGCTCAAAAGAATCACGAAGCAGCCTCGATGCCAGAGGATTCTGCCTGGGAATAGCAATGATTTCCCCACTCTGGATAACAAATGGAGGGAACACTCCACCCTGATGCGTCATAGACAGTACCAGTCAAAAGTTTGGACACACCTACTCATTCAAAGGTTTTCCTTTACTTTTACCATTTTCTACATTGTAGAATAATAGTGAAGACATCAAAACTATGAAATAACATATGGAATCATGTAGTAACCAAAAAAGTGTTAAACAAATCAAAATATATTTTATATTTGAGATTCTTCAAAGTAGTCACCCTTTGCCTTGATGACAGCTTTGCACACTCTTGGCATTTCTCTTGGCAAATAGTAAAAATAAAGAAAAAATAATTGAATGAGTAGGTGTGTCCAAACTTTTGACTGGTACCGTATAAAAAGTGAATTACCACTCTAATATCCAGGCCGGTGAGCGGATCAATAAGATGCCAGGGGAGCTAATAAACAGCTAGCTAGCGCCTGGGCTGGTCCAGAGGCCTCCTCTCCTCTCTCTGCCCTGCTATTCCTCCCTGTGTTATTTAATGTTCACATGGTGTCGTCGACCAACCCAGCCGAGCTGCAGTAGATAGCTTCATCTGGAAGAAGGAGCTGCTTGTCCTGACTTTTCTTCCCTCAGTTTTCATTCACATTGATGTTGTAGCTGTAGTAAGAAGGCATGCTAAATATTCAAATACTGTGTTTCCAATTTTCATCGATGTAAACAATCGGCCATCTGTTAATGGAGGCCATGTTTTGCCATTCAGCTTCCATACAAAGGAGGCATTTCACTCCAGCAGATAAATAGGATGGGATAAAGGCCTGATGATTAGCCATGGTTTCTTTGGAACAGTATGGCAGTGTCCACCATTATTTTAATCGCACCAAATTAATTCAGTTATGCTAAATGAGCTAATTTCATGGTCCAGTGAACAGACAAAACTCCTCAACTGGCAGGAATTGTCTGTTGTGCAGCAGCTGGAAATGGAACACAATAGATCCCGTATAAGGTGGATGCTGTTTACAAGAAAGCTAATATTAAACTCTGGCCAGTCCGAGCCATGCAGACATTAGAGTGGGTTCATTCAGTTTCAGTACCAGTTTCCCTTTCAGCCAGTGGTTTGTTAACCGCGGCTGGGCTGATGTTACCCTATACTGGAGTCCTACAGCCCAGCTCTGAGGTGACTCTGGCTCCGTCTCTGTCTCACTTAGCAACGGTTCAGACGCACAGTGCTACCGTTACACTCCATGGCACAATGAGCATAATTCTTAGGAACTCCAGGTGTCAGAAATGAACAACACCCATGGCTGTAGCTGTTACTTACAGTTGAAGTCGGAAGTTTACATACACCTTAGCCAAATACATTTAAACATGTTTTTCAAAATTCCTAACATTTAATCCTAGTAAAAATTCTTAGGTCAGTTAAGATCAGCACTTTATTTTATGAATTTGAAATGTCAGAATTATAGTAGAGAAAATTATTTATTTCAGTTTATACTTCTTTCATCACAATCCCAGTGGTTCAGAAGTTTACATACACTCAATTAGTATTTGGTAGCATTGCCTTTAAATTGTTTAACTTGGGTCAAATATTTCGGGTATCCTTCCACACGCTTCCCACAATAAGTTGGGTGAACTTTGGCCCATTCCTCCTGACAGAGCTGGTGTAACTGAATCAGGTTTGTAGGCCTCCTTGCTCGCACACACTTTTTCAGTTTCAGTTCTGCCCGCACATTTTCTATAGGTTTGAGGTCAGGACTTTGAGATGGCCACTCCAATACCTTTACTTTGTTGTCCTTAAGCCATTTTGCCACAACTTTGGAAGTATGCTTGGGGTCATTGTCCATTTGGAAGACCCATTTGCGACCAAGCTTTAACTTCCTGACTGATGTCTTGAGATGTTGCTTCAATATATCCACATAATTATCCTGCCTCATGATGCCATCTATTTTGTGAAGTGCACCAGTCCCTTCTACATCAAAGCACCCCCACAACATGATGCTGCCACCCTCGTGCTTCACGGTTGGGATGGTGTTCTTCGCCTTCCAAGCATTCCCTTTTTTCCTCCAAACATAACGATGGTCATTATGGCCAAACAGTTCTAATTTTGTTTCATCAGACCAGAGGAAATTTCTCCAAAAAGTGTGATCTTTGTCCTCATGTGCAGTTGCAAACCGTAGTCTGGCTTTTTATGGCGGTTTGGAGCAGTGGCTTCTTCCTTGCTTTCAGGTTATGTCGATATTGGACTCGGTTTACTGTGGATATAGATACTTGTGTAACTGTTTCCTCCAGCATCTTCACAAGGTCCTTTGCTGTTGTACTGGGATTGATTTGCACTTTTCGTACCAAAGCACGTTCATCTACAGGAGACAGAACACATCTCCATCCTGAGCTGTATGACGGCTGCATGGTCCCATGGTGTTTATGCTTGCGTACTATTGTTAGTACAGATGAACATGGTACCTTCAGGTGTTTGGATATTGCTCCCAAGGATGAACCAGGCTTGTGGACGTCTACAATTTGTTTTCTGAGGTCTTGGCTGATTTCTTATGATTTTCCCATGATGTCAAGCAAAGATGCACTGAGTTTGAAGGTAGGCCTTGAAATACATCCACAGGTATACCACCAATGTACTAAAATGATGTCAATTAGCCTATCAGAAGCTTCTAAAGCCATGACATCATTTTCTGGAATTTTCCAAGCTGTTTAAATGCACAGTCAAGTTAGTGTTTGTACACTTCTGACCCACTAGAATTGAGATACAGTGAATTATAAATAAAATAATCTGTCTGTAAACAATTGTTGTAAAAATGACTTGTGTCATGCACAGAGTAGATGTCTTAACCGACTTGCTAAAACTATAGTTTGTTAACAAGAAATTTGTGGACTTCCGACTTCATCTGTATATTCCTCTGTCCCTCGGACTGTGCACATCCACAGCCACTCTTCTATGCCGCACTCTCTTTCATTAATCTGGGGTTGGAGGCAGGACTGCTTTGGAAATAACCTTTTTTTGTGGCTTTTGTATCACAAGCTTTGTGTTGATTTTGGACTATATTTCCTTTGTATTTGTATTTTGTATGTATTAACGATCCACATTAGTTCCTGTCAAGGCACCAGCTACTCTTCCTGGGGTCCAGCAACATTATATACAATTAATACAATTAAAAAATATTTCACAACATTACATTTCAACACTTTTCACAACACATGAAGTGTGTTCCCTCAGGCCACTACCACATATCTACAATACAAAATCCATGTGTACATGTGTATAGAGTGCATGTGTTAGCATGTTGTATATGTGTGTCTGTGCATGTGTGTGTCTCTTCACTGTCCCCACTGTTCCAAAGGTAACACTTTATCCATGATCTGTTTCACCTGTCCTTGTGCTTGTCTCCACCCTCTCCAGGTGTCGCCCATCTTCCCCACTTATCCTCTGGGTATTTATACCTGTGTTTTCTGGCTGTCTGTGTCAGTTCTTCTTGCTTGTTCAAGTCAACGAGCGTTTTGCCTCAGCGCCTGCTTTTCCCCAGTATCTCTTTTTCTTGTCCTCCTGGTTTTGAACCTGTCCTGACTCTGAGCCTGCCTGCCGTCCTGTGACTTTGCCCCTACTCTGGATTACCGACATCTGCCTGACCTGGGCCTGCCTGCTGTCCTGTACCTTGGCCCCACTGCTCTGGATTACCGACATCTGCCTGACCTGGGCCTGCCTGCTGTCCTGTACCTTGGCCCCACTGCTCTGGATTATCGACCCCTGCCTGCCTTGACCTGTCATTTGCCTGCCTCTGTTGTATTAAACATTGTTACTTCAACACGGTCTGCACTTGGGTCTTACCTGACACCTGAGAGTACAAACTGGCCATGTCTGACCCAGCAGACTTGGTCCAGCTCCGCAACGCCATCTCCTCCCATGGGGGCCGTCACTGGTAGACACGAGGAGTTGCTTCGTGGTCTGACTGAAGGGTTCCCGGACATGGATGAATGTCATAACCTAGCATTGAATGCTTTGCGGGGGCAATTCCGTGGGTTGCTCCGGTGTCTGGGAGAGTGGCTGCCCGGAAGTTACTCCAGCTTCCCTCAGCATGACAGACGATGCGGTGGATTTCCGCACGCTAGCAGCGGAGGGTGTAACCTGAAATCATTTGCCACTTTTAGAACATTTTCAGTGCTAGAATCAGTTCTTTAAAATCAATTTTCAGCAGTTCTGAGCTAGTCCTCCTAATATTGTTTCACCACACATGACAACAGCGTCAGCTCCCGGCTGCTTTCGTAGAACGTTCGGAAGCAGCCTTTTAATGTCCTGTACTCACGCTCCCGGATAGCACAAGGTTTTTGCCCCGTGAACCGCCAATGACGACATCTGGTGCAATGGCTGAGAAGGTCCGGACGTTCTTTTGCCTCTAGTAGTTTAGAAAACCCCTCGAGGACCGAAGGGCGGTGGGGCCCGATGGACCCGAGCCAGCTGTAGAATCCATTGTGGATGATGAAGGGGCCGGAGTCTCAGACAGCCTCACGGCCCGGTAAGGGGGGGAAGCTCTGAGGATCTGAACCCGAGGTAGAAGCCATCGGAGAGGGAGACAGATTTTCAAGGATCACTCTGCTTTCGTGGATGACAGTTAGAAAGGGGACACATACAGTCTATGTATTATGCATTGTACTATACTTGGACAGGAGTTGAAAAGTGAAGTCTGAGTGAATGAGGGGAGATGTTGTACTGATGAGTAATACTCAGTGTGTTGAAGTTAATGTTTACTATGTGTAATACATCATTCCAAATGATCCTCAAATAATTATTCTGAACCAACTCCTCACTACTCACTCATTCAAAACAAGTAGGCCTACACATTCTGGTGAATAGGTTTAATAATTTACACAGACATTCTCACCGATGTTGCAAACGGTTATCAAAGATTGACACACATGACAATACGGGGACTGTGTAGTACTATAGATAGTTGTTTGGTATAGATGGTTATTGCTGACCCCCTGATGTGTTTGGTCTGACACATCCCTCGACAGGCAATTAGAGACACCAGTCTTTAGACGGGGCCCCAGCTGCCCCTTTCCCCAGACTCTCCCTGGCCCCTTCCCCCAGACTCTCCCTGGCTTCTCTCTAGCCTCTGTACCAGTAATTGCTCGACACCACCCGGAATCCCAAACAAAAAAGAGTACAGTTTGGATGTTGAGGACCGATGTCCAGCTCAACATATGTTTTAGCTGAGACAGCCACATGTGGATGATGCCGTTATAATTAGTGTAGACAAATGATATGTCAAGTAATGTAACTGCGTATTTGTCTTGTCTTATTCATTGTGTGTTATGAGAGGTTATTAAAGGATAACTGGATTTCTTGGAATGATATGAGGTGCTTGACAGTGTGTGTAGCCCTGCTGTAAGTGTCTCTGTTGACACAGAACACTCTCCTATTCCATCCTCATTATCAGCTAAGCCTCAGTATTATTATAGTTCACACCAAAATAATGCATTTTTCCATGCTGCAATTAATGTAGCATAAAAGCAATTTGGCACATGCTTAGATTCTTTGTTTTAAATGTAGACTTTCTCTGAATATGAAATTTTTTTATCAATGGGAAACACGGGTATTCTATTGCTAAACAATACAGTTATTTCCCAATCTATTTCAGAGTATTCTGTTGGTTCTCCTTGTAACACAATCAGCCTATACATTGTTATCAGCCATTGGTTCAGCATGTACTTCTCATCGGACTGCCGTAAATCAGATTGTTTTCCATCTTGATCCTTTCTCAAATAGCATCAGATTGCTTTCTCTCAATGACAATCTCTATTTCTGATTACAGTGAGTCACTCCTAGGTTGGTACATTCCTACAGAGCGGGTACTAAGCAGTACATAGCAAACTGCTGTGAGTGCCATAAATTACATTCAAAGACACACACTTGTTTAGTGGTATTTAAAATGGTATGAATGTTTTTGTTCCTACCACATACAGTACTTCATGCAGGCTTTGATAGGTATTCAGTTGTAAATCAGCATCTTGTGGGAGGAGAGAGAGGATGTGTATCCTTCCTGTTAGTGTTGTCAGAACAGTCTCAGAACAGTCCTCTAGAGTTTGGATTGATGTCTTAAAAGACAGAAAAGCTGATCTCTTGATCTCTTCCTGCGTTCTACAGGGAATTTTGACCCCAGCTACCATGAAAAGAATGAGAAATGTTCCCTAGTCCTTCTGTCTCTTTCATTTGCCTGACGACTCAAACTGAATTCCTCCCCTGTTCTATGTCTGCTACATACTTCAGTCTGAGACTGCATCATTGAAGTCCTTTGTGGTGACGTCAAAATATGGGTTTTGTACAAAACAAAATAATCAGCGATTGGATCCTCTCTAACAATTCATAGTGTCAAAGCTAATGACACATTTTCAAAACGGTGCTTAATCCACATGTGTTCTGGCTCTGGCCCAGAGCTGGTTTCTGGGACCAATCAGAACGGTTCAAATGTCTTTGTGTAAATGAAATCGTCAGGCAGGTACTCAGATCCAGACTCATTGGGGAGAAGAAACTAACATCCATGGGCGTGAAGTAGCGTTTGGCTGGATGAAAAAGTTTGGGTAGGACAGTCAACTCAGGACAGCTGTCTGTTAAGCATAGCAGTGTGACTGGCCCCATTTTGTGTTCAGAAAGAAAATCCCCCTGGCCAGGGCAAGTTAAGCATGTTTATAGATCTTGAAAGTACTCCTGCAGGAATGTACTGGTGGTGTCTAAAATATATCAACAACATAACTGCCACTCTCATAGAAGTGTATCCATCCAATTTGTTTTGGCCTTTGTAGTGTCAGTGCTTTTGATGCTCAATCAATGCCATATTTAAGCAGTTGTAGCCCATTTAAATGGATTGAATTGATTCTGTCTTTCTAAGGATTTTCTGGCTGATGAAACAACAATACAGTACAGAGCTCTACAAATGGAACCCACAGGGATAGAGACAGCAAAGTACATTTCAATGGTATCCATGCATCTTCTTTAATAATTGCCTTTGTTCCTAGAGATCGTAGATACGGCATATGACTGATTTTCAATTATTACACATTTTTGTGTTCTCTGGTGACTTCGTTTTTGTTGTACAGTACTTCATTTACTGCAGTGGGCTAAATCAGGGTCACACCGGGTGTTTCTCGGTAGTCTTAAACAATTCTGAAAGACGACAACAACTCCTGTCAAATGTTGATTGCATCAAGAAAAGACCAGACATCAACATCACCTGACTATTTAAGAACAACTGATCCACCCTCAATAACACCCACCTCTCATGCTGTCATTGTACTGGTTCCAAAATGATGCTGAGCCACACCAACAGTCAGTCAAAGGGTAATGGAAAAGTGTTTGTCTGCTAGTAAGGCAGGCATCCCTGTACTACTGCATCTGTACACTCACCACTCCTTCTCTCCACAATTTGACTGGTGATGGATAGTGTTTGTCCACACGGCCAATGTTCATTACAGCAGATACATAGGCAGGGAGACAGAGAGGTAGACAGCAGCAACCTGGCCCTCCTTTCCGTCTCTCCACATCGAGCACTCTTTATTTTGCACTTGTCTGTCTTCATACGAGGAGGCATGAGAACACACCTGTCACACTGAGCTGGGTCTGTGCTAGGGGACAGGCACGGGTATGCTAGTCCAGCTAGTATATTTAGGCCAACAGTACCTAATATTTCATATACCATTAGGCCATTGTGGTATAATGGTAGGTAAAGTTATGAGCAGTTGAAAGAGTTTGATACTTATTTACATTTTCTACCCCTTTTTTTCTCCACAATTTCCTGATATCCCATTGGTAGTCCAAAACAGTCTTTGTCCCATCGCTGCAACTTGGGTACGGACTCGGGAGAGGCGGTGGTCAAGAGCCATGCGTATTCCAAAACACGACCCTGGCAAGCTTCACTGCTTCTTGGCACTGCTCGCTTAACCCGGAAGCCAGCCGCACCAATGTGTCAGAAGTCAGTCTGCATGCACCTGGCCCACCACAGGGAGTCACTAGAGTGCAATGGGACAAAGACATCCCGGCCGGCCAATCCCTCCCCTAACCCGGACGACGCTGGGCCAATTGTGTGCCGCATCATAGGTCTCCCGGTCGTGGCCGGCTGCGACACAGCCTGGGATCGAACCTGGGTCTGTAATGCGATGCAGTGCCTTAGACCGCTGCGCCACCCTGGAGGCCGGAATAGTTTTAACATAAAACTGATATCCACGATAGGCGCAACAGCATTTGTTATTGTTTATGTTTTGCACATCATCATCTGCACATCTATCACTCCAGTTTTAATGCTAAATTGTAATTATTTCGCCTTTATGGCCTATATATTGCCTTACCTCCCTAATCTAACTAAATTTGCCCACACTGTACATAGACTTTTTCTATTTTGTTATTGACTGTATGTTTGTTTATCCCATGTGTAACTCTGTGTTGTTGTTTGTGTTGCACTGCTTTGCTTTATCTTGGCCAGGTCGCAGTTGTAAATGAGAACTTGTTATCAACTAGCCTACCTGTTTAAATAAAGGTGAAATTAAAATAAAAAAATACTAATGTTTTGAGGAAATGAGCATCCAGCATCATGATTTTAAAAAATGTACAAGGATGCAAGGATATCAGAGGGAAAAAACTGTGTTTGTTGTTTCAAGTAAGATCTTGCTTGTTGTCATTTTGTAAACAGACACGACAGTTTTACTGCTATGGATTCCAGCTTTAATTTCAGGCATTTCATGTATTTCTTTGTCCACTTTGTAGGTTTTAATGTAATTACAATCTGGAACATTTGAGAAGTCTGGCACTGAACCTGTGTTGGATGAGACCTTGTGTTTCTGATTGTATTGGGGAGCCTGCTCCACCAATATCCACTCCTCAATGAGACACACAAGCAGACAAAAATGATGCTGTGGGTGTGTTGTTTGGCAAGGATCCAACAAAAAATCTCTGCCTGATGTGTATTTAATCGCAACACCCACGTCCTTTGTGGACAAACACGCGCACCATTTCTAGAGGCAGAGGAATGATAGATCTTGATATGTAATAATGCCACTGACCCCAATCCCCTGGATGATTCATTCTGAGAGCAGGAGAAAAGATAAGTGGGAGCTGGTTGATAAGTGTTGTTTAGAAGTAAGATTAGTAGTAGTTGGTTGATAAGTGTTGTTTGGATGAAAGAAAAGTGGGAGCTGGTTGATAAGTGTTGTTTGGACGAAATAAATGTGGGAGCTGGTTGATAAGTGTTGTTTGGAAGGAAGAAATGTGGGAGCTGGTTGATACATGTTGTTTGGAAGAAGGAAATGTGGGAGCTGGTTGATAAATGTTGTTTGGAAGAAAGAAATGTGGGAGCTGGTTGATAAGTGTTGTTTAGGTGAAAGAAAAGTGGGTGGTGTTACTTGGCTTTGTAAGTGAAAGGGAATGCTTGTCTCTGTACCAAATACCAAGGTTTTATGCTAGAATAACCAATGCACTGCGCAGCAGGCAATGGCAAATGTTGGGCTGGAAGGCACGCTTGTCTGATTTAAGCAGTGCTCAGAATTGTGAGTTGAAATGTGAAAATGCAGGTCTTTAGGGAGTCTATTGAGCAGAGGGTGATAATGCGCGAATCGAATATATTCAGTCATGCGTTCGTAGGCGTAAGAACCGGGTAGAGGTTTAGGAGCTAGAAGTACCATTTATGAGATGGATGGATTTTGTTTTATTCCCTCTTCATTTGTTATAGTTGGATTTAGGATGTGTGCTTGCACACTTCTCTCTCAATACCCACTAGAATGATCCTCAGCTTGGATAGCTGGCGTTGACTCAAATGACCTGGGGTGTCATAAGTGCTTTTTGTACGCCAGCAGTTGGATTGCTAGCGCTGGGATTTGAGAATGGGATTTTTTCTGCCAGTTGATTGTGAAATAAATGGCATTCAAAAGCTTTTTTTTTTTTGCTCAGAATTAATAGCCTTCTGAGATGCCGGTAAAGAGGCAGAATAAATAATTGTGTTGCAAAGCTTTTAACTTGACTCGTGATGAAATACTGCCAAAGTAGCAGTAGTACAAAGCTTTTCCCACTTCAGAATGAAAAATGATTCTTAAAAACAAATGTCAGAAATGAGTTCATTGTTGAAAGTAAAATACACATTGAATTAAATAAGAATCTCAATCTCCTCCAGACTATGCACCCTTTTTAAAGAGTAGGAAAAGTGTAGCGTAGAGAAGTCACAGAGAGGAGGTTTTTCACCCTTTTAGCCATTGTTCCATACCAATAAACACATTTTATCTTGATTACAATATTGTGGAGTGCTGGGTGATTGACCTACGCAGTTAAATCACTGGCAGACAGATGTGTAATCTTGCATTAGCCTGGGTACATAATTGCACTGACTCCGACCGCTGGCTGGGTAAAGCAATCGGGACTTAGCTGAACACCTACAATAGAACATCTACTGTAGCTTTCCTCAATACTTCTATCATGTCTACTCTATATAACATACCTCTCTCTATTGTTTCTGCCTGCAGGACAGTGACCTGATCATGACCTTCAACATGTCCATGCACCGATCCTGGTGGATGGAGAACGGTCCAGGCTGCAGGGTGACCCCGGTCACCCCTCCTCCGTCCTGGGCCCCGGAGGACCACCGTTACATCAGCATCGCAGGCTGTCTGCTGGAGTACCAGTATGTGGAGGTGGCCCACAGCTCCCTGCAGATCCTCCTGGCTGTAAGTATAGTAGGCCTCTGGCTGTTTGTGTCGGGCTGCTACCCACTACCCTCCCTCTCATCTCAGCTCATCTCAGCAAGGGAATGGGATGGACAGCGCTAGGCTTTGGGCATGTGGGACTCTTTTTGTTGAAGTCCTACATGCTCTGTACAGTGACCTTGTTTCACATGAAAAGGCTTTTATATTTGGGCTATGGTGAACCATGGCATTCTGTTCAGAAATGTTCATCTTGGTTTCAGTTTAGTGAGGCTGTCTACCTGTGTTATGATGGATGAAGGAGTTAGTCGTGTCCACGGTCATCAATGCTGAGACATGCCAATGTGATGTGAAACACAACCCTAATAAGGCAGTGCTTAGCGAGCAGGCAAGCAAGACCCGAGCTGCATTATTTTGTCTCGTATTAATAGCTGCCTACTACTTTAGTGACTAATGGTCTTGCGGCAATATTATAACGCAGAAAATAGTCAAGGGGAAAAATAACTCTTGGGCTTGGCGGCAGCTTTTAGTGGCTTGGCAGTGGGCCATCCCAGGGGGATAGCAAGGGAAACGCAATTCCCTTATTGATGATTGGTTTTCCCTCCGTTCTCCTCCAGTGCACGTGTGTGTGTGTGTGTGTGTGTGTGTGTGTGTGTGTGTGTGTGTGTGTGTGTGTGTGTGTGTGTGTGTGTGTGTGTGTGTGTGTGTGTGTGTGTGTGTGTGTGTGTGTGTGTGTGTGTGTGTGTGTGTGTGTGTGTGTGTGTGTGTGTGTGTGTGTGTGTGTGTGTGTGGGGAAAACCGTCCCCAGTGTATCTTTATTTTTTTCTCTCTCTCCCGCCATTCGTAATTATAGTCCCCAGGCTCGCAGTGTGAGTGGGAAATTCCCACAATGCACCAGTATTTCATAATGACTTAATGTATGGCGTGTAATTAGGGGAATGTGTTAATGAAAAAGAGTGGGGTGTTGCTGCTGTGTAAATGATCACAGCAAGGTTCCCCATAGATAGATCCCAGGAGAAAATGTTCTCTCCCCCAGCCTGAGTGTTCTACCCAGCTAACCACCCGATACTTTATCAGCCTGGATTTAGAACTATTCTCAAACTCTATCAGCTCCCAACTGACATTGTGCAACCTACTTTGGATTGGATTTCAGGGCTACTTCTCTGGTTTATAAGTTAGATCTCAATATATTTTCCTCTTCACATTGGAATCTTTTTCAGTCATGGACCTAACACTTGATAAGATGAAACAAGCACTTACAGATTTTCCTAACCACTGTTTTTAATGAAAAACAATGACATTTTATGTTTAGATTGTTTTGGTTAAGAACAATCGGGAGAAGGTGGATGATCATATCCCTTTCGCCAGTCATATGCTTTGTCTACTGTAGTACAATTGCATTACAGTAACGTCGAACAAGGTCTGTGCAATGAGTCTACAGTATATTCCACCACCTGTTCCTCCCATCTCTCTTGCGGTACAGTAGAATGGACACATAACACAATTCCAAACACCAGTGAGAAATATACTTAGAACCTGTCAGATATTATGTAGAAAATGGTTGGAGTTATTGCAAGTTCAATAACGCTTAGTCTCCTAAACACAGGAGCTGTTCCACTGGCATAGTGTCAGGAGAATGTCGGGTGCCAGGATCAATATGACAATGACTGAGTTAAGTTCTCCCTGAAACATCGAAGGGGAAAGACGGGTGTCTGTGTCAGCAGAAACCTGTAGCCGACTGAGGGCTGATTTAACGGACTGCATGGAGCCCACATCACTTTTGTCTTTGCTTAACCATCATATTTCAAATACTCAAATGTGCTTGGAGAGAGACCAAATCCATTTAAATAAAGTGTAATATTCAAACTAATGGCCAAAGTGTGTTATGCACTCTTATATAAACTAAAAGCTAGAGCTGAGAGCTCAGAGCACTAGTCTCTGCAGTGGAGTCATTTGGGAAGTGGTGTGTCATGCGTTGTCAGTATGACTGATAGCAATGAGCAAAAGTCTGCAGACTTGGCCACAGTGTCCAGCATCTACTATAAATGATGCAAATCATATACAAACATGAGCACGGCATTACACATACCGGTATTCCCATAATACCTATCCAATGTTGCCATAATGCATTTTTATTGTTGTTGTTTTTAAGTAGCATTTTATTAGCTTAGTGGAAAGCATTGGGACGAATTTAGAATCTATTTGCCAAATTACCCCCAATACTCTGGAAGCGGCTTTGTGTGGTGGCACTGGAAGTCTTAACGACACTCTTCAAAATTGGGCTGAGAAAAATTCATAATAAGCATCCAAAACACACTGCTCCTATCTCAGACATTTGACATGGATGGAAGACTGTTTCATTGTGTCTGGCAGCATGAGGCAACAATGTCAATTTTCCCCAGCACCTCTGATGGATAATGAATGGCTTTCTTTCCTCACATGAGAATTTCAGGGCTAGAAATGACTGGTTCATTATCTTTCCCCCAAACTGAATGAGTGGCTCTTTGATCTGATAACTGCAGAGACAAGCTTCCTGCCTCTCTTCTCCTGTTCTCCCCTTCTCTCCTTCCCCCTCTACCAGACAAGAACAAAATGGATCTGCAACTTTTAGTTGTCCCTCTTCTTTCATTGAAGTATAGTCATTTGACAGGGTACAAAGTACCCGAGTAATAATTTATTATCTCATATTTATTAATGAAAATAACCTGGTTTAATCTAATTCAGTAATATCTATGAAAATGGTCCACAATGAAAGGGCCTCCCTGTGTGAACCAAAATGATGAACTCCTTCTTTTCGTCCTGCTCAGGTCTCATACAGAGATAATTACAAGTATTAGAGAGGAAGCATCACAGAGAGAGGGCTGTCATTTCCTTGTCATGAACGCACCCACCATTTTTTAACATAACGTTGTTCCCTAAGTCTCATTGTTTTTCTATTACTTTCTTTTTTAACATCAGAGCAACAGAGCAGCACCTTGTGCTAATGAGGTTTCCCTCAAAGCGGAGAATTGATGTAGGGGCCTAATCCGTTCATTTACAACCAGCCTTGACATTAGTATGGCTGTACGCATCATTACGCCATGAGGAAGCCTCCGTCTCAAAGTAATTAAATAGAGTTGTGTCGTAATGAGAAGCCTGCAGTGGATGAGACTGAGAGAGGATTGGAATCAGTGGAGGATCTTTTTATGTTACTACTCCACTGTTCTCTCCTCTCCTACAGTCCTCCTTGTCTTTGTCGGATTGAAACTCTGAAGGACTCTGTTTTGCTATCAACATCAGACAGACAGGCTGGTAGCTACGGTAGATAATTAAGATGTTTATTGGCGCAGTGACCTTTCACCAGAGTAGTGTAAATAAAGCCAGCCCAAGCTGTTTGCGGTGGGGTCACTGTGATACTGTCAACATGAGACTGTTGGGTTAGTTGGCCCTTAGCTGAGGGACCATATGTTATTTTCAGCTCTGGGGTTGTGAGATTCGGTGAAACTGTGGTGTCTCACCGCTCTTTCTCCACATCCCATCTACAACTACACTTTGTTCCCACCAGCCTAGAATGCTATTATCTATGGATCATGTGTTAATGTTCCCGAGGGAATCGGAGGAAAAAGTACAGAGAATCTCATATCAGTAAACATACTCTTAACTGTGTTCTTCAGCTCAGCAGTGGTCCACCATGCTTTGGGAGTATAATCACACAGCACTGAGTGGGAGTTGAACCACTGATGATGGTTAACTATGGATGTCCTCAGTCTCACCTTGGCCACCACACTGTGGCGAGGTCCGGCCATTTTGCTATGCACCATCGTCTGCTGCATGAACCTTTTACCGTGATGTAAGCATTGAGGAGAAGATAGCATCATGGTGGAAAAACAAAACTGTTACTGCACAGAAATCGTCACAGTTTACCAGAGAAATGTACAGTACAGTAATAATGTATGCCAATAAATGCAGAAAACTGTAGGTCTCTGAACAACCAACCGCTTTTTCACTAGCTTTGCTACTATGACAATTGTTTTGTCTATAAGAACGGCTGCTTGTCAATCATTACCTGCAGTCAGATGAGGAGTGCAGGAAGTCGTTGCTGTGTTGCCAGGCAGATTTCTCTGTTCTTCCTTCACACTGGGAGGGAGAGAGAGAAAAGCAGAGCGGCAAGGCAGTACACAGAGCCACAGAGAAGGGCTCCAGCAAACGCCACCACACTACTGGGGTCTAGGGGAGGGCCTGAGGGAGAGGGGGGAGAGAGTGGGGGGTGGCCAGCTCACATGGCTGGATGAGCGGCTAAATGAGCTGTGTCCGGCATACAGTAGCATGGCTGATGCCTCAGAGGTCCGTGGCCAGTTTCTCTAAGAACAGCCAGTTGTGGAAGGTCATGAATCAGAAGAGGATCCACGTTCACTCTAACAAAGCTGTTAGCTGTGGAATGATGAGGCTCTAAAGGTATGACTAAGTATTCTATTTAAAACATGTGCATTGACTGTGTTTAAACAATGACATGGTTTAATGTGAGAGTAAACCTGATAGGAAATGTGAGAGTCAATTCCAGACAGTGCTGCTGTATAGCGGCTACTAAAAGTTGCACATATACAGTAAAGGCAGAGCTTCATAGAGCCGTAAGGGGACTGGGTCTGTACAGAAGAGCTAACTTGTCATTCACTGGTGCTTCCTATGACAGGAGCCATAGGACTACATTATATGTAGCAGGCTGAACTCCTGGCTAGTACCACTTACTGTCAAATGTTAACTTTACAATTATGCCCATGCTCCCATATCCAGAGTGACATCTCATAGACTCACACAGACTTGCACAGACCCGCACAGACTTGCACAGACCCGCACAGACTCGCACAGACTCGCACACACACACACACACACACACACACACACACACACACACACACACACACACACACACACACACACACACACACACACACACACACACACACACACACACACACACACACACACACACACACACACACACACACACACACACACACACACACACACACACACACACACACACACACACACACACACACACACACACACACTGGAGGAGACAGCTCTTGCTGTAGGAGACAGCTGTTGGAGTCCACAGGCCCCTCTACTCCTCCATCACATCCTCTAACCTGTATAGACAGACAACAGGCATTCTGAGCCCTTGGCCAGAAGAGACACTTTAATGAATGAGACTATTAAACATAGCTGTGGTGATGTGCTTATGAGAATATTTTTAATGACACTCATAATGAATCACACCTTGTTTAATTACATAGTGCCCTCTGACAGTACTGTTGCAGTGTATTTTGTTAGGTATTCAGAGTGGGTCTTTGAATGTGAGTGTAATTGTTTGTAGAAGAGCTTAGGCCTGGGTCCATTAGCTACAAGATTAAAGGGACGCACGGCATACCCATACGTATAATACATGCACCCATCACTCAGGCACTGTGAAAGACCCCTTGTTTAGTATTTGCCTGGTTAATAGTCGAGCTCTTTGCAATATTATTTACCCTGTTGATTGATTAGCATGACCTCCAAGTGTTTAAACAATGTCATTGCTGCTTTACCGCTGTAATCTATTCACAAAGTAGTGGAAATACCTTGCTTGTTTTATTCTCCATGTGATCCCACCATTTTTATTTTAATTTATTTTCCCGTGGTTTGGCATTTCTGTCATGATGGGATGAGAAATTCTCTCTCTCTCCTTGTCTTTCTGTCTTCAGACATTCATTTCTATTCTGCACCTGAACCTCCCTCTCTCTCACTGCCTGCAATGTTCATTTCAATGGCTATTGTTCAAAGCTGTGTCTGGCGCGGATAACAGAATGGAAAGATGGGTATCTGTAGAGAAATCACTATTGAAGACCTGGCGGCTGGGCTCTGGGTAATATAAAGCAAACACTAAGGCCAATTTGGTCAAGTCATTTTAAGAGGATTGGAGGAGGTATCAGTCATGGTGGAGGAATCTGTTCCTTTGATGCATCGGTGAAGGGAAAACACTTTGCCTTCCAAATCTTCCAAGTCTCTGATTGAATCTCGAAGTATACAAATTAAACAAAAAGCAAAGGCCACAGTGATAGATGAATCCAATTCATTTAGCTAGGATAGGTGCTTTGCTCAAATTGCCACATCTTTTGACAATCTGTTTTTCTTCCCCAAAGACTACACTTGTTTCATGCCTGTGCATGTATAGAAAGCTATTTTTTATGCTGTCAGTTCTGTGAATAGTGAATGCTTTAGCCCCTGGAGTAAAATGAATCAGCTTTGACAGTGGCCAACACCTTGAGGGAAGTGAATCAATTTGCTTCATTACATGTCTGTCCCTGAAGACCCACACAGAGACCATGGCCGCACAGAATTGCAATCTTAAGACTAATTGTTGTATTGAAACAGAGTCATGCTCAGCAAATCATTCAGCAGACACCCGTCAGTCTGGCTCACAACGTTGTTATCAGAGAGGCTTCAGTATCAATCTCAGGTCCCTTTCAATCTCTCTCTCTCTGTTCTTATTCAAAGCCTGTTTCTCTGTGTCTCTCTCTCTCCTGGCCCACCCCTGTCCTCTTCCTCGTCCTCTCTCTGTGAGAAGGGCTTGTTGTTGTGGAATAACGGCGTGGACCTGGGCTCAGTGACAGGAGAGCTGATATTGTCAGGATCTCTGACGTGTCAGAGCTTCTCATCTGATAAGCCAGAGAGAGAGCGAGATTGGCGGCGAAAAGGCGGGCTCCTATTTTTCAAATGTCAGAAACGATACGGGACGGTGCTTGATGGGACCCCGCGAGCTGCGAGGGTACAGTGTTTCATTCCACTGCTTTAATGATGAGAGCCCCCCCCCCAACGTCCGTATCACTGAGCTGGACATGATGAGTCTGCCTCCACCCCACTGAGCTGATTATTTCCAGGGTACAAAGTGGATAGATACCACTGCACTGGTGCTGCTGGGGCTCGGCCGTCATTGGGAAAGCATTGTAATGACACTGACGCTGTTAGTAGCAGCGTACGGCCTCGGTCACGACACAACATCGTCAGAGTAAAAAGAAATGGCTGTCTATCATTGTGACATGTAGGACATGCCGTGGTGATGTTTAGCTCAGCTGCGTATGTTTTGACACAGGGCATGTTATTTGTAAGCTCTCCACTGTCACAATAGGGATATACTGTAATGTGTTTGGATAGAATAGCAAACAGCCTTGGTGTGTGAAGTACCGTATGTGTATGATGAAGATACAGTATGGGTTGTATTTTGTGGCGCTCTAGTTACAGGAAGCACATGTTCTCTGGGGATACAGTTAGGGAATAAACATGTTCCTAATGTTTACTGTAGCATTAAGATATGTTAAAGATATTCCGCTTTGTGTTAAGAAGGCCTTTGACCCTGCCTATTTGACCCTGCCTATTTGACCCTGCCTGTTTGACCCTACCTATGTTACTTGATGTGTTATAAAATAGCCATGAGGGCTTTGGGAGGTCACAGGAACAATTAGCAAGAAGTCACGCAAGCTAAGCACCAAATGGCTTATTTTCCCCCATGACCCTCCTATTTAGGGGAAAGATGTGAGATAGATTTGTCTGTTGTCAGACATCAAGCTTCACATAGGTGCATCACACTTTACAATTAGAAATACACAGATACTCAGGCACATATTGAGGTCAAAACTAGCATTACTGTAACCGATATTGTAATGCGGTGCGTGCTGGTGGCAGGGAAGTCAGACGCAGGAGAATGAACTTGGTAAAAACGGAGCTGTTTAATAAACGTTCAAAAAACCTCTGAAAACCAAAGTATACAAAAATAACATAATAGGGTGCAAAACCCGTCGCACACCAGAACAAATAACATAATAGGGTGCAAAACCCGTCGCACACCAGAACAAATAACATAATAGGGTGCAAAACCCGTCACACACCAGAACAAATAACATAATAGGGTGCAAAACCCGTCACACACCAGAACAAATAACATAATAGGGTGCAAAACCCGTCACACACCAGAACAAATAACATAATAGGGTGCAAAACCCGTCACACACCAGAACAAATAACACACCTACATACAACCAACAATCTCTGACAAGAACATGAGGGGAAACAGAGGGTTAAATACACAACATGTAATGAATGGGATTGGAACCAGGTAGAGAAGACAAAACCAATGGAAAATGAAAAGTGGATCAATGATGGCTAGAAGGTCCGTGACGTCAAGCGCCGAACACCACCCGAACAAGGAGAGGGACCGACATCGGCGGAAGTCGTGACAGATATTAGCTGGCGTGCCATTCATTTGGAGACTTTAGACTCAGTATACAGAGCAAGCATCTACTGAAGGCTCTCAGGGCTCAGTACATTATAGAGGGGCCATATGCCGGCTTGCTATTCAAACAGTATTTTGGCCAAGATCAATGGAGAGATGTCTGAATGTATTATAGTAAACAAAGAGCAATTCTGCTCCAAGCTCAGAGATTTGGCTTTTACATCAAGCAATCAATGCCTGGACAATGGCCACATAATGATTGTCAAGTGATGGAAAAGTATCTCTGCAAAGCCAGTAATGTTAGCCAATAAGACCAGAACCAATTAAGCAGAGTTGTGTATTTTGAGATGCTTTGCCAGAGGTAAAGCACATTATCTAACCCACCTTGGGTGACATCCATCAATTCATTACTGTAGTCATGTGTGGTTGTAGGTGGAAGCAGCATCAATGTAGAAGGATATTATGGAATGTACCTTTAATGGTCTAGATCAGGAATAGGCAACTTTGATGGGGTGGGGGCCACAAAAAAAAACAGAACTCTAGCTGTCCGCTAGACTACCTTACCAATCCCCCAAAACAATTGCGGGCATGGGATAATTAAGTGACTGCTGATGCACAACCAAATGTCCAGTTATTACTCTAACGCTCAACAGTATGTTGAGACCTCGACTGAGTTCTAAAATGTGTTGTTGAAATTGGTCAGTGCGCCTACGAAAGGGGGACGGTGCTCCCAGTTGCCCGTCCCTGTAACCATGACCAGTGGAAATGAGAACAAATAGTCCTCTCCTGTGTGAGTTACCAGCCAGTGCAAACCCAATAAAGGTCATTTCACCGCAACCTTCCGTCCGTCAACGTACATGCAACAACCATGTCATGTAACCAGCCTATTCCTGTTTCAAGATGGACTCTTTGCCAACAGGAGTGCACAGCATGCTATAAAGGAAGCGATTTCTGCATTCAGTCCTATTTGGCCATGGTATGTTTGGCCAGGGCTTGTGAGACTTTTGATGTCTGTCTCAGACGTATAAAGGAGATGGGAAACTGTATGAGGGGAATCATTGTCAAACACTTCACAAACATCTCTGTGTGCTTGAAGAGAGTGGGAGGAAAGCACCAACCATGTGTTTATTGTGCTGTTACACTGCCATGTCAAAAAGCGACTCATTCTCCCCAACAGTTAAGTGCCTTCACAATTGTGAAAGTGGAAAATTGGGACTGATGTGTGTAGTTGGAGAATCACAGTAATCTCAGAGGAAGCAAAGCCTTCTGCTTTATATCTGATCATTTGGTTTGGTACCACTGAGACTGTGCAACAGCTATCCTGAAGTAAAAGAGCTCTCTCCTGGTACAATGCATTGATTGATTGTTATCTCTTTGGATTCTCTAGAAATAGCAGGGCAACCAAACAGGGCATATAACATCATTAAAGATCATTATGAATGATTGCTTTAGGGAATGACTTAATAAATATGACCTTTCAGTAGAGAGGGATGTGTTTAAACCACGTACTATTTCAACATTCAGTGATTCTGCTAAAGATGCATAACCCATTACCTTGTTTGCTCAAGAGATTCAGACTAAATGTTGAATAATCCTTCATATTAATGCATTTTTAACCTAGCGGCTTAATATTGATTGCCTGTTGCTTAGACATATTACTTTCATTTGTGTTATATGCTGTTTTCCAAAGCACACATTTGGCTTGGAATCTGTCTGGGTTACAGGCCAAGATACATGTTTCCCCACATATAGCTTTGAGTAGTGACCATCAGGCTTGGTTGAGAGTAAAAAACAGAATAGTTTAGGGTTTCTTGTACATACCAGTCAGATAAAAATGCACCTCGACAGAATGGTCTGGTTTGGTGGAATCTCTCTTTACTGTGTGTGTGTGAGTTATGTTCTTACTTGAAATATTTAATGTTTCAATTTCTCAAAACTCTTTCAGGTGAGTTTATTTTGTATTTATCCTGCCATCCTCTTTCTGGAAAACTGTGGCCATTGATATAAGAGTTAAACTTGTTTGAAAGCATTTATGATTCAGCAAGAAAGTTGGTAGACATTTTATGCATTCTCATTAGAATTTTGACTTGACACATTTTCAGTTAAAAGCATGTGATTAATTAACCAATTGCATTGATTCCAAAATGTATTTCTAATGACACAAATGAGGAAAGGAGTTTATCTGTGTCCCAAATGGAACCCTATTCCCTATATCGTGCACTACTTTTGATCAGAAGATGGACAAAAGCAGTACACTATATGGAATAGGTTGTCACGATCGCTGTCTTGAAAAAGACCGGACCAAGGAGCAGCGTGCCGAGCGTACATTTTTTCTTTATTTCTTTAGATGTTGCCAACAAAACAACGACCGCGACGCTCCGTAAGGCTATACCTGCATCAAACGAAGACAACTACCCACAAATAGGCTGCCTAAATTTGATTCCCAATTAGAGACAACGATAGACAGCTGTCCCTGATTGAGAACCATACCCGGCCAAAACATAGAAACAAAGAACATAGAGTTTCCCACCCGAGTCACACACTGACCAACCAAACATAGGGAATAAAAAGATCTCTACGGTCAGGGCGTGACATAGGGTGCCATTAGGATTCACACTCTATCCTCATCCATTATGTACAATGTTTTACACTACAACCTACAGTATATACATCTATCATTTTACCTCTTTGCTTTCTCTCCTCTTATAAAAAGATGCCCACCAGCTGAAGGCTCAATAGAGAAGTCAATGAGCTTGGGCCTTGGCCATGATTAAGGAAGTAAAAGGTTAATTTAGCAACCGAACAAGACCAATGCCAATGTGGAACTCACACAGCACAAGCTCAGGGGGTCTTTGCTGTGGAGCCCCTCCCTCCACCGTAGGGAGACTAATTCAGATGAAGATCTGGGTGTATGTAGGTCCCCCAAGGAGGGTTAGAATGAAGACAACTGAATTGGTTTCTGCTCTAAGGGTGGCAGATTACTAAAGACACAGAGGTTTATTTGGATTAGACCTAAAGAATGGTCCCAGCTCACAGATGAAAGTCAGCCCTTTGTCTACATTACATGAAAGCTAATGAATTCCTCAATCTCTTATTTTCTAAGGATTTTAACTGTCAAATGATGATTCACTGATGTATCAATGTATAAAAACATACACCAGGGGAAATTCACTTGTAAATACACTAATGAGTATATTCATATATTAGAATAACACAAAGTAGCTTTGGAAAATGTTGGCTAGTAATAATACTGGGTTCATACTGTGTACTGTGCAGATTAAATGTCTTTGATGGTTGTGGATGTGTGGGGTGATACTTTGCCATCTTTGAATTATCATGAATACATTTGCTCAGAGCCCATTTTCCAAATGTTCTCCAGTCTTTTGTTCTCAGTATGGGGTTAAATACTAGGGAAACATTTCAGCGAGGCTTTCGCTTGTCCTCAATCTTTCTGTGCTGTATTACACAGTGTGTGCAGGGCCTCATTTAGAGTGATGCATCAGTCTGCCATCCACAGCATTTACCCCCAGAATCTCTGATGTGTGGCAAACAGAAAACCTTGTTTTATAGGAACTGCTGAAATGCCACTTGGCTTTATTGTGATGAGTAATAAAACACACATCAGACCCTTAGTATACTCTGTAAATGCCTCACATATACAATCAGCACTTCCCTAAGCCAGGTCTGGTTTTACAAGAGTCTGTATGCCAACAGTTGTCCTATTTAAAAGATTTGATGGAGTCAATGTACTTAGATGTTTAGCCTTGATGACATGTTGTAGCTTGCTTCCATTTCCTGGCGATGCAACCCCAGTAAAAAGCTATGGTTCCACTAAAAGGTTGTTTGATGGTGAAAGCTGTCAACTGCCAATGACCAGTTGTTGGCATGTTAAGCAGCCCCGGCCCAGTTTATAAACGCGAAAGACCAAGGCTACCCGCAGCGGGCCAGAGAACGCAGGAGGATGGAGTCAAGGACATGTGAATTACCTTATGCACAAGCTGAGCCGCACACAGTTTGAAATGGGAGTCTACGCTGAAACAGAAATAGGTTGAGTGATGCCACACAACACCAGGAAATTGATTAAACTATGTGATTTCGCACCACTTTTTATGAGGAGATAGGTTAGCTGGGGAATTCCATCCACATCAATTACTCTATGAGGGACTTTTGAAGTTACATTTTCCCTGCCGAGCTCTAATATTCGAGGGTGAAATAAAGGATCTGAGTATTAATACAATGTGAGGTTTTACTAGGCTAGGTTCCAGGATTTTTACACAAGCAGCGTCATGTTCACAGCACTAGACTTGGCACAGTATCCAAAATGCAATACCCCACTCTATGATTCTGATGTCAAACAATCCATATGAAACCCATTTTTGACAACAAAGAATATATATATATATTTTCAATGGTGTTTACTGTAGAGAATGTTTAGTCAATTGTTCTCTGGCTGAATTGGTACATTCTAAATGAATGGGCCCATTCTGAAAACACTCCTCCTCCTCTCCTCCTCCATTGTCATGTCAGTTGAATTTCATAAGTGCTGCACAATTGAAAGTGGAGAGTCCTCTGTCTCAGCCCTCAACACTCCTTGACCTTTGGGCCGTGATTTGCATGTGATCCATCCATACAACAGCACCCTCCGACTATAATAAGGCCTACATGTGAACAGTATCCCACCAGTGCAAAACATGTCACTTACTCAGTGTCGTGGAGGACAGTGTCATGGCTGTCAGCTACACAACAGAGGAGACTGTGTCTGTTCATTTATAAGGCTCCTGATTCAATCAGTCTTTGAACAGTAACACAATCAGTTATATCCAAAGTCAACTGGACAAAGCTTCCTTTTAAAAGTGACAGTTATGAATGTAGTACAGATGTGTGTCTCACTGACTGTCGCCTAAACAATAGAGAATGGCTGTGTTGTGCGTCTGTTTATAATGCTTGCGTTGAGAGCAGTCATGCTCCCAGAATTATTCTCAATTATGAATGGTTTTCTCAGAAACTCTGCATGTATTATTCAGATTTATAGAGTCAAATTTTTAACCAACTGTCAATAATCATCTTCACAGTGGAATTTCCTATGGAGTAAAACAGCTTGTGTTTAAAGGAGCCTTTATCATAAGAATACCCAGGTTTATTTACAGGAGACAAATTAGGCTTACACCCTGTGACATGGTTCTAAACGAGATACCTTTGGCTAATCAGAGGAGCTGTGTTTGTGTGTGTGTGTGTGTGTGTGTGTGTGTGTGTGTGTGTGTGTGTGTGTGTGTGTGTGTGTGTGTGTGTGTGTGTGTGTGTGTGTGTGTGTGTGTGTGTGTGTGTGTGTGTGTGTGTGTGTGTGTGTGTGTGTGTGTGTGTGTGTGTGTGTGTGTGTGCGTGTGTGTGTTGTTTTTTTGTCTGGTAATCACACAGCAGCTCCTTTGTTTCACCTCCTCAGTGCTCCTGATGGGTAAAGTGTGCAGTGTGTTATGTGTGGCGGGGCCGGCATTGTGTGTGACTAGTGTCTGTGAGTGTTGGCCTGTGCTCCCAGCCTACTGCAGAGACAGAGTGTGGGGCGGGCACATTATTCAGAGTAAATGAGAGCGAGACCTTGAGGTATTCCCATAATCTTAAAACTGGGGTTGCTCAGATTTGTAACTGTGTCTGTTTGTGGCCCTTAGACTCCAAACAATGCCTGAATATGAGGACGGCACACCCACTATCTACATGACTGTCCACAGTACGGTCTCGTGCATAGCCTCCTGTCTGACTGAATCCTCTGTGACATTGAGAATGTCCATTTCTCTCCACACACTGACCACAGTCAAAATCCCAGCTTCCCTATCGCCCAATCCAATCAGAGACCTCCAATCACTGGCCTATGAAATTACAGGCCTAAGGAGGAGCGGGGGAAGAGAGTAATATTGTTGTGTTCTGGGTTTTATTGGTGCCTAGAGCAGGGATATCTAGTATGCTACTGTATTTCTCTCAGGATAAGCCTCCAATTAGATTTCCTATGTTCCTATGTTCCCTTGGCTTTCTATTGTTATACTTAATCCACTAAATCTTCATATTAGGTGACTCATTTTAAATACAGTCTCATTAAGAACCGCCAGGCCCACATTATTTGATACCGTCCATTAGATTTTTTTCAGGCTGTGGCTGCGAATACGGAGTTGTCGTCCCCGGACCCTCTGGAAACCTTTTTTCTCAAAGCTACCAATCCGGATCGCTTTCTGCGCATGTGTTAATTTACACACATTTTTTTCTACGTATCTGCTGCTCACACTGCTGCTCACACTCCTACATTCACATTTCTCTCTTTACCCACCCTCTTCTGAACCATTATGATATAGCCAATGTCTCTGCCTCATCTGAAGAGCTGGAATAAAAACCATGAGGCGATTTGAACAAACATTCAAGGCCATTATGAAGGCTACAACCTTCTCTGTCTGTTGTAACAGATATTGCAGTTGCATAAGCACATTGCATTGGAGTAAAAACAATCAACATTTTGTGTGATATAGGATAATCTTTGTAGCTGCTGCCATATCGTAGCCACTAGCCAGAGTTGCTGAAAAATAACACTAATACTTTGACTGCCTGTCTGCCTCCTGCTTAGCCAATGTTTGTATGATTAAAAAATAATATTAAATCGCTAATTAGACTGCGTGTCTGTGTCTTGCTTGAATTTGATATGCTGCCTAGATAGCTGCATGCAACTCCCCACTTGAGTTTTGCATTGGGGCAAATGACAATCTGCGAGTTTGTACGAACATGTTGATCATGTCTTTTGTGTAGAACATGTAAATATCTGCATGAAGACTAACTCCCCTCCTGAAAAAATAAAATGAAATTGTGCTTATGCCTAATAGCCTACTGAGGCATGGAATGCAGTAGTTGGAACATGTCGACCATGTCCTTTGCGTACAACATACATTTTTGTAGGCTACACCAGACAAAGGCGTTCATCGCCGATCAAGGAAGGAAAAGAGGCAGCGGAGCAGCTAAACACAGCAAAAAAAGAAACGTCCTTTCACTGTCAGCGGCGTTTATTTTCAGCTACCTTAACATGTGTAAATATTTGTATGAACATAACAGGATTCAACAACTAAGACATAAACTGAACAAGTTCCACAGACATGTGACTAACAGAAATGGAATAATGTGTCCCTGAACAAAGGGGGGGGTCAAAATCAAAAGTAACAGTCAGTATCTGGTGTGGCCACCAGCTGCAAGTCCTGCAGTACATCTCCTCCTCACCAGATTTTCCAGTTCTTGCTGTGAGATGTTACCCCACTCTTCAATCCAAGGCACCTGCAAGTTCCCGGGCATTTCTGGGGGTATGGCCCTAGCCCTGACCGTCCAGTCCAACAGGTCCCAGACATGCTCAATGGGATTGAGATCCGGGCTCTTTGCTGGCCATGACAGAACAAGGACATTCCTGTCTTGAAGGAAATCACACACAGAATGAGAAGTATGGCTGGTGGCATTGTCATGCTGGAGGGTCATGTCAGGATGGACCTGCAGGAAGGGTACCATATGAGGGAGGAGGATGTCTTCCCTGTAACGCACAGCGTTGAGATTGCCTGCAATGACAACAAGCTCAGTCCGATGATGCTTTGACACACCGCCCCAGACCATGACGGACCCTCCACCTCCAAATCGATCCCGCTCGAGAGTACAGGCCTCAGTGTAACGCTCATTCCTTCGACGATAAACGTGAATCCAACCATCACCCCTGGTGAGACAAAACCGTGACTCGTCAGTGAAGAGAACTTTTTGCAAGTCCTGTCTGGTCCAGCGACGGTGGGTTTGTGCCCATAGGCGACGTTGTTGCCGGTGATGTCTGGTGAGGACCTGCCTTACAACAGGCCTACAAGCCCTCAGTCCAGCCTCTCTCAGCCTATTGTGGACAGTCTGAGCACTGATGGAGGGATTGTGCGTTCCTGGTGTAACTCGGGCAGTTGTTGTTGGCATTCTGTACCTGTCCCGCAGGTGTGATGTTCGGATGTAGCGATCCTGTGCAAGTGTTGTTACACGTGGTCTGCCACTGTGAGGACGATCAGCTGTCCTTCCTGTCTCCCTGTAGTGCTGTCCCAGTACAGACATTGCAATTTATTGCCCTGGCCACATTGCAGTCGTCATGCCTCCTTGCATCATGCCTAAGGCACGTTCACGCAGATGAGCAGGGACCCTGTGCATCTTTCTTTTGGTGTTTTTCAGAGTCTGTAGAAAGGCCTCTTTAGTGTCCTAAGTTTTCATAACTGTGACCTTAATTGCCTACCGTCTGTAGTGTCTTAACAACTGTTCCACAGGTGCATGTTCAATAATAGTTTATGGTTTATTGAACAAGCATAGGAAACTGTGTTAAAACCCTTTACAATGAAGATCTGTGAGTTATTTGGACTTACCAATTATCTTTGAAATACAGGGTCCTGAAAAAGGGATGTTTCTTTTTTTGCTGAGTTCATGTAGGCAGCAGCTACAAAAAAATCCCTGAAGATGCGCAGAAACCTCTATATCTTTAGCCACTGCAGATTGGGGTTACAGAAAATCCAGAACCACAGCCTATCTGTTTAAAAAATAAATATGCATATGTATAATCACTATTTGTGAAATGTCTCTTAAACCATGTTTTTTTACCCCATTGACGATGCAGGGCTTCTTTTTGGAACATTGTTTATGTGCCTCTGTTTTTCAGTGTCTCTTCAACATCTCTATATGACCCATTTCATAGAGCAGTGTGATACACTAGACGCTGTACTAACACCTGTTTCCTCAACACAGAATGTTTTCCACATGGAGATGCTCTTTTGATCTCTCAATCATATTCTACTTTTTCTCAGTGGTGGCTCATGTTTTCCCACCAATAAGTTTGTGTAGCTCTCTTCATCTCTTGAGGGCATGGACACAAACATCTATGTTTCCTTCAATGATTGTGCTTTTCTAATTGGTCCCCTTCTCACTGTAAAATGTCACCACTCTCCAGAAAATGTATTTGATTACCTTTCCCCATTTCTCTTTTTCAGCTTGTTGGGTTCATCTATGCCTGTTATGTGGTGAAGCTAATCTCGGAAGAGGAAGACAGCTGTGAGTATTGCCTTTCAATTACTATGGTAGATCTATGAGAAATATGGCTGATTCCTACAGTCACACTTTTTATGGTGAGTCATTTCCCTTTGCTTGTTATAATGATGACTCAGCCAATTTTAAAAGGGCCATCTCACCTCATGTGCCTTAGTGAAACACACATATTTTATTCATAAGCGTTACCTGACCAATCACATAACAGTAATGAGCCATCTTCCTGGACTCGCTCCATGGTATAATAACTAAAGTGTTTATATCCAGCTACACTCTTAGGAAAAAAAGGTGCTATCTAGAACCTAAAAGGGTTCATTGGCTGTCCCCATAGGAGAAACCTTTGAAGAAACCTTTTTGGTATCAGGTAGAACCCTTTTGGGTTCCATGTAGCACCCTTTCCACAGAGGATTCTACAATGACCCAAAAGGGTTCTACCTGGAACCAAAAATGGTTCTACATGGAACACAAATGGGTTCTCCTATGGGGACAGCTGAAGAACCCTTTTTTATAAGAGTATAGATACAGTATATCTGGCTCAAGGTTGACATTTCTGTATTCCTGTGTTTACAGAGTACTTTATTTACTCGAATAACTGAGCATTGGCATGTACATTCCTCATCTGGTCGGATCTTTAAATTTAGCCAAGTTTAATGCTCCAGCAAACATTTGGATTTAGATGTTGCTGGATTTAAACAATTTATTTTATTGATCCCAGGCCCAGCCGCTCGTGGATCCCAGCCTTAAAGGAAAGTGTGGGAAATGTCCCCATTTGTTAAATTCAGAAAACATTGCAGCACAGACCCAGTCAAGTTGCCTTGTTCCAAAATGCATGAATTATTCTCTTTGGCCGCTGCCTCATTTTTTAGAAAAGTTATATTAGGACAGGAATTAGTTTTTGTGTGATTGTCATTTATAATTGATATTGATTGCCGTAAAACATGTGCAACTTCTCCTTGTTACCGGTCTTGCTTTGTAAACATAGTATGTGTTGGAAAGAATGCATTTGCCAAGTACTCCGGCATACTAGATCAATACCATTTTTCTTCTAGCGATCTCTCTTGCATTCTCTCCATTTGCAACATTCATCACCAAGCAACAGACATAAAGAGAAAGCAGGAACGAGAGGGGATAGAGAGAAAAGTATAGAGAGGGAGGAGGTCACATGAGGCGACTCTACATGCCTTCTTTGTCATTTGGGATTTTTTTTCACTGCATTAATTCAATTTTTATAATTATAGTTATTAAAATTGACTGTATGGTTGGTACAGCAAGCCTTTATTAAGAGTGCTCACCTCCCCTAGGTGCCAGCACAATACTGTTGGTGGTTGGTAGGTTGAAAAGACTTATCCAAATGCACTGAAATTATACCTGACTACTGGTTAGTGTGGTCACAACAGAACATTGTATGTGTCACGTTCTAACCTTAGTTCTTTTGTTATGTCTTTGTTTTAGTATGGTCAGGGCGTGAGTTGGGTGGGTTGTCTATGTTCGTTTTTCTATGATTTGCTATTTCTGTGTTTGGCCTGGTATGGTTCTCAATCAGAGGCATCTGTCAATTGATGTCCCTGATTGAGCACCATATTTAGGTAGCCTGTTTTCTATTGTGTTTCGTGGGTGATTATTTTCTGTCTTTGTGTACGTCACCAGACAGGACTGTTTCGTGTCATTCTCATTTATCGTTTTTGTTGTTTTGTTCGAGTATTCATTTTCATTAAAAGGCATAATGAATACTTACCACGCTGCACCTTGGTCCTCCTCTCTTTCTCCCAACGACGAACGTTACAGTACACCCATTACTTGTCAACAATGCAGATTCTTCCTATGGCAAGACTTTAATATAATTGAAGAAAGTTTTGCGTCTGATAACATGGTAATGTTTCCTAATACAGCTTCAATGTACAGACAGTACATTTTATATGGGTGATATTATGAGAGACATAACTGAGAGATGCATAGGGTGTGCAGTGAGGTTGCTCCCTCAGGCTATAATTTTTTTTTGTGAAATAAGGGATGCAGCGCTTAGTAGACTATTTCCTCTACATTTAGCATGGGAATCTGAGTGTAAAAAATGCAGCGCTTCTCCTGGCTGTGCTGGAGCCCCTGTGAGACAGCCAAAAGCCAGGCAAGAGTGCTGAACCATGACCACAACCGAATGTGAGTCTCTCAGCTACCTGAGATTGCCTATCAGACCACAGCGCTCTCTCTCTAAAAGAACATCTCCAGACATAGCTTTCCCGTCTTTAGAGCCCAAATGTATCCTTCCCTGACAAAAAATGGGGAGTACCTGAATTTGAAATATTAAAGAGCAAATCTTGAATAAGTAAAGGATTCCCTCAGGCATTGTTATGATAAAAGTCATCTGGGTCCAAATTAAGAGCAGGTTCTATTTGCCACTCAATAATGGCTGTTAGAAATGTGCCATTCAGGGAAAATGAAGCTTTAATTGGAATTTGCACTTGACAATCGTGTGGATGTATCTGATGTATTCCAGAGTTGAAATTTAAAGTACCTGGAAAAAGCCCATGAAGGATAATACTATATTTGCAACGTGACAGAGGAGGTTTGATGTCCTGCATGAAATGATTGCCGAGAGACACTGTTTAATTTGCCCAACACAAAGGAATAATATTATCCAACAGTGTTCATATCCTCCAGTGAATGAGAATGGTATTGATGGTTTGATCCCTGGGACATGAGGAAACACTGATCTGGGAGCTGTATTGGCCATTACAGCTCCAATTAATATAGTACATGAAGCACCTCAGAGAAGGTAATGAACAGCTAAAACCAATCAACTTGCTCACTCCGTAATTACACTTACTATCAAGGGTAATATCCCAGGGTCCATTTAAAAGAAAGGACAGTATTTAAAATGATTTAGTCTCCAAGAGAAGAGGAGAGAGAGAATGAAGAAGAGGGTGCTATAGAAGTACTTTTTTTGCATTTATAACAAGTAAATGAGAATACAGCTTCCTCTGTTGGATTTGCAATCAGGGTCAGTGTACCAGTAAGGTGGAACCTCATGTTGATTGGCCCTCGGCGGCATTTCACTTGCCACTGCTTTGTCATACCAACTTGTTGTGACGGCTTAAGACAAAACAATTTGGAGACATAGACCAAGTCGTGCTGACTGCTATTCTAAACACTACTGCCATCAAACCGTCCCCTATATCTTATAAGGCCTACTTAATACAGCACAATCATTATGTGTGTTACGTCACCAAGTCACCAAGAGCTTATTTTTTCATGTTAGCATGGTAAACATAAGTAGCCGGCAGGCATTTAACCATTAGGGCATTATACACAAACATTATTCCCTCCACCAAAAGGAAAATATGAAAATAGCTTTTTTATATAAAAACACATAATGGTTTGCTTGTGGGCAAAATATTAGCATTTACTCTGCAGAACAATACTGAACATATACACTTAGGTGCTGAAGCTACATTTACTGAAACTAAATAAACAACCTTGTGATGCGAACCTTGACCTTTATTGTATTCATACAGTACGATAGCTTGGGACTATAAGGTTGTATCTGCAAAAAGACTATTCTTGTCACGCCTTGGTCATTGTATCTTGTGTTTTTGTTATATGTTTGGGTAGGCCAGGGTGTGACATGGGTTTATATGTTGTATTTCGTATTGGGGTTTGTATTAATTGGGAGTGTGTATTATTAGGGGTGTGTCTAGTTAGGCTTGGCTGCCTGAGGCGATTCCTAATTGGAGTCAGCTGATTCTCGTTGTCTCGGATTGGGAACCGTATTTAGGTAGCCTGAGTGCGCGTTGTATTTCGTGGGTGATTGTACCTGTCTCAGTGTTAGTCACCAGATAGGCTGTATTAGTTCACGTTCCGTTTGTTGTTTTCTTCTTCAGTTATTTCATGTACCGCATTATCTTCATTAAAAGTCATGAGTAACCTACACGCTGCATTTCGGTCTGACTCTCTTCAAACAACAGAAGAACATTGTTACAGAATCACCCACCACCATTCACAGACAGAGCAGCGTGGGAACTGGCAGGATCTGAAGGTGGACGTTATGGACAACAGAAGCAAGGAGTATACTACGTGGGAAGAAATCGACAGGTGGGCGGCCGACCCAGAGCGAGTGCAGGAGCCCGCCTGGGATTCCCTACAGCAATGCGAAGAGGGCTATACACGTATGGAATCGAAAAGGAAAGCACGGCTTTACAGAGCGAAAACCGTAGGTAACGGGGGAAAGCGCAGAGAGAGAGTGGCAGAGTCAGGAGTCAGACCTGAGCCTACTCTCCCTGTTAATTGTGAGGAGCAGCAATATGAGGACTTCTGGTCTTGGGAGATGATATTAGATGGAAAAGGACCCTGGGCGCAGCCGGGAGAATATCGCCTTCCCAAGGAGGAAATAGAAGCAGCTAAAGCGGAGAGGCGCAAGTATGAGGAGGCAGTACGGCGACGCGGTTGGAAACCGGAAAGTCACCCCAAAAAATGTATTGGGGGGGGCTAAAAGGGAGAATAGTTATGCCAGGTAGGAAACTTGCGCATACTCCCTGTGCTCACCGTTGGGCTAGAGAGACCGGGCAGGCACCGTGTTATGCTATGGAGCCCACAGTGTTTCCAGTGCGGGTGCAGAGCCAGCTGCGACACATACCAGCCCTTCCTATTGGCCGGGCTAGAGTGGGCATCGAGCCAGGTAAGCTTGGGCAGGCTCGGTGCTCAAGAGCTCCAGTGCGCCTGCACGGTCCGGTCTATCCAGAGCCACCTCTACACACCAGTCCTCCGGTAGCAGCTCCCCGCACCAGGCATCCTGTGCGTGTCCTCGCGCCAGTACCACCAGTTCCAGCACCACGCACCAGGCCTCCAGTGCGCCTCGCCTGTTCAGCACAGCCAGTGCTTTTCTCCCCTCCTGTGCTATCGGAGTCTCCAGCCTGTTTAGCGCAGCCAGAGCCTTTCTCCTCTCCTGCGCTGCCGGAGTCTCCTGTCTGTCCAGCGCCACCAGTGCTACCAGTCGGCCCAGCGCGTCCAGTGCGCCTCGCCTGTTCAGCGCAGCCAGAGCTTTTCTCCTCTCCTGCACTGTTGGAGTCTCCCGCCTGTTCAGCGCAGCCAGAGCCTTTCTCCTCTCCTGCGCTGCCGGAGTCTCCTGTCTGTCCAGCGCCACCAGTGCTCCCAGTCGGCCCAGCGCGTCCAGTGCGCCTCGCCTGTTTAGCGCAGCCAGAGCTTTTCTCCTCTCCTGCGCTGTTGGAGTCTCCCGCCTGTTCAGCGCAGCCAGAGCCTTTCTCCTCTCCTGCGCTGCCGGAGTCTCCTGTCTACCCAGCGCCGCCAGTCGGCCCAGCGTCACCAGTCTGCCAGGATCCACCAGAAGTGCCAGTCTGCCAGGATCCGCCAGAAGTGCCAGTCTGCCAAGATCTTCTAGATCGGCCAGACAACCTGAATCATCCAGTTCCACCAGCCAGCCAGGATTTACCGGAGCCTACTACCTGCCTGAGCTTCCTCTCTGTACTGGGCTCCCTCTCAGTACCGGGCTTCCCCTCAGTACCGGGCTGCTTCGGTCCCGGGCTGCCCCTCTGTCCCGGGCTGCCCCTCTGTCCTGAGATGCCCCTCTGTCCTGAGCTGCCCTGCTGTCCTGAGATGCCCCTCTATCCTGAGATGCCCCTCTGTCCTGAGTTGCCCCTCTGTCCCGAGCTGCCCCTCTGTCCCGAGCTGCCCCTCTGTCCCGAGCTGCCCCTCTGTCCCGAGCTGCCCCTCGGTCCTGAGCTGCCCCTCAGTTATGTGGGGATCAGGGTGAGGACTATCAGGCCATGGTCGGCGGAGAAGGTGGATTATCCTAGGACGCGAAGGGGAGGAACTAGGACATTTATGGAGTGGGGTCCACGTCCCGAGCCAGAACCGCCACCATGGACAGACGCCCACCCGGACCCTCCCTATGCTCTTGAGGTGCGTCCCGGAGTCCGCACCTTAGGGGGGGGTTCTGTCACGCCTTGGTCATTGTATCTTGTGTTTTTGTTATATGTTTGGGTAGGCCAGGGTGTGACATGGGTTTATATGTTGTATTTCGTATTGGGGTTTGTATTAATTGGGAGTGTGTATTATTAGGGGTGTGTCTAGTTAGGCTTGGCTGCCTGAGGCGATTCCTAATTGGAGTCAGCTGATTCTCGTTGTCTCGGATTGGGAACCGTATTTAGGTAGCCTGAGTGCGCGTTGTATTTCGTGGGTGATTGTACCTGTCTCAGTGTTAGTCACCAGATAGGCTGTATTAGTTCACGTTCCGTTTGTTGTTTTCTTCTTCAGTTATTTCATGTACCGCATTATCTTCATTAAAAGTCATGAGTAACCTACACGCTGCATTTCGGTCTGACTCTCTTCAAACAACAGACGAAATTCGTTACAATTCTGAGATAATTGGCTTTAAAGTTCCGAACCATTATTGGTTTGAATGATGTCAGCAATTTTTATCTTGTACTCTTTTGAACTTAATAACATGAATTGGGGTATTTAGAATACTATATACCTAGAGACAATTGAACAGAACAAGGGTTTGTCAATAAGAACATTTTGATAAAAATTCAGATTGAACCTTATAGTCCCAAGCTTTCGAGTTAGCATTTTGTTGAAACTGCCTGATTGAGATGTGGCCAGTCTCCAGATCTTAAATTGTACACTTTCTGTCTTATCGCTGCAGGTCGTCTGATAAGCCTGATCAGAGTACACAGGTTAATGCCTATAATGAGGGCCAACAAGGATTTAGAGCTTTTGGTGAACATTCCCTAAATGTACCATTATAATGATGATAATGCCAAACCTTCCATCACCTCCCATTCAAGGCAGTAGGGAAGGAAGGGGGCACTCATCAGCTAATCAGTCTTATCTCAGTGTTTCGTTTGTCTTAGAGACAGACACTGCATTAAGACATCGGATCTTATCAGAGGCTTTAGTACCTCCGTCTTTTTGTGTTTGGCCCAGATACCCAGATCTGCTGGGGCTTGAAACTGCTGGCAGGCCTCTGTGGAGGGCTGGGCCCTAATCCTGTCCAGTTTGTATTCTGTGTGATCTGCAGCATGACTCCACTGCGGATATCACCAATACCCAGCCTTTAGATGGTCCAGACACTGATTATCTACTGCCTGGGATTATCACAGACACAAGCAGGCACACGCTTATTTAGAGACACAGAAGCACACACACACACACACACACACACACACACACACACACACACACACACACACACACACACACACACACACACACACACACACACACACACACACACACACACACACACACACACACACACACACACACACACACACACACACACACAGAGAAGCACACACATACAGAAGCACACACACACACACAAGCCTTTGTTTGATCTCACAGTAACCAGATATCCTCTTTTTCTTTGTCTCCAGTTGATTTTATAGGAGGGTTTGACTCCTACGGTTATCAAGGGCCTCAGAAGACATCCCATTTGCAACTACAACCCATGTATATGTAAGTGCAATGTAGCTACATCTCTTCACACCTGCTATTACAGTACTTCTGAAATGTTTTCTCCTGGCACCAAGACTTGTCTTGTCTTGGTGCCAAGTTCACTATGTTTTCACACTTGAGTCTATAAATTGGACGAATAGGACTAGCCTATGTGAGGACATTATAATGTAAGGCAGAAAGAAGTCTCATCTATAAATAATGCTAGTGTCAATACAGATAAAGAAATAGCTTGGGTCAACAATGAGGGAGGGAATGTTTGTATCTGGACTAGAGGTCGACCGATTATGATTTTTCAGCACCAATACCGATTATTGCGGACCAAAAGGGCCGATACCAATTAATCGCCCAATTTTTAAATATATTTTTTTATTTGTAATAATGACAATTACAACGATACTGAATGAACACTTATTTTAACTTAATATAAAACATCAATAAATTCAATTTAGCCTCAAATAAATAATGAAACATGTTAAATTTGGTTTAAATAATGCAAAAACAAAGGTGTTGGAGAAGAAAGTAATATGTGCCATGTAAAATATGTGCCATGTAAAAAAGCTAACGTTTAAGTTCCTTGCTCAGAACATGAGAACATATGAAAGTTGGTGGTTCCTTTTAACATGAGACTTCAATATTCCAAGGTAAGAGGTTTTAGGTTGTAATTAATGTAGTATTTATAGGACTATTTCTCTCTATACCATTTGTATTTCATATACTTTTGACTATTGGATGTTCTTATAGGCACTATAGTATTGCCAGTGTAACAGTATAGCTTCCGTCCCCCTCTTCGCCCCTACCTGGGCTCGAACCAGGAACACATCAACAACAGCCACAATCGAAGCAGCGTTACCCATCGCTCCACAAAATCCGCGGCCCTTGCAGGTCAAGGGGAATAACTACTCCAAATCTAAAAGCGAGTGACGTTGGTAACAGTATTAGTGCACACCCAGCTAACTAGCTAGCCATTTCTCATTGGTTACACCAGCCATTAGGCTGATAGGCATGAAGTCATAAACAGCGCTGTGCTTGCGAAGAGATGCATGTCAAAACGCACAAAAGTGCTGTTTGAATTAATGATTACGGGCCTGCTGCTGCTCAGTCAGACTGCTCTATCAAATCAGACTTAATTATAACATAATAACACACAGAAATACAAGCCTTTGGTCATTAATATGATCGAATCCAGAAGTGAAATAAAGAACCGTTCGGTATTTTATCTAACGGGTAGCATCCCTAAATCTAAATATTCTTGTTACATTGCACAACCTTCAATGTATGTCATACTTACGTAAAATTCTGGCAAGTTAGTTCACAATGAGCAAGGCAGCCCAAACTGTTGCATATACCCTGACTCTGCATGCAATGAATGCAAGAGAAATAACAATTTCACCTGGTTAATATTGCCTGCTAAACTGGATTAATAGTTATAACTAGTGATTATGATTGATTGTTTTTTATAAGATAAGTTTAATGCTAGCTAGCAATGTACCTTAGCTTCTATTGCATTCGCGAAACAGGCAGGCTACTCGTGGAGTGCAATGGTTGGACTACTTAACTGTGCGATTGCAAGATTGGAACCCCTGAGCTGACATAGTAATAATCTGTCGTTCTGCCCCTGAACAAGGCAGTTAACCCACAGTTCCTAGGCAGTCATTGAAAATAAGAATGTGTTCTTAACTGACTTGCCTAGTTAAATAAAAGGTATTAAAAAATATATTTAAAAATAATAATAATAATCGGAAATTGGCGCCCAAAAATACCGTTTTCCGATTGTTATGAAAACTTGAAATCGGCCCTAATTAATCGGCCATTCCGATTAATCGGTCGACCTCTAATCTGGACTCCTGAAGGGTTAGGATTTGCTTGAGACGAAATGAGGAGAACACAGGAAGAGATGTTCAAACTTGAAAGGATTTCCCTCGTTGACACTGAATGGATCAGAGATATTATTTTATAATCCTGTGTACAGTGCAGGCCAGTCAACATATCATACACTGGGAATAGACAGCAATCCACTCCTACTGTATAAAGTGTCATCCTCAAACGCTAATCTCATAGGTATGTTGAACTGTAGATGCACAGAAAGGAAGAAGAAATATAATTTTCACAATGACAGTGATCAAAGTGAGGATGATGCTGTTCATAATGCAACAAACTATTAACTGCACTGGTTAGATATAAAGGTATTACACTACTAATATCTGACAGGATAAAACATCCACCAGCTATACAATGTAGCATCAGCTGCTCATAGGGGAACTACTGTTTCTTTAAATGTCACCCTTTTATCACATGAGGGTCACACGAGGTGATTGTTTTGGAAATGCATGGCAGGGGTCCAAGCTGTGCTCATGGCCTGGTGTGCCAGATGAGCCCCACCGTGGCAGGAACAGAACAGCCTGGGAATCCCTTGCCTGCCTGCCTGCCTGCCTGCCTGCCTGCCTGCCTGCCTGCCTGCCTGCCTGCCTGCCTGCCTGCCTGCCTGCCTGCCTGCCTGCCTGCCTGCCTTGCCTGCCTTGCCTTGCCTTGCCTTGCCTTGCCTTGCCTTGCCTTGCCTTGCCTTGCCTTGCCTTGCCTTGCCTTGCCTTGCCTTGCCTTGCCTTGCCTGCCTGCCTGCCTGCCTGCCTGCCTGCCTGCCTGCCTGCCTGCCTGCCTGCCTGCCTGCCTGCCTGCACAGGCGTCAGCTGACTGGCCCAGCTAACCCTGTGACTCTAACACTAGGAGGGGGGACAAACTCTGTGAAGTCATGCCAGGATTTGGAGCAGGGTGCTGACATGTCTGCTGTTGGGGAGAGGGAGGGGGGTAAACAGCTGCTTGCCCAGCCTAATGCCTGTATTAGGATATTCAGGGTGACTACAGTGAAGTGTGTTTCCTAAATCATAACCTACTGTCTGTCACTCTCAGCAATGTATGGAAAAACAACAGGGAGGGGACAATGAAGTGCACATAGGGGTGTGTGGACATTTCCCATTGTGTCTAATGTGAATGGAATAGGATGGGTTGTATCTGGTCCATTGTGAGATCAGTATTGTACCGTCTGTTATTAGCTGAGGTCAGCTGAGTTCAGGTGGGAGTCCTCTGTCATTTAAGGGAGTAGGGTTTAGAATTGTACTCAAGGTTATTTACATCTCAGTAGTTTGCCAACATAACTTCTCAATTGTGTCATGTAAAAATCTGCCTATCCAACTCATATAGTTGTCTAATTCCAGGGCATATCACCTTGCTGTCATCACATTATACAATACCTATAATTACATAAGAATAATTTCCTGCATTGCTCAGGGGAAAGCGTAATACTTTCTGTTGGTCAGCATATAACACATATGGCAAATGATGGATTTAAGGGACTTGATATTTGTAACACAGGAGACTGAAACAAACAAAAATGCCATTAAGAGCCATTCTGTGGTTTTATGGCACCCAGTAGGGAAGACAATAGAGATTATTAATCATGGACACCAAGACAATGGTGTGGTAGAGGTGCTACGCACCATCTTCAATAGCCAATCAGTCTTCACAGCTGATACCCATTAACAATAGTTCTTATTGGATGTGACAACTGGGAATTACCAAGATCTTTGGAGAATAGTGGCAGGTGCAATCATTCTCGCTTTGTTTTCATGCCGAGTTTGTTTTAGCATGAGCATACAATATTAGCTTATATTTGAATATATCTGTGGTATTGTGCTTTATTGACACTAATTCCTTTTCCTCTTTCTCTTCCAGGGCAAAGTAACAAAGGACAACTGCCTGATGTACCAATCAAATAGAGAGCTACCGTTTTAACTTTTTGTTTCATTTCGTAAATGTCTTAAAATAATACAGTGTCTTACAAACTGTGTGGAGGAAGTGAGACTCTACACTTTAACCTCAAAGACTCATAAAAACACTGGATTTCCTTTGTCTCTCTGCTCAGCCTCTGCTCAGTGGAGTCGCAGTCTTGGACTGGACGAGGGGCCAGGCAGGGGCAAGAACACCCTCCTATGGCTGTGTTGACCTTACAGGATGCATATCTCTCCTCCATACTGGTTCTTGCTCTCTTTCTGACAGCTGAATGACTGAAATATTAAGGGGGAAAAATAGCTTTGATTCCTCTGGACAGTGTTCAAATGGATCAAGATTCCGGACAAAGGGAATGCCAAGTTCTGAGAGCACTAGTTAAGTGATGTCGCAGAGTTTCAATGTGTTCTGATTAACTTGATTAGAAATACACTTCACTTAAACAATGTTCAATAACTGATCGATATGGTTTTAGTCATCAGAAGTAGTCCTATTGCACATTCTAAAGAGTTGATTAGAAATAAATGTACATGTGAACCATGATGTGTTTACAATACACTTTGGCTGTTGGAATTCCATCTTGAGTTGGGCAATTGCATGGGACAAAACTGTGATGGATGTATTTGTCTTGAAAGTGCTAAGAACAATTGTTAAAGATGAGTTAGACAAAATATTGGATGCTATCTAGAGATACATATTTTTGGAGCTAGTCTCGGGGACATGAGTTCAAAAGTTACTTCGGGGATCACACCATATTTGTTTGCATGAGGTGTCAACATCTGTTGAATATTTAATCTCTGAAAGCACTGGACATTATCCCAGACTAGGTAAAGGTAACAGTTGGCCTTTCTGCAGCTGTCTTTGCGCTGTAAGGTTATGTGAATTTTGTGCTTTTCTAAGACAGAGTGGAGTCTTGAGTCTAATGATAAAGAGAAAACTAAATGTAACTTCTTTCAATTCTAGGCATTTTTTAAACATGTGTGACAGTGTTTACTCTTTTATAGTTCACTAATAAGTTATTATGTTGTGTATAAGTGGGCCTTTCTTTTACTCCTAACTGTACAAAGTGTCAAGGGAAACCTTGGGAACAATATCTTGCTGGTAGTCTGGTGTGAGGACTAGAAGGAGATGTGTGGTAGAGTTTGTGCTGTGGCTGAAACGTTGTGCTTTTGTCTATTGGACAGCGCGGGAACCCCGAACCAATCAGGACCGCCTCAGTTCTGTCATCATCGTCATAGCATCGTCATACTGTAACTCTTCTACTGAATGGTAGCCCTGTGAGCATTTTTTGTATATCTCCCCGCTAAAATCCTTCAGCTTTGTAGACCAGAACTCCATATCATAGGACCTCTCTATGTTTTCTATTTCAGTGGTGTGAATCTGTTGGCTCTTTTGTAAATTAATGTAACACTAACAGGCCTTCCAAGATCTAGAATATTCAAATGGAACCTCGAGATGCATAAAATGCTCTTCTAAACTCAGGCAAGTTTTCCTTGCAACATTTCTATACACTTACTGATCGTGTTTAAACATCACCATGGTAACAGCACGTAGAACTTCTGAAGACATAAAGGGTGCGTTCCGTAAATTCGATCTGAGTTCAGAGCACTCTCGTCTGAAAATGGCAGAGCGCAGAAAAACTGATGACTTTACGAACACTAAGCACCAGTTGAATATGTCCCGTATCAGTGAACTTTGGCAAAAAAAAGCATAATTAAACTGTTGCCAGCAACACAGTTACAATCACCAACGCTCTAGATAACATGAAAACAGCATAACCAGCTCTGCTAGGGGGAGTAAAATTGTCAGAGTGAGGTGTTATCTTATTTGTCTGGAAGTAGCTAGCAAGCTAGCCAACATTAGTCTAGTTCGCTTGGGTGATTGACTGACGTTCTGAGGTCAGAACACTCGGATCAAACCTACTCATCGGCCAGAGCGTCCAGTGTGCGCTCTGAACGCTCCAAAAGTGCGTACCTCTTAATTTACAAATGTACAATCTGACAACGCCCTGAGCGCACTCTGATTCCTAAGCATTATCCTCTTCATAACATGTGTGTCTGGGACAGTATATTGGTATTCAACTGTGTAAAAGCTATATGATCGCTAGTATGCTTCCTTGCATAGTCAATCCAAGATTACACCTGTTGAAGAGTCAGTTGTGTTTTATCAGTGAGTTGTTCTAATGTGAGTGGCTGGCAAAGGAGGCTGGTGGGAGGAGCCATAGGAGGACGGGCTCATTGTAGTTGCTGGAATGGAATGGTATCAAACACATCACACATATGGAAATCATCAGTTCCATTAATTCCATTCCATCCATTACAATGAGCCTGCTGTCCTATAGCTCCTCCCACCAGCATCCTCTGGGGGATAATGGATGTATACACCGGTTACTGTCACCCTGTGCCAGATAACCCCGTCTGAAATGTTGAAGACCAACATAATTTACTGCTGCAATCTTACATGACCCCTTCATTCACAGAGAGGATTCAACGTTGTAAATATAGCATAACATTTTCGACCCAGATAAAGTTTTTGACAATATGTTATGTAAGATCTGAATTAAAAATAAAATAATTTGATTGTATATGGCATTACAGTATTATAAGTTCCTATACATTCAAAGGGAGCTGTGTATAATACTGTTGCAGGTACTCAATTGCTCATTGTAGTACATTCCTGACTACTCCATTGGTTGTTTTGTTTGGGTTCAGCGCTGACTTCTACTTCTCAATAGATTTAGCAATTTTCTATTTATGTTACTTTTCAAAATGACTGTAAATATAATAAAATCAAACTGTGGAAAAGGCCAATCCTTTTTCTCATTTGTTTTCTGAGGACTCACTTCCTGCAACGTCTGATGTAATCACTGACATCACACTTTCTAGTCTCTCATCTGAACAGCAATATGCATTGATACAATAATAGTTAGCTATGCCTAGCAACAGCCTTTACCGCCTGAAGGTTTCATTCATTACAATTTCCTACGGTATTTGAGGCAAACTGTTGCCAGCCTCACCTGGTCATCCAACCAAGACAGCAGCATGTTTGAAACAAATATCAGACATACTGTAGCAACTTACAGACATAGACACACCATAAAAAAAAGTTTTCTGGTAGACACACATTTCAATTGCAGAAACATACAAGCGTCATAGATATATATATATATATATTTTTTTTTTTTTTACGTTAAAAGCAAAAGTATGTAGGAGTGAGACTGTAGCTGGTATTTATTTTCTGAACTTATCAAAGAAGAACAGTATACTATGACCGAAATGGTCATAGTATATCACCAATGTTTGAGCCTATGTAAAGTCAACGAAGACCAGCCAACAGCACTATAGAGATCACAGTGGTGCTTCAGACGTGTTTGGTTGGTAATAAACCAAAGAGCTGCATGATACACGGAATCAAGTGCCTTCAGGGTAGTGCTTGAGGTCTGCATATAAATTACATCACTGTAGTCTAAGACGGTACGGTGTGCATTCCTGTCTGTCTCTTTTCTGGCCTCCAAAGAAAAACAAGCCTTATTTCAACATGATCTTCTTTACCAGGTTTTCAACATGATTAGTGAAGTTCATCTTCTCATCCACCCAAACTATAGAACTTCCTTCCAACCTAGTAATGACATGGTTTTCAGAGTGTTTAGTGTTGGAAAATACAATGTATTTTGTTTTAGAGGAATTCGAACAAGCTTCAAATCGTACAGATTCTGTTGAATGATGTTAAAAGCTGTTTGAGCATTTTCAAAAGCCAAAGTCAAACTGCAGCCACTTGAATGGAGAACAGTGTCATCCTCGTAAAAATGTACATATTCTGTCTCAATATCTCCCAATGTTGTTGATCTAGATCATAAAAAAACGTTCAATGTTGCTGCAATAGTGTTGTGGCTTGACCTGAAACCTGATTGTATACCACTCAAAATATTGTTTTCCTGGAGGTAGGCCTTAAACTGCTTATTGACTAGGGACTCTAATCATTTTGCCAAAACAGACCATTTTGATATGGGCCGATAGTTATTCAGTATAGTGGGATCACCTCCTTTCAAAAGAGTGATTTCATTACATTTTAGGGTGAGGTTAAAAATCTATGTTGAAGGGGGAGCAATGATGTCTGCAGCTAATTGTAATATGTGGGGGTTAAGATCATCAGGGCCAGGGGATTTGTTGTTGTTGTACGTCAATTGCTTCCAGGGCTCTACACAACTCTGAGACAGAGAAGGGTGAGAAGCTGGAGAAGGAGTGGATGGGGATATCAGTTCATTTCACAGGGGGCTCATGTTGACCTTTAACCCTATCAACTAATCCACCTGCTTCAAGAAAATGCTGATAACCTCTATTCTGAATTATTTTTTTCTGTTACCACCTGTGGGTCTACCAGCAGTTGTTTAGGAAGCTGTGCATCTTTTTTTGCACTCTAAACCTTTCACTACTTGCCAAAATTTGGAAGAATTATTCAGATGGTCAGCAGTAGATTTGAGGTACAGTAGTGGTCTGCCTTCAGCTTTTAGGTCATAGCCACACCCTGATTCCAAAGGTGTTAAAAAGCCATCCAATCATCAGCCAAATCAGACCTTCTTGTTTTAGCCCACATAGTATTCCGTTTCCTTATGATTTCAGCTAGTTTATCTGAGAACCAAGGGTTGTCGCTGCCCTTAATTCTGTATTGGTTGAAAGAGACATGCTTGTTGCTTACATCCTGGAATTCTTTGTGGAAGTAAGAAAAGGCTAAGTCAACATCAGGAATGAATTCAACTCTATTCCAGGCTGTTAAAAACATAATGTAAAAATCCATGAATATCAAAGTGCTTCCAGTTTCTTTTCATGTTGAATTTTACCATCCTTTATACAGGCACAGTGATCACTTGATGAAAAAACACCAGAAGCATTAAAACGATAAGGAGTGTTGGCCAAAATAAGATCAATCAAAGAGGATTTCCTTGTTACACTGTTGACAATCTGAGTAAGATTTTAGGAGTTACAGATATTCTTGAGTTGTTCAGAGTTGGATGTCAACAAGTCTATGTTCAGATCAACCATAAGCACAAATTCAGGTTTGACGTGATAATAATAAAAAATACAATCCAGAGAGCCAGCAATAGCAGACTGGGGTATATAAAGCAGGAAACCAGATTCAAGGATGCGCAGAGATTTATATTCAAAGACAGATATTCAAATTGCTCAGGCTTAGTAACAGAAGTCTGAATGGTCGCAGAGAACTTTTATGTATATAGCAACACCACCAAACTCGTGTCTGGCTCTGCGGTTTTTATCCAAATATTCACAAAATCAAGTTTCAGAAGAAGACTATTTTCATTTATACAGTAATTTTAGCATGTAAATCTTGATAGGGCAAACTCAACATTTTATTTTTAGAGGCATGCCAGCAAAGCCACTTAACAACACAACACAATAATAGATTAATTGCACTATAACCTGACAAATGGTGACAACAAACTGCTAGGGCCTACATAATGTTATCCCAACAGCAGAGCTTTCATTTCTGTACCCTGTACTGAATTCTTACCACAGCCACACCTGGCTATCAGCTGAGCCTTGTCTGGCAGCGAGACAGTTCATTCAGCCTCATTTACTGCCTTTTTTTAAAACATAGCTGATATTTTATTTATTTTTATTTCACCTTTATTTAACCAGGTAGGCTAGTTGAGAACAAGTTCTCATTTGCAACAGCGACCTGGCCAAGATAAAGCATAGCAGTGTGAACAGACAACACAGAGTTACACATGGAGTAAACAATTAACAAGTCAATAATACAGTAGAAAAAAAGGGGAGTCTATATACAATGTGTGCAAAAGGCATGAGGAGGTAGGCGAATAATTACAATTTTGCAGATTAACACTGGAGTGATAAATGATCAGATGGTCATGTACAGGTAGAGATATTGGTGTGCAAAAGATCATAAAATAAAATAAATAAAAAACGTATGGGGATGAGGTAGGTAAAAATGGGTGGGCTATTTACCGATAGACTATGTACAGCGGCTGACTTGCTTAAACAAATGTGGTTTCTACTGACAATTGAGATGTACAAACTATGGCATAAGGGAACGATGAGTGGATGAGAGGCAATCCATAATTTCGATTAAGACAATGAGTGAGGAAAGATGGACGTAGTCAATACAACTATTTTTTCAGGGTTTTTTAACTGTACAGGGACAGAATTCAGAAAATGGGCCGTTCTTACACCAAGTCAGAACCTTATAAGCAGACAATTAAAGCTCTTACAATGTTCGATGTTGTCATCAAACTTTGTCATCAAAGTCTGGCATTCTCTGGATTTATGGTAATTTCAAGACAACAGGGAACTAGGGGAAAAAAACAAGGTCAAATCATGACGTTAGTGATCGTCAGGTCGGAGCGCTAGAAAGAGGGCCGAATTCCCAACCTGGAATTCCAAGTTGGATGACTGTTCAAAACATATTTTCTCAGTCCAAGCAAATTTTTTCAGTTTCTAGTTGTCTTGAACTCACTGAAGTCTGAGATTTCACAGTTCTGAGTTTACAGTTGTTTTGAAGGTGGCAGAAGTCATGCTGGATTGACAGCATGGCCAATGTTTATCCTCTTAAACTTGGAAAAGATACCCTTAATCCCAGATTTGGACCACACCTTCTCTACCGAATAGCAGGCTAGTGATTGCTTTGCAATGCTTGCAGTTAGCTACTGATTCCTTCCAAACCACTCATTGTTGAATTTGCCATTTCCAAATGTTTGTGTAATGTCCAATGGCCAATGAGCACTGATACGTTTTGTCTATAATCTCTCTTCATATGACAAGGTTTGAAACAGATTTGCCAGTATATTGTAGACGTGATTTATGATGATGATAACTTCTTGTCTAGATTGCTAGCTAAGATTCTGAAAGTATGATGTTGACATCAGTCCAATCAAAGCTATGGTACATATAACGTGAATTGATGTCATTTTATCTGTGGCTAATGACCTTGAGCCTTCTTGTATGGGCACTTCTAATGTAAATCTACGGCAGCACCCTAGGGGCTGGACCTTTCTAGCTCTCGCTGTAGATTTTGCAGTGACATAGTGTCCCCATGAGTGACAGAACATTGAGCCAATCATGGCAAAACTACAGATTATATATATATATATATATATATATATATATATATATATATTATTATTATTATTTTAGCTAAACAGGTTGGGCTCAAAGCAGGGGGGGTAGCCACAGCATTTATGTGTAGAAACTTGAGACCATTTTGACTTTTCAATTCAGATGAGGTAGAAATGTCATGACCTGGGTTAGATTGCACATTTCCTGACAGTAGAAGAAGCAAAAATAATGGCAAGTCAAGATTGTATTTTACGACATTTGGATTCACAGACAGTCCTAGAACCATAGTGCAGAGGAACCAGTCTTTAAAACAACGTATTTCAAAAGGTGCTTATAGTCCAAAGACATGGTTAAGTACCGAAAGAACAATGTAAATGCAACCGTGCGGTTTCTCCCATGTCTAATGGGAAAAAATGTGTAGAGTTCTACAGTGCAAAAACGGGGAAAGGGTATGGTTTTACCCAGGATGAAAAATTAGAAAAACACCAAACATTCACCACATTTAAGAGGCATTGGGCCCCAAATGCATCATCCTCAGTGTAAGATTCTATTAGACCTCAGGATAAGACCCAGATGCAGACAGTTCGAAGTAACAAAAATGTATTACAAAAACATTGGGCAGGAAAACGAAAGGACAAGGGCAGGCAGAGGTCAGTAATCCAGGGCAGAGTCTGAAAGCTATAGAATGGCAGGCATTCTCAGGGTCAGGACAGGCAGAATGGTCAAAACTAGAAAACAGGGACGAGAGCGAAAACAGGAGTATGGGAAAAATGCTGGTAGGCTTGACAAGACGAACTGGCAACAAACAAACAGAGAACACAGGTATAAATACACAGGGGATAATGGGGCAGATGGGCGACACCTGGAGGGGGTGGAGATAGGCACAAAGACAGGTGAAACAGATCAGGGTGTGACAGATTCAAGGGTAGACAATAGCAAAAATAGCAAAAGCAACATGTTCGTTTGAGAAATAACCATTAAAAGTTTTCTAAGACTCCGATCTAAAATAATAGGCCTGTGAGGTTGCATGCTAATCACACATAGGCCTAAGCTACAGTACATAAGCTACAATAAAATAACAATAAAGGCCAGGTAATACAAATAAAAGTGTAAAAGTCCACATGCGAGGGTGTGAAGCTAACCTGATGCTGTCATATATAATTTTGCCTCTATTTTGCTAAACGCTCCACTCTAGTGTAGGTCGTTTAAAAGACCCATGAACTTGCCGTTTACCAAGTATAATGCTCTGGCAGGAGGCTATTGATTACATCCCTCGCATCAAGCACATGCGGAAACCTGTGGATATAAAGATTTGTATCTCCTATACATATGCCTGCAGGTTTACCTTTCACTTGCCTGGGTTTTCTATGAAATATCACTTTATGAAAGAAAGCAAGGTGTGAAGCACATTGTTACTTGAGACCCTGAGACCTATACAGCTTTCTATAGTAAACGAAGCTTGCCATCTGGTAGAACAGGACATACTCTGCTTCCACACTGGAAACTGGATCATTACCCAATAAGGCATTTGGAAACAGAATCATTTCTTATATAATACTGGAGTTGAGCTGTGCTCAGGGGGGAAGAAATCAATGCTTGACACTTGCTTTTTTAAATCTGATCTTGGCGTGTGTGTCTCTAAATATACACCAATTATGGCGAGGACGCTGTCTTTACTTGGAAACCACAGAGGTAATGTTCACAGAGCAATGGCCCCAACATACAGAGCTGACTGGAAGTTCACTGAATGCTCAATCTCCCTCGAAATTAAATGTCAAGGACTCACCAATATGCACAGCCATCTGTTCAAGAGAATATGCAGAGTATTCTCTTTTAAAAGCTCCAGCAGAGTAAAACTTCAGCCTGGCTCCAAGCTGACCAAAGAGGTGCCATCATGTGACAGATCGTTGTAAGAGAGTCCTCGGAGACCCGTCGGTGTTAGACAATGATGAATAGGAATAAAAGCATATAGGCTCCTATGCTAAATAGTGCTGAGAACATCAGTGACATCTTAGAGCTCCGTATGTGATGACATTTACATTTTAGTCATTTAGCAGACACTCTTATCAGAGCGATTTACAGGAGCAATTATGATTAAGTGCCTTGCTCAAGGGCACATTGACATATTTTTCACATAGTTGGCGGGATTCAAACCAGCAATCTTTCGGCATTCCTAGCCATTAGTGTCTGTCTCCTCTTTACCTCCATCAAACATTCTGTCTGGACCTCCTGACACAGGAACCACATGTAGTTGAGGTGTACAGTACCAGTCAAAGTTTGGACACACCTACTAATTCTAGGGTTTTCCTTTATTTCTTACAGTTTTCTACATTGTAGAATAATAGTGAAGACATCAACACTATGAAATAACACATATCGAATCATGTAGTGACCAAAACAGTGTTAAACAAATCAAAATATATGTTATATTTGAGATTCTTCAAAGTAGCCACCCTTTATCTTGATGACAGCATTGCACACACTTGGCATTCTCTCAACCAGCTTCATGAGGTAGTCACCAGAATGCATTTCAATTAACAGGTGTGCCTTGTTAAAACTTAAATTGTAGAATTTATTTCCTTCTTAATGCCTTCGAGCCAATCTGTTGTGTTGTGACAAGGTAGGGGTGGTATACAGTAGATAGCCCTATTTGGTAAACGACCAAGTCCATATTATGGCAAGAACAACTCAAATAAGTAAAGAGCAATGACAGTCCATCATTACTTTAAGACATAAAGGTCAGTCAATACAGAACATTTCAAGAACTTTGAAAGATTCTTAAAGTGCAGTCACAAAACCATCAAGCGCTATGATGAAACTTGCTCTCATGAGGGCTGCCACAAGAAGGAAAGAACACAGAGTTACCTCTGCTGCAGAGGATAAGTTCATTAGAGTTTCCAGCCTCAGAAATTGCAGCCCAAATAAATGTTTCACAGAGTTCCAGTAACAGACACATCTCAACATCAACTGTTCAGAGGAGACTGTGTGAGTCAGGCCTTGATGGTTGCTGCAAAGACACCACCACTAAAGGACACCACTAATAAGAAGAGACTTGCTTGGGCCAAGAAACACGAGCAATGGACGATCTCCCCATGTGTGGTTCCCACCTTGAAGATTGGTGGAGGAGGTGTTATGGTGCTTTGCTGGTGACACTGTCATTGATTTATTTAAAATTCAAGGCACACTTAACCAGCATGGCTACCACAGCATTCTGCAGCGATACGCCATCCCATCTGGTTTGCACTTAGTGGGACTATCATTTGTTTTTCAAAAGGACAATGACCCAACACACCTCCAGGCAGTGCTCAACAAGTGCCGAGCATATGTGGGAACTCCTTCAAGACTGTTGGAAAAGCATTCCAGGTGAAGCTGGTTGAGAGAATGCCAAGAGTGTGCAAAGCTGTCATCAAGGCAACGTGTGGCTACTTTGAAGAATCTCAAATATAATGATTTGTTTAACACTTTTTTGGCTACTACATGATTCCATTTGTTTTATTTCACAGTTTTGATGTCTTCATTATTATTCTACAATGTAGTAAATAGTCAAATAAAGAAAAGCCCTTGCATGAGTAGGTGTGTCCAAAATGTTGACTGGTACTGTATATATGATGTATGATGTTGGGAAGCCTCGGACTGAGGTATGACTGATGAGTCATATCACTGTACTACCTTCAATGCCACTTATTCATATATTAGCTGCCACTCTCAATGCCAATTTAAAGGAAAATCCACTCAAAAATATTTTGGTATTTTTTGTTGATACAGTCCCAAAATGTTTTGTATTTCCACATACAAGTTGTCAAGATGTTGTTCTTTTAAGAAGCAAAGTGTTACTGGCCACAGCATCATGATGATGCAAAATGCTGGATGACTGAGCAATTCAGAGTCTAAGTCAGCATGTCTGCTGTTTTTTGAAAGTAAAATAAAAGATGCTTATAAACAGTTTAATACACAATTCACAATTTAAATTGTACATATTCATTATACTACATATTGGGAGGTTATCTTTATGAACCCTGTTTGAATATCATTATGGTATTCGTCATTTTCTCACCTGCCAAACATACCTACATGCAGTTGGCTTCTTAAATACAATATAAGCTTCATCACACAGTGTGTGAAAGTTGCTTGTCTTTGCTGAATTCCTCTCTCTCTGTATGGTAAAGCATGCATATATCACAGAACCCCAAGGGTACACTTAGCTTGGGAAAAATAAACTAAATCGAGCACAGTGTTGAGCACGTGCCCATTAGCCCTTGGTGGCCTGTTATTAAGGTAGTTTAGCCTGAAAGCCCTCCGAAGAAAACTGCACAGTCAGCGCATATGCTTGTCTTACTTTTTTATGTTTCTTCTTTTGCAGTTCCAAATCCTAAATGCAAATGCCCATGTTGTGTTGTTGTGTTAGACTCTACTACCCTCTACTGTTGACTGTTGTTGTTGCACTGGACCCCAAAAACATTTATGATGATATTTCAGTGGTTTGCTGAGAATACTGTAGATTCATATCTAAACAATCATTGGCTGAAGGATAAACCCCCATGGCAAATAAATGCATTGAAAAACTATAGTCAGTTGTGAAATTAAATGCCATAACTTTCTGATTTTGAATTTTCATTGTTTTATTGATAATGTCTTTCAGCCAGACTATTGACATTGGAAACGGTGATGGTAGAATTTATTATAATCTCACCAAATATGGATATTATAATTGGTATAGTGTATTTTTTCCTAAATGCTTGACGTAAGGTGTTTGTCACTTTGTGGAATAAAAAGGTTACCCCCATGACTCGTATGAGTTGCGTCCATAGATTTGATGCGCCCTTTGTGGGCAATGGACGTAAATTACAGGTTATACAGTCCTAGATTGATTCTACCTTGGTTGGTAGTAGTCTGTTGTTTTTTTAATCAACAAATGCGTTGTTATTTCACAGCCAACAAGCTGGCGCGTGTACAGGTTGCAAGTCAAACAGCTACAACGTTACGGATTTATTTCCCCCCCACACGCAGCACCGGAAGCAGACATACACCTCACTTGGGTTTTGTTTTGTTTTGTTTGTTAGTATCTGGAGTTGGAGAAGAGGTAGAGCGTGCATGGGGAGTTGCACCTTGGGAATGGAAGATGAACACATTTCTCTGAATGTGTATACGTGTAAAATGCCGAGTTTTGTCAGCAGATATGACGAAGAGACAGTCTGCAATCCTTCAGAAATGCTTGATAAAGTTGAGACATCAGGCACAGATTTCATTCAAGATGTCAGGGAAACAAAGATCCAAACAGCAGACGGTGACGGGATTTTGGAGACGCACACACACAGGGTTACGAGAACGGGTAGTAAAGAAAATGTTGAGGGATACAGTTTCAGAAAACCGACTGCAGTGGGTATTTTGAGGAGGAATTTCGGGACGACGAGATCCCCTACGAATTTCAAAAACAATTCAGCAGATGACCAAAAACACCCAGAGGATGCCATGGTAGAAATAGTTTTAAATGAACGAATTGATCATGTGGACCTTGAAAAGACAAGTGGCAGTGAAACGAATGTGAAAGAGCAAATCGCAGATCACACAGAGGGATTAACGTCATCCGATTTGAATGAAGTTGATGTAACATATTCTGACGATATTTGTGAAAGTAGCAGGGCTGACGACGATGTCGTACAGTTAAAGGAACATGTTTACTGTACTGTATACTGTATTGCAAACGATAACTACAGGAAACCAGCTGACAATACCGGAGAACACCAATATAATGGGGCGATAACTCCGTCAACATCAAACGTCATTACAAAGCCATCCACAGATTTGCTGCAGCAGAGCAATCTGGAAATGGGCCACCACACCATTTCCGATCCATATACCCTACCGAACCTGGTTGATCCTAGAACTCTGAGCAACTTTTACAACGGGGATTACAATGAATCAGTTGTTTTGGCATGTCGCATCTGTCTGGACGACACACACATAAAGCCGTTACTTTGTTGCAAGAAGGCTGTCTGTGAGGAATGCCTGAAAATATACATCATTTCACAGGTAAAGGCCTGGTATCCCAATTGTCTATGTTATCAATCCTTCTTGGTGGGTGGGTGTGTGCAGCAATAGACACGCTGACACGAAACAAGATGGGGCCTATATATATATATATACACACATTTAACATACATTTATGGCACTTGTAGGCCCACCTGTTTTGATACATTTTTGTTTTCACAACACACATGTACGTTTACACCCATTGGATTGCTTTGTGTTCATTTAAGATCCCCTCCAGCTCATTTGGCATGTTAATAGTGTATCTGGGTGCAGATGTTGTGGTTCGACGACAGCTGGCTTGCTGTGTCCTTCTGAATGAACCCAATGGGAGCCCTGGTCCATGTGCTCAGTTACAACTAAGAGGAACACCTGCAGGGAGAGCACTGGGATCGAGTATTACACCGTGCACCATGTGCTCAACTACCTGAGGAACACCCAGTCAGATGGTCTGTCTCCTGCTACAGCCTGGAGGAGTGCCAAATCATTGGGATGTAGGCTAGTATAGTGATGGAAAAAACAGGTTGAACAATTTCCCATCTTAGTGTTGGGCCTAAATGTCAGTATTTTGCTGGGCTGCTTGGATGGAAGGGATGGAAGGGATGGCCCATTGTGTTGTAACAGTACTGCCTCGGCCATTGTTATCCTTGTTTAGGGAAGTCATGTGCTTCCTGCTTTCTGAGCCAACTGACTCATCTCACAAGGAACAATCTGCAACTGTGCTGCGCTGTGGAATGCAACAGGATGACGAGGCCTAACTCGGTGCAACTGAGTGTAAAGTGAAAGGATATGCAAGGCTTTTCCCAGAGAATGTATCAGACGGTGTCTCTGTCTATCCTTTAATTCGGTGTGGAATGACTTAATACAGTTTCTATGGATGTCAACGCAGATAACCAGTGAGTGGTGTCTGTGGTTGGTTTGCAAAGAAAGGGAGTCTGTAAATTATAAAAACAAATGCAGGGTGACAAAAGAAATTGCGACATCAGGGAAGGCACTGACAGCCTGCAGAATGAATTTGTTGGCTGAGGGAGGTGGGTGTGCTGTCTTTCCTTGCGGCTGATGGCAGCAGCGGAGGGAGGGGTGGGGACAGGTTGTGTGTGGCTTTAATTGATAGCTTAATCACAGAGCTCTGTCTCTGTAGAACCTAGTGAAATCACACTTCTCTACCTCTGGAGGCTGCGTGCTGCGGTGTGTTATCTCTGAAGACAACATCAGTTGTCCACCTTGACCAGGGGTCTCCAACATTTTCTAGCATGAGAGCTACTTTTAAATAATGTAACATGTTGCAAGCATATTTTTTTTTAGCTCATTCTTTTCTTCTCCACTCTCCTGGAACTCTTCCCGGGGTCCTTGGTGCACTACTTTCTCTTGAACAGTATGTTTTCTGTCAATATACCTGGTCAAATAATGGTAATAAACAACTCTAAGGGGGAGCTCTATAAAATCTTTTTATATTTTCCCAAATTATGTTTTCTCTTTTTATTTTCCTGGTTTTGTTATTATTTTTTAAATACTCGCAAAATTACAATTGTTCATAGAGAAAAAAGGAAATTGGATGTTCTGAGTCCATGTCTGCTTAAATCACATCTGGAAGATTTTTTGGACTGTAATTTTGACTGAAATGCGCATCTAACCCTTTAATTGTGCATCTAGCGAGTGAGGAATGGTTTTGGGAAATGTATTTCTGTCGACCCACAAGACGGTTATCACATCTACTGCCTATGCACGGAATGATATAAAAACCGGGGCAATATTGCTGGAAATTAATTGTGTTAGTTTTGTCTTTTTAAGCCAATATTGGCAGTAGTTGGGAGATTGTGGTGTCTGATACTTGTGAGATTTGTTTGACAGTTTGCTGTGGAAAACATAAATGTTATGTACTTCTGAATGGTTTGGTGAGCTACTCATACATTATATATTCAAAAGTAAGTGGACACTTCTTCAAATTAGTGGATTTGGCTAATTTAGCCACACCCGTTGCTGACAGGTGAATAAAATTGAACATACAACCATACAATCTCCATACACAAACATTTGCAGTAGAATGGTCTTACTGAAGAGCTCAGTGACATTCAATGTGGCACTGTCATAGGATGCCACCTTTCCAATGAGACAATTCATCAAATTTCTGCCCTGCTAGAGTTGCCAAGGTCAACTGTAAGTACTCTTATTGTGAAGTGGAAATGTCTAGGAGCAACAACAGCTCAGCCGCGAAGTGTTAGGTCACACAAGCTCACAGAACTGGACTGCAGAAGCAAGTAGTGCATAAAAACAATCTGTTCTTGGTTGCAACACTCACTACCAAGTTCCAAACTGCCTCTGGAAGCAGCGTCAGCACAATAACTGTTCATCAGGAGCTTTGTGAAATGGGTTTCCATGGCCTAGCAGTGGCACACAAGCCTAAGATCACCATGCGCAATGCCAGTGGTATAAAACTTGCTGCCATTGGAGCCTGAGCAGTGGAAACACGCTCTCTGGAGTGATGAATCATGCTTCGCAATCTGGCAGTCCAATGGACAAAAATACAGAAATGGTTTGTTGAGATCATTGTGGAAGAACTTGACTGGCCTGCACAGAGCCCTGACCTCAACCACATTGAACACCTCTGGGATGAATTGGAACGCAGACTGCGAGGCAGGCCTAATCACCCAACATCAGTGCCCGACCTCACTAATGCCCTTGTGGCTGAATGGAGAAATGTTCCTACATCTAGTGGAAAGCCTTCCTAGAAGAGTGGAGGCTGTTATAGCAGAAAAGGGGGACTTTCTCCATATTAAGGCCCATGATTTTAGAATGAGATGTTCGTCGAGCAGGTGTCCACATACTGTTGGTCATGTAGTGTATGTAGCTGCGAGCTACTGGTAGCTCAAGATCGACCTGTTTAAGACCCCTGACCTAGAGGGATCTTGTTATTGTCATCAGGTAGCATCAGATTGCAGACGGTTCCTTGGCTTTCAAATCCAATTGAGTCGCTGACTCATCTGTCTCAGGGTCAGGATAGGGACTGTTACAGCTCCAGTTTCCTCCATGTTCACGTGTCTGTCATGCCTAATGCATTTCAGGTATTAAACCTGTTTTAAAGGATTTGCTCTAACACTTCTGGTGTTCTGGTTTCTAAGCTTTTCCAGTGATCTATATACATTATACAACTCAAGGAGTTGCAGGCCTTCCATGCTTTATGTTCTAAGGATCTAATGAACACTGAAACAGTGGGAAAATAGGCCTAGTTACTCTACCAAAACTTGTCCAGTTATTGATCTATGTCACGGGTCTTCAACCTTTTCTTGCCCAGGGGCCCCCTCCCAGGCAAACCGGCAACCCATGGACCCACATCATATGTTAGCAAAACATTTCCTGTCTTATCACCAAGTGAATGATAGCTAGAAAGGTAACTCCAAACATATTTTCACTAAGAGCAGCTGTTTAGCTGATTAAACAAAGGTTAGTTAGCAAAAATGTATGTCCAAGTCAAAAAAGCTTACCTGCTGCCAGCGGCACTTGCCTCGCTTTTAGCCCATTCGCCGGTGCTTAATCAAAGCCTATGTCAGATACTCTAGTGAGTGTAACTGGCTACAGTGTGTGTAATTGGCTCAATATTGGGAGTTGAAAAATAAAGTTGATATCATTAGAAAGAAGAGATTCTACTCTTACTGTAGGAACGTATATCATTCAACATTTCTTTTTTCGGTTGTTTTTAGTGATAGTCATAAAACCATTGAAATAATAAAACATAAAACATCCATCCTCCCCTTCCCTGCAGTACTTCAGCGGACCCCTAAGGGGCCAGGGACCCCTGGTAGAATACCCCTGGTGTAAGTGTTCTGTCTCAACTGATGTGGGGTTGAAGAATACCTACTAGCTCCTCAGTCCTGTCCTACAGTATCTATTCGTTCCCTCTTTTCTTGAGGTCTTCTCATAGCTGGTTTGCCTGTAATGATTCAAACTCATTGTTTATAAAATCTTAATGTCATTATGATTACAAACGCCTGCATGTCTTCCAGTCTCATGAATACGCTGCGTGCTCTTGTCTTCATTGATGTGATGCTGCCTGCAGAGGGATGGAAATATGACTATCACTCCAGTTCAATCCCTCACCATGTCTTGAGTGCAAAAAATATACTGTATTTTAAAAAGCCTAATTTAAATGGCTAATTATTCATGGCTGTCCTTATCATTGCTTTCTGAATGTTTGTGTGTTGTGTCATTTTTTTTTACACATCCATGTGTCTAGTTAGGAACAACACATTGTTTTACTTTTAACACAATCACTGTGTTGGCACATTTAACACAATCACTGTGTTGGCACATTTAACACATGTGTGGTCCCTAACTAGACCGATGAGCACTATCAAATCAAATTCAAATCAAATTTTATAGCCCTTCGTACATCAGCTGATATCTCAAAGTGCTGTACAGAAACCCAGCCTAAAACCCCAAACAGCAAACAATGCAGGTGTAAAAGCACATTGTGCTTTTGTTTATCATTGTTGAGCCATGTATTGTCTACTTCAATCAAAATCAAATGTATTTATAAAGCCCTTCTTACATCAGCTGATGTCACAAAGTGCTGTACAGAAACCCAGTCTGAAACCCCAAAGAGTTCTCTATTGGCTGTGCCGGGTGGAGATTATAACAGAATACGGCCAAGATGTTCAAATGTTCATAGATGACCAGCAGGGTCAAATAAGAATAATCACAGTGGTTGTAGAGGATGAAACAGGTCAGCACCTCAGGAGTAAATGTCAGTTGGCTTTTCATAGCCAATCATTCAGAGAATCTCTACCGCTCCTGCTGTCTCTAGAGAGTTGATAACAGCAGGTCTGGGACAGGTAGTACGTGCAGTGAACAGGTCAGGGTTCCATAGCCGCAGGCAGAACAGTTGAAACTGGAGCAGCAGCACAACCTAGTGGACTGGGGACAGCAAGGAGTCATCAGGCCAGGTAGTCCTGAGGCATGGTCCTAGGGCTCAGGTCCTCCGGGAGAGAGAAAGAAAAAAAGAGAGAGAAAATTAGAGAGAGCATACTTAAATTCACACAGGACACTGGATAAGACAGGAGAAATACTCCGGATATAACAGACTGACCCTAGCCCCCTCGACACATCAACTATTGCAGCATAAATTCTGGAGGCTGAGACAGGAAGGGTCGGGAGACACTGTGGCCCTGCCCGACTATACCCCCGGACAGGGCCAAACAGACAGGATATACTTCTAACTCAGGGACATGTTTCCTATTGGTTGATGACAACATATTATTACTTCCTATTTTCTTTGATTAAGGGACTCGTTATACCTGTGTCCCTGTCTTTATGCTGTAGAGGGAACGCCTTAGTCTAACTGTGTTCAGTAGAGAGGCCTCAATGCATCTCATGAGAGGCTGGTAAGTTGTTGTCTGCCAGTCAGTCTTGGCATGATTGCAATGTTCTGACCCTTTGATAGGCCAGGATTCAGGAAGCATGTTATCCTACATTCTAGATCTGGTGTGATGCATGTCTTTGTCCCTCACACTGACTCATACACACTTTGTTTGATATGGTCTGACCTGTCCAGAGCTTGATGATGTACCACTGGCTTGTCAGCTCTGTCAGAGAATATAAAGACTTTCCTCTCAGTACATCACACTGTATTGCAGGTACATTGTTATTCACTTGGCTTTTTTAAATAAAAAAATGTACCCCTTTTTCTCCCCAATTTTGTGGTATCCAATTGTTGTAGTAGCTACTATCTTGTCTCATCGCTACAACTCCCGTACGGGCTCGGGAGAGACAAAGGTTGAAAGTCATGCGTCCTCCGATACACAACCCAACCAGCCGTACTGCTTCTTAACACAGCGCGCATCCAACCCGGAAGCCAGCCGCACCAATGTGTCAGAGGGTACACCATGCACCTGGCAACCTTGGTTAGCACGCACTGCGCCCAGCCCACCACAGGAGTCGCTGGTGCTCGATGAGACAAGGACATCCCTACCGACCAAGCCCTCCCTAACCCAGACGACGCTAGGCCAATTGTGAACCCAGGGACTCCGATGGCACAGCTGGCGCTGCAGTACAGCACCCTTAACCACTGTGCCACCCTTTGAGGCCTATTCACTTTGCTTTTGCATGGATACAGAATAGTAATCCCTTAGTCTGTGTTAGTCATAATAGGATGATATGACTATCACACTGACAAACACTGGTAGGACAGGTGACTGATTTACCCCCAAAAATGTATCAACCCGACACTGATCTTCTGTTGTATCTGTAGCTTCCAGTCAGGATCACAACATTTCATGAGCATAGATCAAGTGTGACATAACATAAGGAGTTGTGGATGGCACCACCACAGGTAGTATCCATTGTGTTGCTTCTTGCTGCCCTTCGTGGTGTTACCAGCCTTATCATGTGTAGCTCCTCTACTAAAGTTGGTTCCACCAGCTCAGGCTGAACGCTAAGGGCAGGTGTGTGTGTGTGTGTGTGGTTCTTCTAACCTTGTGGGCACCTAAAATCCCCAACTGTCCCCATAAGGATAGTAAAACAAAGAAGTGGGACATTTCCCACTTCCCCATGAGGACAAAGGTTATTTTAAGTTTAAGGGTTAGGATTACAGTTAGGGTTACCGGTTAGGGAAAATAGGATTTTAAATATAAATTCATTTTAGGTCCCCATGATGTGTTGGTTCTATCCTTGTGGGGACCTAAAATCCCCAAATGTCCTTAAGCTTAGGGGTTACAATTAGGGTAAGGGGTTCAAATATGGGTTTGGGTTAGAGTTAGGGGAAATGGGATAATATAACGTAACGTGTGTGTGCATTTGTGCGTCCGCGCACGAAACAGAGCTCTACCTCTGGACCAACGTTGTAGTCTGAGGACAGAAGCGTTCTGCCTGATGAAGTTAGTCTGCACTTCTGGTCATCAGTGAAATCAGAACTAAAATTAGACCTAATAAAGGGATGAGAACGCACTCCTGGAGAACACTCATTCATTTCTCTGTGAGGCTGTGGTGGACTACAGTTTCTCCTCTGTTTGGTTATGGCTCTGAAGCAGCAGGACAGTTATACTAGGTGTACACATACACACACCACTTGACCACAGATGTTATGCCCTGGTGTAATCCAGGGGCACTGCTCTTGGAGGGCAGAAGGGAAGGGAGATGTTGGTGTATATATTTTTCACGTCTTGCCACAGCTCCATTGTCCCTGCTGTGTTGGCTGTCAGGGCCACTGTCCTTTGGCCTGGTTGATGGGTGTAGACGTGGGCTCAGGGTTTCCCTACGGGACTCCTTCACACCCTAATCACTGGGCACTACGTTCACAGGTGGCAACTCTCTTACTGACCGTCTCATCAGTGTCACAGCCTAGCTAGTCCTAAGCCTGTGACCTTGTCTGTGCAGCTTTAGAAGATAGACTTCCCAGTGCAAGTCACAACATAAACTGTCCTTACATTCACTTCCTTTTATTTACACACACAGTAGATATATCATGCTGGTGCCCACACACAGTACAATGGACTAGACATATTATTAGAAGAACATGCCCCATGTTTAGTTAATATGGGTTATTTTGTCTAGTCAATTGGTCTTGTGTGGCTCAGTTGGTAGGGCATGGCGCTTGCAACGCCAGGGTTGTGGGTTCGATTCCCACGGGGGACAAGTACAGAAATGTATGCGTTCACTACTGTAAGTTGCTCTGGATAAGAGTGCCTGCGAAAGGTTCAAATGTGAAATGGAGGTTGGTTGAGTTGGCTGATGTCATTGTTCTGAGAAAGAACAGTGTGTGTTATTGATATCTCACTTGTACTGGGACTGTACTTTCTAGAAAAGTCTTCAATCAGCTACCTCAAAAAAACATTCTTCTTGTTGTCACTTTAGGTCTACGTACTTCTGATGCGATAACATAGGTGAGCTGATTGGACAACAATAGCTGAGCTGCTGTTGAGCAACCCCGAGAGCAGAACAGAGTGCACAGCCTGGCCCTGAGGAGAGTACAGGGCCACACTGTAAACCATTTTGTGTTGTTTTTACTGTAACATACAGGCAGCTAGTTGCCTGTAAGTTACTGTAAAAAAGGTACATTATGTTACCGTATTGTATGGTATCCAATAGTGTTACTGGAATCCTTTTTGCCTTTGTTTTTATGGTAACTTACAGGCAACTGGCTGCCCGTAAGTTATTGTAAAACAACTGTAATCTTATTATGGCTATTGTAACAAATGAATTAATGAATGGATAAATTAATAAAAAAATTAATTGAAGATTGATGGGGTTTGTATTGTACAGTATTTTACCGTAATTGCATGGCAGTGGAGCAATCAGGTTGGCTGCTAGTTATTGTGTTTACATATGAATACCACTTTGGGAGCCTTTGTTAAGGCCTCTAGAAGTGAAAGTGATTTAATATACCTAATGTTGTGTTTCCTATCACTTGCACTTCTAGAGGCCTTAACAAAGGCATCCAAGCTGGAAGTGACTAAAGGGCAAAACAGACCGAAGGACAATGCAGATACTGAACCATTAAAGGTCTGAGACTTGCTGCCACTCCAATCTGTTCCCTATACACATTTAATTGTTAGGGCACAACTACCACATATCAGTTAAATTAGTGCAGCATTCTATCTAATGTGTGGCACAAATGTAGCCTCTTAACACGACACACCTTAAAATATGTTAATGAGCCAGAAACAACAGTACCATGCAACCATTTACGGTATGATTTAACATTTACGCCTAAGATCATTCAGACTGCATTGTCATTTACGTCAATTTTCTGTAAATATTTAATATGGTACTTTACTGTTAGTTTTATTATATAATACTGTCAAAACAACTATAATGTTTTATAGTGCAGGAACAGGGTCCATAGGGCCAGGGGCCAGGCTGTCATAGTGAAAAGAGTCTGCTGGGCATTACCCCAGAGCTGTGCTGCATCACTCTACTCACTAGTCTACTTTATGGACATGTACTACAGGCCCAGCCAGGATGGGATTACTCAGCTCAGATCAGCAGCAATGTGCTAATCCGGGGCCTACCCGTCTGTCTGCACCATGCCCTGTGAGGAGCACCCTGGAGGGGACCCGCTGTGCCTGGAGCAAGGGTGTCCTGGAGCTCTACATGGGAGGGGGAGAAGTGATGGTGGGGTGTACTCATGAGGCTAATATTAAGACTCCCACTGAGGCGTACTGGGCCCTTTTTCCTCTGTAGTTTTCCACTGTTGTAGTAGTGTTATGACTATGGGGTGGCAGATAGTTTAGCGTATTGGGCCAGGAACTGAAGTGTCGCTGGTTTGAATCCCCGAGCCGCCTAGGTGAAAAATCTGTTGATGTGCCCTTGAGCAAGGCACTTAACCCTAATAGCTCCTGCAAGTTGCTCTAGATAAGGGCCTCTGAAAAATGACTATAATGACTTAGCGAAGTCACTCGTGGTTCATGGAAGCCTTCCAAGGCACATTCTCTCACACACCACAGTATCTCTTATAGGGGGATTAGGGTAACAACAGATTGTACCGCTCAACTTCTGGTAAATAACTTTTCCTTGTACAGTACCACCCAGGAAATGTATGTTCCGTACTGTATGTACTGTACACTGTAGTATTTGCTTGTGCATTCTGTTTACCCTTCACCTACATAACACACATGCAATCCAGTAGCTAAATGTATCGACAATATTTTATTACCGGATCTAGGGCCAATGGCATTGTGTATGCAACTTACGACCACTGTCTTAATATTTGTTTATCCTAATTTGTCATAAAGCATTCACATCTCTCTCAATTGATCCCTGTGTTATGTCTATGTGTTCCCCAGGTCAGGGTGGGCAGAGCGGACATCGTGTGCCCCATCACAGAGTGCAGTGGTTACCTGGAGGAGAGCCTGGTGATGTCCCACCTGGGCAGTGAGGAAGTGGCCAAATACAAATACTTCCTGGAGCTGAGCCAGATTGACTCTAGCACCAAACCCTGTCCCCAGTGCAGCCAGTTCACCTCGCTGAAAGGACACACCCCCAGCAGGGCAGAGCACAAATACAAGGTGAGAGAGAGGGCCTGTACTGTTCTGAGATCAGATATTATACAGCATGACTGAGCACAAGTACAAGGTGAGTACAGGGCCTCTGCTGTTTGTAATTCTTGGGAAAATGTTTAGGTTTCTTGAATCATTGGACAAAGTGCTTTTTCATGTATCATTAATGAGGGAGGTTTTAGTCCATGCAGGCACTTCAGTTCTTCTCACCAAATCTATGCCTCTTATACACCATGCCTCTATCTAGCCAATCACATGTCTATGCCTCTGCAGATCCAGTGCACAAAGTGCCAGTTTGTGTGGTGCTTCAAATGCCACGCCCCCTGGCACGAGGGCCTGAAGTGCCGGGACTACAGGAAAGGGGACAAGCTGCTGCGTCATTGGGCCAGCATCATCGAGCACGGCCAGAGGAACGCCCAGAAGTGCCCCCACTGCAAGGTGGGTGACAGAGCCAGGAGAGTGGAGAAAAAAGCAAACCTTGCTAGTTAACATAGCTACTGGAAGAAGATTGTGGTTGACAGTTCTGCAGCCAAACGATGATATAGGAGGCCTTCTTACACGGGCCTAAAGGGTGTTCGCTTGATTAGGCAGGTGGAGACAGGGCCGTCTGTTCTCTCCAGCGTTGTATGTCAACAACATAAGATGATTAAAGATGTGCTTTTCAGTAGTTCTACAGCCATGACAGTGTCCTCTGTGTGTTTTTCTCTAAGAGGAGAGAGAGAAAGAGAGTGTCAGAGGTCTTTTCCCCCCCTTGTCCACTTGTAACAAAGGCTGGAAATGAAGCATTCCATGAAGTCATAAGACTGAGTCTTGGGCAGAAAGTCAATACCAAATTAGATTTAGTATGCCACGTCAGCTCTTTGTTTCATACACAGTGAGAGGCCTTTTAGAAAGCAACAGCAACAAGCACAGTGCTGCTAATTCATTTTGGTATTGGAAGGAACTTTCACTGAGGTGTTGGCTGCTGGCTTGCTGTCTGTCCATGGCAGCACTCTCCTCTCAATGCAATGTCAGTCAGCATGAGTCAGGTAGAGGGGTTGAGTGATGCTCAGATATCAGGACAAAATGTTCCATTCTTTTCCCTTGATTTGGAACCAAACCAAAATACTTTCTATTCTGGAAATACCTGCGCTGAGCTGACTGATAATCTAGTAATTGATACATATAGTTAATCATTTGTTCAGAAATTAGGGTCCCACTTTAAATGAACAACGGCTTATAAAATCTTTATAGAGCATCCATGAGGTCATGTCGCTCTCTCCAGATCCACATTCAGAGGACGGAGGGCTGCGATCACATGAACTGCACCCAGTGCAGCACCAACTTCTGCTACCGCTGTGGGGAGAAGTACCGCCACTTGCGATTCTTCGGGGATCACACATCCAACCTCAGCGTGTTCGGCTGCAAGTACCGCTACCTTCCCGAGAAGCCCCACCTCCGCCGGCTGGTCCGGGGGTCTGTGTGTGGTGAGTCTGCCCAGCCTCAGCCCGTGACCCAGAGGCCCTTAAACCCTTTATAGAGGGGACATTTTGGGATTCCCATTACATTTCATGGTTAATATTATTAGACAAGCAAGCAATCAGTACCCTCTGACAATATGACAACTATATTTAGACTAGGCCCTTAAGGCCTGATTTAAAAAGATGCTCTGATTAGCAGCTGTAGTTTTAAAGTCCTTCTGCCTCCCTTTTAATTCAGTCGTTAGACTGCCCATGACTTTCCTCCTTGGTCTCTGTGGTCAGACTCAGAAAGATACATACGCGGGGGGCGACAAATAAACTTCAATTACCATGTGGGTGGCCTTTCATCTTCTTAATCAGTTCACACAATAATGAAGATGATCAAAACAGCATATACTAGCTTGATGCTGCAGACATGACTCGCTCACAACCCATTTTCACAATACGTCTAGTGCCTATGCTAAAAATTGCATTGTGCATTGCAGTGCATTGTAATTTCTCACAGCTCTGAAGTCAGAACAATAACGGTAAACTGTAGCTGCCAACACAGTGGATGATTTGCATGCCCCTTATCTGCAGAACTTCCTTATCTGAGATGACCCATGTCTTTGTGACCCTGCCTGCGGTGTGTGAATAGTGAATAGTGAACAGCTCAACTGAGAGATTCAGTAGTTCTCCGATAGCTGCCTTGTGTAGTGACATGCAGGGCCTCAGCTGTTGCTCCTGAGTGGGGTTAGCTAAAGTTAGTCCAATACCAGCATGGTGCCAATGGAAACATCTGACACACACTGAGGTGGGATAATGTGTCCCTCAAAGGGTCTACAAAACCCCCTCTACCTCCCATTAAAACACTCCACTGCCTGCTCCCATTCTCATGTTTTAACAGCCTTGCCAATGAAAACAAACATGGGAATTATCTAAACCGTAGTCCCATAACTCGCTACTGGCTGTTTTGATTTAGGTTGGGTGTACTGTAATTGCGCAGGACCTCTGATAACCTGTTAAAAATGTTAATGTGCCAAGGTGCTATTCCAAACTGCCCTGTCCTCCCCATGCATTTTCATGCATTTATTTGTCCTGACCCCTCATGCATATCTGTGTTGTCTCTTCTGTCTCCCTCCCATTCCAGCGAGTAAAGTGGTGGTGGCCCCTGTTGTCATAGTCCTGGTGGTGGTTGTCGGAGCAGTATCCATGGTCATAGGTAAGCATTGTTACATCCTTTTTAACATTAAACGACTACTATTACCTTCTGTTTTAATCCTGCTCTTTTAATCCCTAGATAACAACATGAAACATTACATAACCGATGGTGCTTTAGAGAATCTGAAATGTGTTACTTTCCCTAGGTTCAGGTATGTAGTGTTACTCTGCTTGTTCAGTGGCCGTGGTCTGCTGGAGAGGGCTATCTGTGTTTTGGTGTGAACTGATAGAAGCAGCTAAGTGTCTGCTTGTCCACTTCAGATAGCACTGCTACACTGGGCGATGGGAGGATGACACACTGATATAAAGCTGTTGACAGACACTTGTTAATCCCGCTCACAAATGATCTTTACTGTTGTGTGTCCGTATTTCAAAGGTAATGTGTTACTAGTGCGAACAACAGAACAGTATTGAGATTATTAAAGTATTTCCTTGATCGATCACCAATACTGTGAACACTTCCTTGCGAGAGGTGTCACTTCAGTCATTTCCTTGAGCTTAAATCCCATTCCATATTAACCTGCCTGTTCTCTCCTACTCTGCTCTCTCCTCAGGACTCGTGGCTTTTCCTATCTTCTACATCTGTAAGAAGAGACGGCAGCGCACCCAGGGTACTGGCCGTTGGCACTGAGCTGAGCACCATGGCAGTGTGGTCAGGACCCTGCTCCAGATACGAAGCCCAGGGAGGGGACACATGGATTTGGGGGAGGGGGAGGGTTGGTTTCCATCCACAGCCTGAGAAGAGCAATGCTTTCCAGTGGCCTTCTCTCTCTACTGCATGTCTACCACAACACTGTATGTGGCTCCTCCTCCAGCCTGTGGATCTAAAGGCTCACAGAGCAGTCTACTCCTGTTCCGCCCAACTTACCTCCACAGTGTCTGGGCTCCTTTAGCATGGCTAGTGAAAAAGAAACGCATTGGGTAGAATGGGAAAGAGTTACTGAAGACGTGTGGGTGAGTCTATCACCATTCTTTTGCGGACCCTGAGCACCTGCATATTTATGACATTTTCAGGGATTTTATTGTGGTGCGTCCATACAGGTAACTACCAAAATGAAGGAAAAACTTGAGTAAATGAGGGATACAAAATGCAGTGCATTCGGAAAGTTTTCAGACGCCTTCCCTTTTCCAACGTTTTGTTACGTTACAGCCTTATTGTATTTTTTCCCCATCAATCTACACACAATACCCCATAATGACACAGCAAAATGTTTGCAAATGTATAAATAAATAACAACGTATACGTTATTTACATAAGTATTCAGACCCTTTGCTCTGAGACTCAAAATTGAGCTCAGATGTATCCTGTTTCCATTGATCACCCGATGGTCACTCTGACAGAGATCCAGTGTTCGTCTGTGGAGATGGGAGAACCTTCTAGAAGAAGAACCTTCTGCAGCACTCCACCAATCAGGCCTTTATGGTAGAGTGGCCAGATGGAAGCCACTCCTCAGTAAAAGGCACGTGACAGCCCGCTTGGAGTTTGCCAAAAGGCACCTAAAGGACTTTCAGACCATGAGAAACAATGTTCTCTGGTCTGATAAAACCAAGATGGAACTATTTGACCTGAATGCCCAGAAACCTGGCATCATACCTATGATGAAGCATGGTGGTGGCAGCATCATGCTGTGGGGATGTTTTTCAGCATCAGGGACTGGGAGACTAGTGAGGATTCAGAGAAATATGAATCGAGCAAAGTACAGAGAGATCCTTGATGAAAACCTGCTCCAGAGCGCTCAGGACCTCAGACTGGGGCGAAGGTTCACCTTCCAATAGGACAACAACTCTAAGCACACAGCCAAGACAATTGCAGTCTCTGAATGTCCTTGAGTGGCCCAGCCTGAAAATCGCTGTGCAGCGATGCTCCCGATCCAACCTGACAGAGCTTGAGAGGATCTGCAGAGAAAAATAGGAGAAACTCCCCAAATACAGGTGTGCCAAGCTTGTAGTGTCATACCCAAGAACACTCAATCGCTGCCAAAGATGCTTCAACAAAGTACTGAGTAAAGGGTCTGAATACTTCATTTTTGCTTTTTGCTGTCATAATGGGGTATTGAGTGTAGATTGATGAGGTGGAAATACTATCTAATCTATAACGTAACATAACTAAATGTGGAAAAAGTCAGGGGCCAGAATACCTTCCGAATGCACTGTATATAGAAACCAGGTGCTTCCACACAGGTTTGTGCTGAACAAATTAGAGCTTTTTGAAGTTGGTTTGGTTTCTGTTTGGTTTTTGAAAAATCATCACTGTTTTCTATTTACATTTGTGTGGGTTTTGTGTGGGTTGAATGCAGTAACACAACCTTTATTCAACCATCCTATTCACATTACTATAATACAATATTTCAGTTGTTGTGTATAAAGAGTCTGGTCATTATAGTTAATTACTATGCTTTCTGCACTTAAATATTTTTTATTTCACCTTTATTTAACCAGGTAGGCAAGTTGAAGGGAGGTAAAGGCAAAAAAGGCCATGGTGGCAAAGTAAATACAATATAGCAAGTAAAACACTGGAATGGTAGTTTTGCAATGGAAGAATGTGCAAAGTCGAAATAAAAATAATGGGGTGCAAAGGAGCAAAATAAATAAATTAATTAAATACAGTTGGGAAAGAGGTAGTTGTTTGGGCTAAATTATAGGTGGGCTATGTACAGGTGCAGTAATCTGTGAGCTGCTCTGACAGTTGGTGCTTAAAGCTAGTGAGGGAGATAAGTATTTCCAGTTTCAGAGATTTTTGTAGTTCTTTCCAGTCATTGGCAGCAGAGAACTGGAAGGAGAGGCGGCCAAAGAAAGAATTGGTTTTGGGGGTGACTGGAGAGATATACCTGCTGGAGCGTGTGCTACAGGTGGGAGATGCTATGGTGACCAGCGAGCTGAGATAAGGGGGGACTTTACCTAGCAGGGTCTTGTAGATGACATGGAGCCAGTGGGTTTGGCGACGAGTATGAAGCGAGGGCCAGCCAACGAGAGCGCAATGGTGGGTAGTATATGGGGCTTTGGTGACAAATGGATTGCACTGTGATAGACTGCATCCAATTTGTTGAGTAGGGTATTGGAGGGATTTTGTAAATGACATCGCCAAAGTCGAGGATTGGTAGGATGGTCAGTTTTACAAGGGTATGTTTGGCAGCATGAGTGAAGGATGCTTTGTTGCGAAATAGGAAGCCAATTCTAGATTTAACTTTGGATTGGAGATGTTTGATATGGGTCTGGAAGGAGAGTTTACAGTCTAACCAGACACCTAAGTATTTGTCAGAGCCGTCCAGAGTAGTGATGTTGGACAGGCGGGTAGGTGCAGGTAGCGATCGGTTGAAGAGCATGCATTTAGTTTTACTTGTATTTAAGAGCAATTGGAGGCCACGGAAGGAGAGTTGTATGGCATTGAAGCTTGCCTGGAGGGTTGTTAACACAGTGTCCAAAGAAGGGCCAGAAGTATACTCACCAGCAGCAAGAGCGACCTCATTGATGTATACAGAGAAGAGAGTCGGTCCAAGAATTGAACCCTGTGGCACCCCCATAGAGACTGCCAGAGGTCCGGACAGCAGACCCTCCGATTTGACACACTGAACTCTATCAGAGAAGTAGTTGGTGAACCAGGCGAGGCAATCATTTGAGAAACCAAGGCTGTCGAGTCTTCCGATGAGGATGTGGTGATTGACAGAGTCGAAAGCCTTGGCCAGATCAATGAATACAGCTGCACAGTAATGTTTCATATCGATGGTGGTTAAGATATCGTTTAGGACCTTGAGCGTGGCTGAGGCGCACCCATGACCAGCTCTGAAACCAGATTGCATAGCAGAGAAGGTATGGTGAGATTCGAAATGGTCGGTAATCTGGTTGTTGACTTGGCTTTCGAAGACCTTAGAAAGGCATGGTAGGATAGATATAGGTCTGTAGCAGTTTGGGTCAAGAGTGTCCCTCCCTTTGAAGAGGGGGATGACCGTAGCTGCTTTCCAATCTTTGGGAATCTCAGACGACACGAAAGAGAGGTTGAACAGGCTAGTAATAGGGGTGGCAACAATTTCGGCAGATAATTTTAGAAAGAAAGGGTCCAGATTGTCTAGCCCGGCTGACTTGTAGGGGTCCAGATTTTGCAGCTCTTTCAGAACATCAGCTGAACGGATTTGGGAGAAGGAGAAATGGGGAAGGCTTGGGCGAGTTGCTGTTGGGGGTGCAGTGCTGTTGACCGGGGTAGGAGTAGCCAGGTGGAAAGCATGGCCAGCCGTAGAAAAATGCTTATTGAAATTCTCAATTATGGTGGATTTATCAGTGGTGACAGTGTTTCCTATCTTCAGTGCAGTGGGCAGCTGGGAGGAGGTGTTCTTATTCTCCATGGACTTTACAGTGTCCCAGAACTTTTTTGAGTTAGTGTTGCAGGAAGCAAATTTCTGCTTGAAAAAGCTAGCCTTGGCTTTTCTAACTGCCTGTGTATAATGGTTTCTAGCTTCCCTGAACAGCTGCATATCACGGGGGGCTGTTCGATGCTAATGCGGAACGCCATAGGATGTTTTTGTGTTGGTTAAGGGCAGTCAGGTCTGGGGAGAACCCTGTTCCTGGTTCTACATTTCTTGAATGGGGCATGTTTATTTAAGATGGTTAGGAAGGCATTTTAAAAAATATCCAGGCATCCTCTACTGACGGGATGAGATCAATATCCTTCCAGGATACACCGGCCAGGTCGATTAGAAAGGCCTGCTCGCTGAAGTGTTTCAGGGAGCGTTTTACAGTGATGAGTGGAGGTCGTTTGACCGCTGACCCATTACGGATGCAGGCAATGAGGCAGTGATCGCTGAGATCTTGGTTGAAGACAGCAGAGGTGTATTTAGAGGGCAAGTTGGTTAGGATGATATCTATGAGGGTGCCCGTGTTTAAGGCTTTGGGGAGGTTCCTGGTAGGTTCATTGATATTTTGTGTGAGATTGAGGTCATCAAGTTTAGATTGTAGGATGGCTGGGGTGTTAAGCATGTTCCAGTTTAGGTCGCCTAGCAGCACAAGCTCTGAAGATAGATGGGGGACAATCAGTTCACATATGGTGTCCAGAGCACAGCTGGGGGCAGAGGGTGGTCTATAGCAGGCGGCAACGGTGAGAGACTTGTTTTTAGAGAGGTGGATTTTTAAAAGTAGAAGTTCAAATTGTTTGGGTACAGACCTGGATAGTAGGACAGAACTCTGCAGGCTATCTTTGCAGTAGATTGCAACACCGCCCCCTTTGGAAGTTCTATCTTGTCTGAAAATGTTTTAGTTTGGAATTAAAATTTCAGAATTTTTGGTGGTCTTCCTAAGCCAGGATTCAGACACAGCTAGAACATCCGGGTTGGCAGAGTGTGCTAAAGCAGTGAATAGAACAAACTTATGGAGGAGGCTTCTAATGTTAACATGCATGAAACCAAGGCTATTACGGTTACAGAAGTCGTCAAAAGAGAGCGCATGGGGAATAGGAGTGGAGCTAGGCACTGCAGGGCCTGGATTCACCTCTACATCGCCAGAGGAACATAGGAGGAGTAGAATAAGGGTGCGGCTAAAAGCAATAAGAATTGGTCGTCTAGAACGTCTGGAACAGAGAGTAAAAGGAGGTTTCTGGGGGCGATAAAATAGCATCAAGGTATAATGTACAGACAAAGGTATGGTAGGATGAGAATACAGTGGAGGTAAACCTAGGTATTGAGTGATGAAGAGAGATATATTGTCTCTAGAAACATCATTGAAACCAGGAGATGTCATTGCATGTGTGGGTGGTGGAACTAATAGGTTGGATAAGGTATAGTGAGCAGGTCTAGAGGCTCTACAGTGAAATAAGCCAATAAACACTAACCAGAACAGCAATGGACAAGGCATATTGACATTAAGGAGAGGCATGCTTAGTCGAGTGATCAAAAGGGTCCGGTGAGTGGAGAAGTTGGTTGGGGGTCAAGGCGATTTAGACAGCTAGCCAGGCCATCGGTAGCAAGCTAGCATAGGATGGAGGTCTGTTATTAGCCACCTCTTGCGTTCCGTCAGTAGATTAGTGGGGTTCCGTGTGGTAGAGGGGATTCATCCAAATCACACAACAACAACAAAAATAAAAACAATAGATATAGTTATAGAGGCTCAAGAAGAAAACATAATAATAATAAAAATAAATAAATAAATTGTCTGATTGTCTATTCAGATAGCAGCCGATAAGACAGCTAACGGTTATCAGGCCGCAGATGGGCGTTCAGGTAACGTCGCGACGTAGGAGCCAGCCGGATAACTCCTTCGGGTAGATAACGTCGGCAGTCCAGTTGTGAAGGCCCAGTGGGGCTCCGCGTAGGCAGTAAAACGGGTCCGGATAGGTGACTGCAGCTCAGGAGTGATTGATAGAACTCAGGAGTGATTGACAGAGCTGGCTAGCTCCGGAATAATTGATGTTTGCTCCGGAATCGACGAAAGCCGATAGTCACACGGATAGCAGCTAGCTAGCTGTGAGATCCAGGTATGAATGTCCAAAGAGCGGTTGAAATCCAGGGACATGGAGAGAAAAATTGGTCCGGTATGTTCCGTTCCGAGCCGCGCTGCGCCGTACAAAACTGGCGATAGATTTTCGAGCTAAAGGATAGCTGATGACCACAAACCGTGGTTAGCTGAATACTAACGATTTGCCAGTAAAGAAGCTAACTAGCTTCTGAACTAGCTTCTGATTAGCTTCTGGGCTAGCTTCTGGATAGCTTCTTGGAGTTTCTGGCTAGTTTCTGGCTAGCTTCTTGGAGTTTCTGGCTAGCTTCTTGGAGGATTACAGATTTGAGGTAAATAATACTTTTTTATAAATATAAATTGGTGAGGCGGGTTGCAGGAGAGTGTTTTGAAGATGAGTTGATGGAAAATTTTAAAAAATGTATGTGAAAAAAGTCGTAAATATATGTACGGGACACGACAAGACGAGGACAAAAGACGTCTGAACTGCTATGCCATCTTGGAATATGTTGAATTTAGACCTGTGGAAAACTACACCTGTGTATAACGTCCCACAGTTCATGCTTGATTTGCTCATTGAGCTTGCAGAAAGAAAAACAACTAAATGAAATTCAAATAATTGAACCGATTTTCGGTCAATTAGTTGTCTAAAAAATGAAAATAAACTGAAATGTCAGCTAATCGCCCAGAACTAAAACAAGTGTGGTTCCTGAGTTAATTAAGCAATTAACATCCCTTCATGCTTCGGGTAAAAAATAAGCCCAGTGCACAATATTTTGGCTACCATGGCTAGAAGAAGAGATCTGACTCTATGTTGGCGGTTCCTTTATTTTGGCAGTTACCTGTAGGTAGTTACACACAACAAGTAGTTACACACATTTTTTATGACTAATCCCAAACTGCCCTGTAAGTGGTGATTGTGTTTTAGTGAGATTCAAGGTTCCATTCCATACACATACACACGTTCAGCCACGTCCATCCCTGCCAACCCCAGAGTGCTGTGCCCATACAGACTGGTATTTGCATCGTCAACCAAATACATTTGTTTTTTCCATGTTGGAAACAAACCAATGGGGACAGCACTGTTGAAATAACTGCTGTTTTATGCCCAGTAATGATGCCGGAATATATGTGTTTGTTTTGAAAATGTACATTTGACAAATTTTCTGCCTCCTTCAATGGTCAATATCAAATGTCTGCTGTGAGAATATATCTAAAAAAACATTCAATTTAAACATGGATATCTATGGAGGACAGACAGAGAGATGTACAGTAAGATCCATGATAGAGAAGTCATGGTTTTGTTATTTACTTTGAGGAGCCTATTTAAGGAACTCACTTTCAAGCTCAACTAGATTGCATGAACCAATCACCTTCCCATAGTCGTCCATTATTTAAATCTAGTTGGAATTGTCATACAGTACATGCTATATGTTTATGAATGTGTCTATGAAGTTCATATTAGTCATGTCAGGGGTTTCTGTTCACATCAAATGTATAAGCCCGGTGTCTTGATATCATTAATAATAAACCATAGCCCATTCTCAATTTGAATTTGAAACACTGATTACAATAGGGCATGTTTAGTTAAGCTTTCTCTCAAATTCAATTTGGGCACAACATTAGTAAAAAAAAAAATTGTAATTGTTTGTATCACAGCTGATAATCAAATGTCTCTTAGACTTTTTTCCAGTGGCCTTTGATTTAAGTACCCTTTTGAAAGGCACACAATGGACCTGGATCTGTGCCAGTGAATAGTGGATTCTCTGCAGCTTTAAAGGTTGTAACTTGGCAACAGTGGGCCTGTCCACCTCCCCCTATCTACCCAATCTTCTCACCATGGCCACTGTATTCATCCGACATTCAGACACTGCATTGATTCCTGTGTTATTAATAACACATAATATGGTGAGGATGATGATGGAGATGGATGAAAGCTCGGTTACTACTTCACTCTAGTTCCTGTGACGACTTCAGTTACCACAATGTCAAAGGTCATGAACAGAATTTTAAATCTATGAGGCTTTTGTAATTGTTCTCCGGGAGCATTCTGTTCACGTTCTGCACTGCTGTCTTTCCCTGCATGCCCCTTTAGCTCCCAACTGTGCTACATGATCAAAGCCTCACACACAAATGGTTTGTTTTTGTTTTTGAATGATTTTAAAGATAAAGCTTACCAGATACCAGGTATGATATCACCATTGTTCTCATCAAGTAATCACCTGGATATAATATATTAAAATGCCATTGTTTGATGACACTTTTAGTGTATACATGTTACCTTTTAACCTGACACGTTGAATTGACGTCTGGGCAGGTGGGTGATTCAACTCTGATGTCTGAACTTGCCCAGGGGCTTATCGGCTGGCTGAAGTCCCTATTAAAGCCATTGAGGTGTTGTTACCATAAAGATTACCTGGTGCCTTTACAAAGATTGTTGATATATGCTTGATCTCCATGTTATTCCTGACTTTAAAGAGAATCTCATCTCTGCTCCAAAAAAGGTCTGTAGCTTGCACAACTGAAATTGTCACTTTCTCCTGATCTAGATATAAATTATCTAGTAGTTTAAACTAAAGCTACAACAACACAGATAGTAGTATTTCATGTATTGGTTGGTTTATGAAAATCAAATGCACAGATTTGTATTCTACTTTTGTTTGTGGGTCTTCGATGCTGCTGCACCACTATCTTCTCAGTTGTTGTAATTCATGTTTTGTAGAAAACTAATGTATGTTTTTATCAGATGGAATTGTAGAGTTATTAAACAGTGATGGTTGAAATGCCAAAAACATCTCTCTTCTCCCTATACTATTCAGCCAAGGAAAACCAATTGATGGCTCAACAAAAAACACTGTCTTGCACTTGCCTTGATGTATAGTTTTTCAAAGAACACTGCCCCTTCCCCTCGTGAACCCCATTCCCTCCATCCACGAGGATGTCCTGTTCAGAAGTTGTTTTTACGGAAACGTTATCACCTTCATTTCCATTAGTGCTTGCCCCCTCTGAGAATAGCCCAGGAGAGAGGCCTACACCACATCAGCAGGGCCAAGCTGTTATGTTATCTATCCTGTCCAGTGTCCACTCTATCCTCCCTGGGTGGACAGACACAGGATGTGTCCCAAATGGCACTCTCTTCCCTTTATAGTGCATTACTTTTAACCAGGGCCCATTATGCTCTGGTCAAAATAGTGCACTATATAGGGAATATGGGGGCATTTGTGAAGCAAACACAGCTCACTGCTTCCCAACATCATGTGATCTAACTGGGGCCTGCGCTTACTCCTCTGTACATTGCTCTGAGATCAGCTGACCTTGCGGCTGTGATGCCCACTGAGAAAGTGAGTCCAGCTGGTTATGGACCCACAGGTCCAGTGGAGTCCTCCTGGGGATGGGAAAGTAGTTACAATAGGGCCTTCAAACAACCAAGTACTGTGGACTCAGATATGCTCCTATGGGCCAGCACAGGGAGTGAGCCCCTGAACGCAGATATGCTTGTTTGACCAGAATGCTGTGTGCTTCCAGCTGGTTCCTTCCTTCCTATCAGGATCATCTGATTTATTGTGTGTGATTTAGAATGCTGTGAACAGCTGTGTAAATACACAGGCTCCATATCAAACAAGTTCAAGAAGACAGCACATGATGCAAAAGGTATCATACCGGCTGTATTTCTGTATGTTAAAAGTTATTTATGTTGAAAACTTGATTGCTGACATGCAAAACATTTTTGAAGGTATATCAACAATGGGACTAATGAAACAAACACCAAAACATTGTTTTTGGGTAGAGTTTTTCTTTAATTAACAGGGCCTTATCAAGAGGCTCAGCAGAGCTGACAAAGCTATGAAATATACAACACAATTAATGAGAATTGCCTGTAGTTAGTGGTTATTCATCAGAAGTATTACATAGTAATATAGACTCTTGTTGCTGTTCTGGCCAATGCAAAGGCCTCATTCCACAATAAGAAACCAATCTGTACCAGACATATTGTAGCTCTGAGTCTGATCTGAATAATTGTTCATCATAATGAAAATTCCACCCATCAGTTGAATATCCTGCCTCCTCCTGTTTCACTCTGTGAAGTGGAGTTGCTGTCTGTCTGGGGGACTGTTTCCTCCTAGTGTGGGGCCGTGCTCCTCTCTCTTTGTACCGGCTGAAACAGACATCCTGTTGACAGAGCTCCTCTGCTACTAATGACAGGATACGACTTGGCAGAGCTGCAGATTGAGGAACTCGGCTACCAGTACTACCACACTGGTCCCTGGTATAGCATGCCAGCATGGGATATGGAAAAACACCCAGTGAATTACAGTATTTCATATGGTGTCTTGATAAGACAAAACAAATACGTAATCTTTCAAATTAATTTGAAATTATATTAATGGAAAGATTACGTCTTAAAAGAGAATTTCACTATTTTACAACTTGATGTTAGCTGGTTCTGAAAATAGTCTACGGGAGAAACTCTAACTTCAGCTAACTTTAGCCACTGATAGAAAAATATCTATGGAATTGAGGGGCATGTGAGCATGTTTTTTTGAATGTTATGGCCAAATCACCGTTAAGTAAAATCAAACCAAATATGTATTACATTTCAGGTGATTTGGACATACATATTTTTTACATGCTCACATCATGCCCCCATCACTTCCTTATATTTTAGCTAGTAATGGCTAAAGTTAGCTAATGTTATAATGGCTGTTTAAAGAAAACTGAACCATGGATTAGTTTCTACGGGTCAATATAGTATTTTCAGGGTGAGGAACTATCTAACATCAAGTTGTAAAATAGTGAACTTCTCTTTTAAAATGCAAGGTCATTCCAAAACACCTCATGGGTCAAAAGAGCAACTGCTGCATACAAGAAGTGTTGCTGGATGCTTTTTGAACCTTTATTTAACTAGGCAAGTCAGTTAAGAACAAATTCTTATTTTCAATGACAGCCTAGGAACAGTCGGTGACTAGTCCAAAGCTCTAACCACTAGGCTACCTTGCCGCCCCATAAAAGGATGAATGATAAAAGAGTTCAGGTTGAACATGACTTGATTTATTAACCCTCACAGCTATCATCCAATCATTGCATCTGAAAGACTGATGTCTTGAGAGTCTAACTATCTTCTAACAAGTGTTTGGCTTCTTATAAAATGAACATGTTTAGCATCATTTTCAAAAGTAAATAAAATGTATCTGTTTGCCTGGCCATAATTGTAAGCAAATACTGTATATCATGGAGTAAGAGATTGATTGAATCTGTTAAATCAAATGATATAGTATTATTTATTATTATACTGTAACCCAATCATCTGGAGTTAAAGTTACTCAATTTATCTTGTGACAAATGTACTACAAGAGATGTAGTTACCCTACTCTGACAGATGAGGGTGTACTGTACATTGATCAGGGTAGATTCTCAAAGACTAGAATCACAATTTATGAATCAGCAGACATGAATGTCACGCTTTCACTCTACCGGAAACAATGTCAATAATATTTAAGTGTACTAAACTAATAGCATTTATATATACAGTGGGGAGTATTTAGTCAGCCACCAATTGTGCAAGTTCTCCCCACTTAAAAAGATGAGAGAGGCCTGTCATTTTCATCATAGGTACACTTCAACTATGACAGACAAACTGAGAAAAAAAATCCAGAAAATCACATTGTAGGATTTTTAATGAATTTATTTTCAAATATTGGTGGAAAATAAGTATTTTGTCACCTACAAACAAGCAAGATTTCTGGCTCTCACAGACCTGTAACTTCTTCTTCAAGAGGCTCCTCTGTCCTCCACTCGTTACCTATATTAATGGCACCTGTTTGAACTTGCTATCAGTATAAAAGACACCTGTCCAACAACCTCAAACAGTCACACTCCAAACTCCACTATGGCCAAGACCAAAGAGCTGTCAAAGGACACCAGAAACAAAATTGTAGACCTGCACCAGGCTGGGAAGACTGAATCTGCAATAGGTAAGCAGCTTGGTTTGAAGAAATCAACTATGGGAGCAATTATTAGGAAATGGAAGACATACAAGACCACTGATAATCTCCCTCGATCTGGGGCTCCACGCAAGATCTCACCCGTGGGGTCAAAATTATCACAAGAACGGTGAGCAAAAATCCGAGCACCACACAGGGGGACCTAGTGAATGACCTGCAGAGAGCTGGGACCAAACGCCGCCAGGGACTCAAATCCTGCAGTGCCAGATGTGTCCCCCTGCTTAAGCCAGTACATGTCCAGGCCCGTCTGAAGTTTGCTAGAGAGCATTTGGATGATCCAGAAGAAGATTGGGAGAATGTCATATGGTCAGATGAAACCAAAATATAACTTTTTGGTAAAAACTCAACTTGTCGTGTTTGGAGGACAAAGAATGCTGAGTTGCATCCAAAGAACATCATACCTACTGTGAAGCAGGGGGTGGAAACCAGGACGACTTATTCGTGTAAAGGAAAGAATGAATGGGGTCATGTATCGTGAGATTTTGAGTGAAAACCTCCTTCCATCAGCAAGGGCATTGAAGCTGAAACGTGGCTGGGTCTTTCAGCATGACAATGATCCCAAACACAGCACCCGGGCAACGAAGGAGTGGCTTCGTAAGAAGCATTTCAGGGTCCTGGAGTGGCCTAGCCAGTCTCCAGATCTCAACCCCATAGAAAATCTTTGGAGGGAGTTGAAAGTCCGTGTTGCCCAGCAACAGCCCCAAAACATCACTGCTCTAGAGGAGATCTGCATGGAGGAATGGGCCAAAATACCAGCAACAGTGTGTGAAAACCTTGTGAAGACTTACAGAAAACATTTGACCTCTGTTATATACCCTTTGTTGGCAATGACAAAGTATTGAGACAAACTTTTGTTATTGACCAAATACTTATTTTCCACCATAATTTGCAAATAAATTCATTAAAAATCCTACAATGTGATTTTCTGGATTTTTTGTTCTCATTTTGTCTGTCATAGATGAAGTGTACCTATGATGAAAATTACAGGCCTCTCATCTTTTTAAGTGGGAGAACTTGCACAATTGGTGGCTGACTAAATACTTTTTTGCCCCACTATATATATACACAGAGTACCAGTCAAAAGTTTAAGTTTGGACACACCTACTCATTCAAGGGTTTTTCTTGATTTTTAAAAACTATTTTCTACATTGTAGAATAATAGTGAAGCCATCAAGACTATGAAATCAAGACTAAATCAAGACTATGAAATAACACATATGGAATCATGTAGTAACCAAAGATTCTTCAAAGTAGCTACCCTTTGCCTTGATGACAGCTTTGCACACTCTTGGCATTCTCTCAACCAGCTTCATCTGGAATGCTTTTCCAATAGTCTTAAAGGGGTTCCCACATATGCTGAACACTTGTTGGCTGCTTTTCCTTCACTCTGCTGTCCAACTCATCCTTAACTATCTCAATTGGGTTGAGGTCAGGTGTTTGTGGAGTGTCACCAGCAGTGCACCCCTACACCATCACACCTAAAAAAAACATTTTTATTTTATTTATTTGTTTAACACTTTTTTGGTTACTACATGATTCCATATGTGTTATTTCATAACATTTTCTCAATTTTCTGACTGTATTAGATCATGGATTGATAAGCATGACACGCATCATTCGTTAGACAGGATAGAGTATTTGGAAAATATCACAACTTTGTTTCAGATTCCTTTGTGAATAAAGGGCAGTCAGTCCAGTTGGATGCAATCCTTGGGTCGTCCCAACTCTAACGTCACCCAATTGAAGCTGAACACATTTTTACATTTTAGCAGACATTGTTATCAAAAGCATTTTACAGGAGCAATTATGGTTACGTGCGTTGAAGGACACATCGACAGAAGTTTCTTCTAGTCGGCTTGGCGATTTGAACCAGTGACTTTTCTTTTACTAGCTCAATGTTGCTAACCGCCAGGCTACCAGCTGCTCTACACTGGTCAAAGGGTTAGGGTTAAGTAAAGGTATGGGGTAAGGACGTCCCAATGAGTCCAGATAGCGCTAACCTTTTTTTTTATGAGTCATTGGGTACACAACCATTGGTGCGTGTTGGACGCTCCGCCCATGGAGGCGGTAGGGTAATAACAGAGTGAAGGAAATCGTGTAAAGACTGGCATCTGACAGCGCAGCAGTAAGCTACGGCCAAAGTGTTGTTTGCTATATTTGTTATATTTACTTGAAGTAGCCAACTGCTTCAGATTGTTTCGAATGGAGACCAGACAACAGGGTGAGTGAGAATTCCAACTCTCTAAAATTATAGAATAATATGTTCCACATAGTGGACTTTTGTTGTTGCATTTATTCAACTGGGAAACTAGTATTTAGCCAATTTAGCCAATTGTTTGTTACTTACAATTATCAGAGATGAACGAAAACTATTGTTCGTGTATTCATATTTGATATAGACATTGTTAACCTTTGCATATATTAGTAACCGTAATAAGCAGTTGACCTTGTATATGGGAGGATGGTCTTGAAAGATGCGTCATAACTTTTAACAAATTCTTCCTCAAAAGGCAAACATTTTATCAACAGAGTAGCCAGTTATCACATGACGCATCTAGGCTGGCTAATGGAGCACGTGGTTAATTTGTCCATTTCTGTCCAGTGTGCAACATCATGTTCCAACATGGTAACAAAATATCAAGTTCATGTGGATGTAATATTGCTCTGTCCCTCTGTTAGGTTAAAATTAATTTTGCAAACCATATGACTGGCTCAAGGGCAAGGCCACTATTTTCCCTCCCCACATGACCATCTGACCAAATAATTGAAACCTTGTGATTGGTATTTGGTTTGGAGAGGGTTTCTTTGTAGTTGGCCTGATCTTCCAAATAGCAAGATGGCTGTCATATCTTGTTCACACTAGATTAGGTTACCAGTTGAATACTGGATATTATAATCAACTTTCTGGTTCAAACAAGGTCTAGGCATTGGTTTATATCAACCTCTGGTTATCAAGTTACAGTCAGTCTGTAATGCAAGGGTTTTCAACCGGAGTTCTGCGGTCCGCCCAATGTTTTTATTAAAATCACTAGCAACAACAAAATATTATTTTTTTGACTACATACCTACAGTACAGTAGAAAAGAGGAGAATATCTTATTTCTAATGATGTCCATGTTAATTATCAACTCCAAATATTGAGCAAATTACACTAATTGGAGCTAATTACACTCACTGGAGTATCTGACACAAGCTTAGAAAAAGCACCCATGAATAGATTACCAGGCTTGTCAAGTGCCAATGGCTGCTAGTAAGCTTTCTTGACTGACTTGGACTCTCATTTTGCCAACCCACGGCTAACCTTTGTTTAATCAGCTGAACAGCTGTTCTTAGAGAAAATAAGCTATATTAGAGTTTACACTTCCTCTTCCAATTATAATGTGAGGAGGTCAAAATAATGAAAAACTATTTACCACATAAATTTTAAAATGTTGTAAGCCAGTATGAGGGTTTGCACTCAGGCTAAAAAGAAAGGTGGCCTGTGCGTAAGATAAAAAAAATATATATAAAGTTAGTTCTAAAGAAGACATCTGAGTAAATGATGTTACCTTTCACAAATCATCTGTAGAGCCATCAGCTGAACGATCTCTCCAGCTAAGCATTTCATTGTTAGTCTACACTTGTTATTTATTAAGCGTGTGACCTGATACACGGAAAATGGCGGACGGAAGACAGGGTGGTGCGGCAGGTGCCGCTTCTCATTTGAATGCTGTAATATTATCTAAACCATCAGGTGTACGCCGATCCCAGTTAAGTAACTCATGCAAAGAGTTAAAACACATAATTGCGCTTTATCTCCAGTACTCTGCCATGATTGTCAGTTATGTAGCTGCTCTACTGATAATCTCAGTGCGTCCTTGCTGGGATGACACAATCAGTCTACTACCGGAGAATATCAACACCAAACACATTGGTTCACCGTTCCACGGGAGTGGACAGTACACAGCATACCATAATGTTCTGAATAATGGCCAAGTCTATCTCGCTCCTTATTCTACTGAACCGCATAGGCGTAACAAACACAAGTCCAACATTTATCGGAAACTGTTAAACTACCTGTTCACTACCCTCCTGCTCTCCGGGGATGTACAACTCAATCCTGGGCCCAATATCACCGAGCCAGTGATACGCACCGGAGTGGAGAGCGGTGGAAGGCCTCGTCCACTGGTCGTCGCCGCTGTGGAGGTGGGTGAGTGCTATGGTCCTATGGTTTCTCTCGACTCACCCGGCTCCAGGATATACTTTGACTCTTCAAACATACCAGAGTCGCTATATGCGATCCCTGACTCTGCTTTAGGTACGCAAGCTATTTTAATTAGTTCCCAGCATCCAGTGCAGGCGGGAGGGATTGTTAATTGCGCTACCGAACTGCCCCTAATCAAAACAAAACGGCCTAAACCCAGCCGTCAGAAAACACAGAAAATGTAACTTTTTTCAATGTGTCAATCACTCTCGAGTCATCTGGGACCCACGAGCTAAGCCCAAGGGACTACTAGGGGGGCACTTGCACATTCGTAGTATCATTCCAAAAAGTGATCAAATTCAACATCTACTCACAGACTCCAACCTTGACTTCCTCTGCCTCTCAGAGACATGGCTCCATAAACACTCTCCATATGCTGCTGTGATTGTGCCTGGCTACAATGTTTTCAGGAGAGACAGGATTGAAGGAAGAGGGGGGGTGTGATTTACATTGAAGAACATATCCGATGTAAACAAATTGAGTGGTCATGTGATAATGAACTAGAATGTATCGGCCTGAACGTTACACTGTCTCCCCAAATGTCTTTTACCCTCATTGGAATGTATAGGCCACCTTCCACCAAAAGTGTTTTTTGATCAGTTTAATACCATGCTTAGGGAATGTGATTTTGGGAAAGAGGTCATCTTAATGGGAGATTATAACATTAATTATGAAGACAAGTGTTGTAGGAAAACCCTCAAATGGATCACTAATACCTTTGACCTTACGCAGCTAGTTAAAGGGCCAACCAGGGTGACTTGTTGCTCTAAAACACAGATTGATTTGGTGTTCAGTAATAAAGCAGAGAGAGTGACTAAATCATTCAATATGGTTACTGGGCTGTCTGATCATAATCTGACACTTATAGCCAGAAAGCTTGATCCGACTTTCTAAGAGTGAATTAAACTATTTTGAAAAAGCAATTAAGGGAATAAACTGGAATGATCTCTTGTCCTATACAGATGTGGAAGCTTATAGTCAGGTTTTTCTATCCACAATCCAGACTACAATAAATGGCTTCCTAAAGAAAATCAAATCCAAACCTGGCCAAAAGAGCACTCTTCCTTGGCTAAATGGAGAAATCTGGAAATTGATGAAAGAATGAGATTATGCTCTAAAAATTGCCATAAAATCTAAATTAGAGCATGACAGACGTAGGTTTACCATGTTGAGAAATTAGGTGATAAAAGAAATCACAGGCCAAGGCAAACTTTTTTTATTAACATAATTGGTGAAGCAAAGGGAAATTCTAAATTGATATGGGAGAATCTAAAAAAGTTAACAGGGAAAGACTATAGTAACACTGCAAAAAGAATAGAAATCATGGTGAATAACAATCTAACACAGGATGCAGTCGAAATAGCAATAGCCTTCAATTCCTACTTTATTGACTCTGTCAGGGTACTGACACAGAACCCCTCCACTGGTTTCTTGGGCTCAGTGCTAGTGAATGACACTCAACCTGTCTTCATCATAAGGGAGGTTTCTGAGTCAAAGGTGAACAAGGTGATTAGCTCAATAAAGAACTCTAAAGCCAAAGATGTGTTTGGGATGGACTCTACCTTTCTTAAAAACTACAAAGAGTCACTCATTGGCCCCATTACTAAGGTCACCAACACATCTATTGGTCTCTGTGTGTTTCCAAGGGTATGGAAGTCGGCCATAATAACGGCCATCTTTAAATCAGGCGACCCTGCTGACGTGAGTAACTACAGGCCCATTAGTATACTACCTGTGGTGTCAAAGGTTGTTGAAAAGTGTGTAGCAGAACAACTGATTGCCCACCTCAACAACAGCCCCTTCACATTACACTCCATGCAGTTTGGCTTCAGAGCGAAACACTCCACAGAAACGGCCAACTGCTTTCTTCTGGAAAATGTGAAGTCCAAGATGGACAAAGGGGGTGCTGTTGGGGCTGTGTTTCTGGACCTAAGGAAGGCTTTTGATACTGTTAACCATGAGATTCTCATCACAAAATTGTCCAAGTTCAACTTTTCTCCTGATGCCTTGAGATGGATGAAATCATACCTTGAAGGCAGAACTCAGTGTGTCAGTGAGCAATGAGCTGTCGCCCACTCGTAGCTATGATGTGGGCGTGCCCCAAGGGTCAATACTGGGGCCCCTCCTGTTCAGCCTGTACATTAATGATCTGCCTTCTGTCTGTACTGGGTCTGAAGTTCAAATGTATGCAGATGATACAGTGATATATGTGCATGCAAAGAGCAAACAACAAGCTGCACAAGAACTCACTACAGTAATGGTCCAGGTTACAAAGTGGCTCAGTGACTCGTGTTTGCATCTCAATGTGAAAAAAACTGTTTGCATGTTCTTCACAAAGAGGGCAACAGATGCTACTGAGCCAGATGTTTATGTGTCAGGGGAGAAGCTTCAGGTGGTATCTGATTTTTAAGTACCTTGGCATCATACTTGATTCCAACCTCTCTTTTAAAAAGCATGTGAAAAAGGTAATTCAAATAACTAAATTCAATCTAGCTAATTTCCGATTTATACGAAATTGTTTGACGACAGAGGTAGCAAAACTGTACTTCAAATCTATGATACTCCCCCACTTAACATACTGCCTGACTAGTTGGGCCCAAGCTTGCTGTACAACATTAAAACCTATTCAGTCTGTCTACAAACAGGCTCTCAAAGTGCTTGATAGGAAGCCCAATAGCCATCATCATTGTCACATCCTTAGAAAGCATGAGCTCTTGAGTTGGGAAAATCTTGTGCAATACACCGACGCATGTCTTGTATTCAAGATCCTTAATGGCCTGGCTCCCGCTCCACTCAATATTTTTGTTAAACAGAAAACCCAGACATATGGGATCCACAAGGTGGATCCACAAGGTCTGCCATGAGAGGTGACTGTATAGTTCCCCTAAGGAAAAGCACCTTTAGTAAATCTGCATTCTCTGTGAGAGCTTCCCATGTCTGGAATACACTGCCATCAGACACACACAACTGCACCACATATCACACTTTCACAAAATGCTTGAAGACCTGGCTAAAGGTCAATCAGATTTGTGAACATGGTCCCTAGCTGTGTGTTGCCGCTTTCCATGTTGTCTGTTGTCTGTAGCTTGTGAGGTGTGGAAACACTTTGTTGCTTTTATGAATTTTGTCTTGCTGCTTTTTGTACTATGTTGCTCTGTCTGTATGCTATGTCTTGCTTGTCCTATGTTGCTATGTCTTGCTTGTTCTATGGTGCAATTGTCTATATTGTAATTGTTTTAATAACCTTCCCAGGGACTGCGGTTGGAAATTAGCCGGCTGGCTAAAACCGGCACTTTTACTGAAACGTTGATTAATGTGCACTGTCCCTGTAAAAAATCAAAAACTAAACTAAAAGGACTAGCACTCAAACCATGAATACGTGGTCCTTCTGTAGCTCAGTTGGTAGAGCATGGCGCTTGTAACGCCAGGGTAGTGGGTTCGATCCCCGGGACCACCCATACGTAGAATGTATGCACACATGACTGTAAGTCGCTTTGGATAAAAGCGTCTGCTAAATTGCATATATTATTATTATATTATGAATAGGAATAACCCAAGGAGGCCGAGATGTAAAAATAATATACTTAATTTAATGAATGCTCAAAAAAATACAAAGGGTGACAGTGCAAGGTGCAAAAAAAGTTAATAATGAGCATACCTTTCGGCCTTATACATTCATCACTGCTGTACAAAGCATTGATTACTTGATGACAAGACGTAATATTTTTTTGGGGGGGTTAATGTTTGATGGGGGTCCGTGGGTCGCCAGTTTGCCTAGGAACGGGTTCCTGAGCCAAAAATGTTGAAGACCCCTGCTTTAATGGACACTGTAACCTACATTGTACACCAATTGTGTGTGTGTAACCTACTCTTTTGTCTTGCACCCCATTCATTGGCCTATGAACATCAAATGCATCATCATCAGATCTGTACTCGAGTGTACTGAGCGACTTCAATGTACTGAGTGATGGTGCAGGGGTATGGGGTAAGACCTTGTAGTCTGAGTTGGTTATGCCCAGCAGGTTTGACATGCAACCTGAAGGTGACGTGCCTTTGTTCAGTCCCTCCTTCCCGGTTATTGGGAGTATTACTGTAGTTAGTCATTTGAGTGTGTCATCATGGGCCCACTGTTGAACAGTAAACCTGTGCAACATCAATTGCATATGTTGTATAGGCTACTGTGAATTGTAATAGCATGTGGTGATAAATCATTGGATTTAGATCCACTGATCTGTCTTGATGATTCTGCACAATTAAACCAGTTCCTATGCTTCCTGGCTGATGTTTTGGTCACTTTTGAATGCTGGCGGTGCTTTCACTCTAGTGGTAGCATGAGACTGAGTCTACAACCCACACAAGTGGCTCAGGTAGTGCAGCTCATCCAGGATGGCACATCAATGTGAGCTGTGGCAAGAAGGTTTGCTCTGTCTGTCAGCGTAGTGTCCAGAGCATGGAGGCGCTACCAGGAGACAGGCCAGTACATCAGGAGACGTGGAGGAGGCCGTAGGAGGGCAACAACCCAGCAGCAGGACCGCTACCTCCGCCTTTGTGCAAGGAGGAGCAGGAGGAGCACTGCCAGAGCCCTGCAAAATGACCTCCAGCAGGCCACAAATGTGCATGTCTGCTCAAATGGTCAGAAACACACTCTGAGGGCCCGACGTCCACAGGTGGGGGTTGTGCTTAAAGCCAACACTATGCAGGAAGTTTGGCATTTACCAGAGAACACCAAGATTGTCAAATTTGCCACTGGCGCCCTGTGCTCTTCACAGATGAAAGCAGGTTCACACTGAGCACGTGACAGACATGAGAGTCTGGAGACGCAGTGGAGAATGTTCTGCTGCCTGCAACTTCCTCCAGCATGACCGGTTTGGCGGTGGGTCAGTCGTGGGGTGGCATTTCTTTGGGGGCGCCGCACAGCCCTCCATGTGCTCGCCAGAGGTAGCCTGATTGCCATTAGGTACCGAGAGGAGATCCTCAGACCCCTTGTGAGACCATATGCTGGTGCGGTTGGCCCTGGGTTCCTCTTAATGCAAGACGATGCTAAACCTCATGTGGCTGGAGTGTGTCAGCAGTTCCTGCAAGAGGAAGGCATTGATGCTATGGACTGGCCCGCCCGTTCCCCAGACCTGAATCCAATTGAGCACATCTGGGACATCATGTCTCGCCCCATCCACCAACGCCACGTTGCACCACAGACTGTCCAGGAGTTGGCGGATGCTTTAGTCCAGGTGTGGGAGGAGATCCCTCAGGACACCATCCACCACTTCATCAGGAGCATGCCCAGGCGTTGTAGGGAGGTCATACAGGCACGTGGAGGCCACACACACTACTGAGCCTCATTTTGACTTGTTTTAAGGACATTCCATCAAAGTTGGATCAGCCTGTAGTGTGGTTTTCCACTTAAATTTTGAGTGTGACTCCAAATCCAGACCTCCATGGGTTGATAAATTTGATTTCCATTGATCATTTTTCTGTGATTTTTGTTTTGTTTGTTGTTGTCAGCACATTCAACTATGTAAAGAAAAAAGTATTTAATAAGAATATTTCATTCATTCAGATCTAGGATGTGTTATTTTAGTGTTCCCTTTATTTTTTTGAGCAGTGTATTTAAACTCAATTTTTTTCACAATTTCTGATCACCACTTTATTTTAAGAATGTGAAATGTCAGAATAATAGTAGAGAACTCTTTTTATTTCTTTCATCACATTCCCAGTGGGTGAGAAGTTTACATACACTCTATTAGTATTTGGCAGCATTGCCTTTAAATTGTTTAACTTGGGTCAAATGTTTCGGGTAGCCTTCCACAGGCTTCCCACAATAAGTTGGGTGAATTTTGGCCCATTCATCCTGACAGAGCTGGTGGAACTGAGTCAGGTTTGTTGGCCTCCTTACTCGCACACGCTTTAACAGTTCTGCCCACACATTTTCTATGGGATTGAGGTCATGTTGCTTCAATATATCCACAAAATTTTCCTGCCTCACGGTGCCATCTATTTTGTGAAGTGCACCAGTCCCTCCTGCAGCAAAGCACCCCACAAGATGATGCTGCCACCCCCATGCGTCACGGTTGGGATGGTGTCTTCAGCTTGCAAGCCCCCCCCCTTTTTTTCTCCAAACATAACGATTGTCTTTATGGCCAAACAGTTCTGTTTTTGTTTCATCAGACCAGAGAACATTTCTCCAAAAAGTAGGATTTTTGTCCCCATATGCAGTTGCAAACCGTAGTCTGGCTTTTTTTATGGCGGTTTTGGAGCAGTGGCTTCTTCCTTGATGAGTGGCCTTTCAGTTTATTTTGATATAGGACTCCTTTTACTGTGGATATAGATACTTTTGTCGCTGTTTCCTCCAGAATCTTCACAAGGTCCTTTGCTGTTGTCCTGTGAATGATTTGCACTTTTCGTACCAAAGTGCATTTATCTCTAGGAGACAGAATGCATCTCCTTCCTGAGTGGTAATGATGGCTGTGTAGTACCATGGTGTTTATACTCACGCACTATTATTTGTACAGATGAACGTGGTACCTTCAGTCGTTTGGAAATTGCTGCCTAGGATGAACCAGACTCTTGGCTGATTTATTTTGATTTTCCCATGATGTCAAGCGAAGAGGCACTGAGTTTGAAGGTAGGCCACAGGTACACATCCAATTGACTCATATGATGACAATTACCCTACCAGAACCTTCTAAAGCCATGACATAATTTTCTGGAATTTTTCAAGCTGTTTAAAGGCACAGTCAACTTAGTGTATGTAAACGTCTGACCCACTGGAATTGTGATACAGTGAAATAATCTGTCTGTAAACTATTTTGGGGGAAATTACTTGTCATGCACAAAGTAGATGTCCTAACTGACTTGCCAAAACTTGGTTGAAAAACTAGTTTTAATGACTCCAACCTAAGTCTATGTAAACATCCAACTTCAACTGTAGATAGCAAGATTTCACTTTTGGAATACTAAAGTTCTCTAGCATGTTATGTTTGAGCTGATTGAAATTTCTAAATGTTCTCTCAGTACGTATACAGCCCTAAAGTATCTGTACGTGAATTGCCTAACCAGGGTCAACTTCATCAGGCCAACAATGAAACACCTATGTAATCTATGTATGTGTCAAACATGTTCAGATGTTTGTTAACCAGAGAAAAAATGCTGTATATGAACATATTATATCCAAAGGCTGTATGTTTTAGAACATGTGACCTCCTTGGATAAAGTAGTCTAGGCCTACACACAGAGTACAAAACATTAGGAACACCTGACCTTCCTAATATTGACTTGCATTCCCTTTTACCCTCAGAACATCCTCAATTCGTTCGGGCATGTACTCTGCAAGGTGTGTGTGTGTGTGTGTTTGAGTTCCACAGGGATATTTTAGGCCGATATACAATATCATTAGACAGCCATGTATGCATTAATGCATACATTTTTTAACAAAACAATACATTTGACTTTGTTGATATGTAGTTAAATAGGAAAAATCGGAATATATTCAGACCCCTTGATTTTTTTCCCCCACATTTTGTAACGATACAGCCTTACTCTAAAATTGCTTACATGAAAAATCAATCTACAAACAATACCCCATAAATGCAATGCGAAAACAGGTTTTATACATTTGTACAAATGTATAAAAAAAATACAAAAATGGATGAGACTTGAAATCGAGCTCAGGTGCATTCTGTTTTCATTGATCATCCTTGATGTTTCTACAACTTGTTTGGAGTCCACCTGTGCTAAATTCAATTGAATGGACAGGATTTGGAAAGGCACACACCTGTCTAGATATGGTTCCACATTTGACAGTGCATGTCAGAGGAAAAACAAAGCCATGAGGTTGAAGGAATTGTCTGTAAAGCTCCAAAGATTGTGTTGAGGCACAGCTCTGGGGAAGGGTACCAAAACATGTCTGCAGCATTGAAGGTCCCCAAGAACACATTGGTCTCCATCATTCTTAAATGGAACAAGTTTGGGACCACCAAGACTCTTCCTAGAGCTGGTCGCCCGACCAAACTGAGCAGTCTGATAAGAAGGGCCTTGGTCAGGGAGGTGACCAAGAACCCGATGGTCACTCTGACAGAGCTCCAGAGTTCCTCTGTGGACAACCATCTCTGCAGCACTCCACCAATTTGGCCTTTATGGCAGAGTGGCCAGATGGAAACCACTCCTCAGTAAAAGGCACATGACAGCCCGCTTGGAGTTCGCACAAAGTTCTTGCTTTTGTAATTATGGGGTATTGTGTGTAAATTGAGAAAGGAAAAAATCGATTTAATACATTTTAGAACAAGGCTGTAACGTAACAAAATGTGGCAATAGTCGAGGGGTCTGAATACTTTCCGAATGCACTGTAATTTGATTTGAATGGTAATTCTCTTGATAAACTGGGTTAAGACAGCATGACCAGCCTTTCAAAGCACTTCATGGCTGCCAACATTTATTTTCTACAGGTTATTTAAAATATGATGGAGAAAAAAACATGACTGTAAATAATTAATTATAAAAATAAAGAAATTAAGAAACTTACTTTCAAATGAAAGGAAACTTCTTTGCAGGGGAAAAACATGTTTGAATAAATGTGGGTTTTGACATCTGTATGGAAGGACAATAATATAGGCACTGCTGTTAATTTGAGAATATAAAAAGAACATCTGTTCAATGCAAATGGGTCCAACGTAACGTCATGATTTATGACCAGTGATGCTTATGAAACTAGTTGTTTTTTTTGGTCATTTTCCTTTATATGGATTTGAAAAAAAAAAAAATTTTGTAGCTGCCAGGACGCATCTCTAAACAACTTAGCTGCCAGGATGCATCTCTAAACAACTTAGCTGCCAGGATGCATCTCTAAACAACTTAGCTGCCAGGATGCATCTCTAATCAACTTAGCTGCCAGGATGCATCGCTAATCAACTTAGCTGCCAGGATGCATCGCTAATCAACTTAGCTGCCAGGATGCATCGCTAATCAACTTAGCTGCCAGGATGCATCGCTAATCAACTTAGCTGCCAGGATGCATCTAATCAACTTAGCTAATCAACTAATCAACTTAGCTGCCAGGATGCATCGCTAATCAACTTAGCTGCCAGGATGCATCGCTAATCAACTTAGCTGCCAGGATGCATCGCTAATCAACTTAGCTGCCAGGATGCATCGCTAATCAACTTAGCTGCCAGGACGCATCGCTAAACAACTTAGCTGCCAGGATGCATCGCTAAACAACTCAATTGACTAATGCAGCTATCGGTCAATAAATGGGCGAACTTGATCCTACTGCTACGGTTGGATAGAGCGATGGCTGTAACTCTGCACCCTTTCACATCTCTTCATCGCTCATATCACTTGCTGCTGTTTCCTGCTACTATGAGAACTATCTCAATGGCGATGACATTTGCTACCAAGCAATAAATGTGAATAATATCTAACAAGGAGAGCGTGGGTAGGAAAATGATGAAACAAGGATACACGTTAGACTAGAAGAGGCCAATATCGGACAGCTATATCGGCCTGGCTGATTATCAGTCGTTCTCTAACTCAAACTGGTGCGCCTGGCACCTACTATCATACCCTGTTCAAAGGCATTTCAATCTTTTGTTTTTCTCATTCACCCTCTGAATGGCACACAACCAATCCTTGTCTCAATGATTAAAAATCATTCTTTAACCTGTCTCATCTACACTGATTGAAGTGGATTTAACAAGTGGCATCGATACGGGATCATAGCTTTCACCTGGTCAGTCTATATCATGGAAAGAGGTGATCCTAATGTTTTGTACACTTAGTGTATATCTGATCAACAATGACTAATTTCATAAAATTAACAATCTTTCCCCCTCGTTTCTGCTACCAAATGAAGAAAGAGGACAAGGACATATCAGGACAGGTATGCTGCTTCTCTGATTATCTGACTGCCCTTCACAGGAATGTTCATGTGATGTGTCCCTTCTGACTGGAGTAATGCAGTATTACTGATTCCATGTTTTAAGTCTCACTGTCGTGAGTGACTGAGGGACTGCACTCACTCTCACCTCCCTCCACCAATTGGATAAAAAACACCCCTGACAGTGTTAATTCACCTAATGAGTTTGAGAGCAACCATTTGATGAAGTTGCAGTCAGAGGACTATCCGAAATGGCATCTTCGACTTGAGCTAGCTATCACCACTGCTTAATTCTGCTGTGGCTGAGGCGAAGGACTGTGGTAAATCTAGTTTGATAAAATCCCTGAGGAAAACCCCACTACTATAGCCAGGTCAGAATTGATGTAACCGTTCTAGATGGTCTAAAACGGAAGCAAAAAGTGGAACCAATTTCCAGATAACCTCTGTTTATTTACTAACTGATCCATTTGATTTACCGTGGTTAAGAGCGATCTCATTGGTAAGGGAATTGGGGATTTACAGTAACACTTACGGTTATGTTGGCTCCGTGTTCCGTCTGACACAGGTTAAGATTACAGGATTTCTTTCTTCTGTCAATACGTAATGGGTAAACTCGTTGAACATCAATGAGCTAGCGGTGATAATAGGAGATGACAGTGCTGTCGCTATCATTGTGCAAAGGTGGAGATGAGAGGGCATCAGTACATTTTCCATGTCGTCAAAATGGAACGCAACCTGTTTGTCTGCTTTGAGAGAGAGAACCATTGTGATACCCACTGTGATACCATCACTAATAGACAGATATTTCACCTTGGATGGCCAGAGCAGCCACAGTGTGAGAGATACCTTTCAGTTTGCATATAGGTTTATATCAGGTTGATTGATTCTGTGTGAACAACACTGGGGTAGCTGTCAATACTACAGAATATTTGGTGTGGAGAAGGTTGTACAGCAAAACAATGATGACTTTGAGAACCTAGCATGTGAAAAGGAGAGTATTTCTACAGCTCTGGCCTCTGTGCTGCTGAATATGATTAGTGTGAGTTAATTGAGGATGAGTTGTCAAGCCACAGACTACCCAGACCTGCTGACCTGAACTGAGAATGTGACAATGATGTGTTCAGATGCGAAACATCCGAAATAGACTCCAAAATCAGGAGGAGTACACAAGGACAGATACTGTAACCTTTTAAAGTTTATGTAGTATTACAGAACCCTGACTGATTGTGGTTGGATTGATTTGATCGTACGTACATATCCCAACCAGAAGTCATGGATTACAGGCAACATCCACACTAATCTAAAAGCTAGAGCTGCCGCTTTCAAGGAGTGGGAGACTAATCTGGACGCTTATAAGAAATCCCACTACGACCTCTGATGAGCCATCAAACGGTCAAAACATTAATACTAATCATATTAATAATAACATTAATAATAAGATCTACTCCTCCTATGCCTGCTGTGATGCTTGTCGGATGTGGCAGGGCTTGAAACTATCATGGAATGCAAAGGAAAAACTGTCCAGTGATGTGAGCCTACCAGAAGAGCCAAATGCCTTCTATGCTCATTTCGAGGCAAGTAACACTGAACCATGCATGAGAGCACCAGCTGTTACAGACGACTGTGATCTCGCTCTCCGGAGCCGATGTGGGTAAGACCTTTAAACGGGTACATGTACTCAGAGCATGCGCTGACCAGCTGGCAAGTATTTTCACTGACATTTTCAACCTCTCCCTGACCCAGTCTGTAATACCTAAATGTTTCAAGAAGATCACCATAGTCCCTTTGCCCAAGAATGCCAAGGTAACCTGTCTAAATAACTATTGCCCCGTAGCGCTCACATCTGTGGCCATGAAATGCTTTGAAAAGGTGTTGATTTGAGTCATGACCAGCATCATCCAAAATAGACTACTATTTACTAATTAACAAAAAATGTGTCATATAAAATATATTCACCCCACCCAGTATTGTAATCAAAACTTACCAGAAAATATGTGGTCCTTGGCTCAGACTTAGTAGTGTGTTCTGAATAGTAGTGTGTTCTGAATAGCATCTCATTAGTGTGCAAGATCTTGAGAATCAGCTGTACATGTGATGGAAGAGTGCTCTGCACATGGGATGGGAGAATACACTGCAGCAGAGGGTTGCAATTCCATTGAATTGGGGATAGTTTAACCGAAATGTACCACAAGACCTAGAATTTACTTGTGTATCCCACAAAAAAGGTACACTGTTATAAGCTAACTTTTTTTTTGCTGAATTTAAGCAAAATTCAGAAAATTCCCGGGCTTAACATCCCATGGAAAAGTTCCAGAAAATTTCTGGACATTTACCTGGAAAGTTTGACTCTTTGCAACCCTATCCCTACCTATATGTACATATCTACCTCAATTTCCTTGTACCCCAGCATATCGAATTGGTACTGGTACCCTGTGTATATAGCCAAGTTATCATTACTCATTGTGTATTTATTCCTAATGTTTTTTTAAATAAATTTTTTTATCTTTTCATTATTGGGAAATAAGTAAGCATTTCACTGTTAGTCTAACTTGTTGTTTACAAAGTATGTGACATAACATTTGAGTCTGTGGACTTGAACCCAACTGAAAACTTGTGGTTTGAGTTGAATAGGGCAGTCCATTAGTGCAGACAAAAGGATATCAAAGGATCTGGAAAGATTCTGTATGGAGGAATGGTCTAATGGTCTATTCCTCAAATGTGTTTTCCAATCTCAGTGCCATTGTCCTAGTAAGGGGAGGGTGCACGAAGTATTGAAAACAAGGGTGCCAATAATTTTGACAAACATTCTTTTGTAGAAAAATAAATTATTGTTTATCAAGTAATCTCTTTCTCTGAGTAATTGTATAAGAGACTATTTTTTCTTCATACAATATAGCTGAGTATTTGAAATATTTATTTTATAGTCTTTGTTCATCGCTATCAAGGATGCCAATAATTTTGGCAGTGACAGTGGTGCTCTGTTAAATCAGACTGAGGCAGGGATGTGGTGAAACAGCAATGTGATTTTCAGATGACAGGCTGCCAGGGAGTCAAGAGGAAAGTCAGAGTCCATCGACTCCAATGACATTCCGGCTGCATGGTTTCCTGTTTTTGTGCTTTTTCATATCTATTTCCATATTGATTATTTAAGGAACATGAGAAAATGTTAATGTATCTACAGCAGGGACCTCATTCAGGGCCTCAGGAACACTGCTAATGGACGCAGAACCTCACACTGGCAAGACAAACACAAGACCTCTAAATTGTCAGATTTAAATTGAATGAGCATATTGTTGACAGATTGACATGTCTTAATGACAACAAAATGATTCAATGAATATGATTAGGTTTGCACGTCTATGTGGCAAGTTGCTAAGCAACATATCCCTACCGGGGGCCTACCCTTTCACAGTGAAAAGATTAGAAACCGCTGTTCAAAGTAAACTGAATCCTTTCCCATTTGAGATGAGCAAAGTGTCAGTAGAAAACAAATGAGGTAAATCGAATGCCCATACAATGCTGAGTTTGGTTATATTTTGCTCTGAAATATATTGACTATTACAAGCACTGAAGCAAGGCAAAATGACAGAGCTGTAGAGTTATTCACAAGGAGAGCTGCAGTTCATAATGTGGAAGGCTACATGAAAAGGCTCCAAATGAAGGGAACGGCTCCAAAGGCTTCTGATGAGAAAGTATTGGACTCCGTTCCCCAGCACAGCCTTCCTTTCTGTTATTGGGTTATGTGGCCAAACTGCATCACGAGCTCTGTGCCATGCCACCATTCATCTGCAGATGTAATGAGAAGCCAGGCCTCAAAGACGTGACGTGACGCATGTTTGTTAGTTGTCGTCTTTGTCTGGACAAAAACATCCGCTAGCTAGCTTGTCGCTGCTCAATAACATCCCTTAGGTTTAGATGTCGTAGCTATGTCCTGGCTCAGAGATTTTCAACCTTGGGATTAGTGTAGGTTGGGATTTCTATTCAGTTTACATTGTCAGGTGTATTACTGTAGGCTTCTATAGAATGTACAGCCACAGTCTCTTTACTGTACTTCTTATGCAGTTATAAGAGACTATTGGTAGTCGGGACAATTAATGACTGATCTAATCTGCAGAGGGAACACCATGTCAGGGCTTTGGCCATTACTTCATCGGTCTGTGCGTCAGTCGTTTAGAGCAGGGCTGCAGATATTGACCAGACACTCAGTGCTTCACGTACCAGGAAGTGTTATGTTGTTTGTCTGGTTTTGCTTATATTGTGACTGTAAACACACACACACACTTATTATCATGTAATTAGATCACTATTAAACAATAGATTTGTGCTCCTATTTAATTAGACACTGTTAGTCAGACCTATTGACTTTTTTTGTTTGTTTTAGTGGAACTAGATAAGAAAGAACATCTAAGACGGTTAATTAAGTGATAATGCCAGAGATACTGGTGTTGGGAGGATATATTGCTGTTCGTATAAGGCCGGCAAACTGTGCTAATATATCCTCAACACCGGCTTTAATGGCATTATTACTTTTATACAACAGGTTACCAACATATTCAAATAATGATTGACATATTTTCATTAAAGAAACATTATTTTGATGAATTTATTTATACTATTTCATCCTTTCGCGAGATATAGTCCCGACACAAATCTAGGTTGCTACCCAAGCCAGCTGGTTGCTTCCTCTAGCTCTCTGCAGGTCATTCACTAGGTCCCCCCGTGTGGTTCTGGGATTTATGCTCACAGTTCTTGTGACAATTTTGACCCCACGGGGTGAGATCTTGCGTGGGGCCCCAGATCGAGGGAGATTTTCAGTGGTCTTGTATGTCTACATTTCCTAATAATTGCTCCCATAGTTGATTTCTTCAAACCAAGCTGCTTACCTATTGCAGATTCAGTCTTCCCCGCCTGGTGCAGGTCTACAATTTTGTTTCTGGTGTCCTTTGACAGCTCTTTGGTCTTGGCCATAGTAGAGTTTGGAGTGTGACGGTTTGAAGTTGTGAACAGGTGTCTTTTATACTGATAACAAGTTCAAACAGGTGCCATTAATACAGGTAACGAGTGGAGGACAGAGGAGTGTGATTTTCTGGATTTCTTCTTCTCATCTTGTCTGTCATAGTTGAAGTGTACCTATGATGAAAATTACAGGCCTCATCTTTTTAAGTGGGAGAACTTGCACAATTTGTGGCTGACTAAATAATTTTTTGCCCCACTATATAGCGTCACCGTCGTTTTGTTAGTTAGTTTGTTTTGTGTTTCTTTATTAAAAGAGGAATGTATTCATATCACGCTGCGCCTTGGTCACATCGTTACGACTAACGTGCCAGTCTAGACGCTTTTTATAAATTGTTTATATAAAAAGTTTATAAATTGCCTGGCTGATGAGACAGTGGATCGCGCAGTGAGATGGAACAGAGTAAATGGGCATTTCAACATCATAGCTTTAGCCGGTGATAACTTTTGGAATAAACATCAGCTGGAATGCAGTTTTAACCAATCGGCATCCAGGATTAGACCCACCTAGTTGTATATGCTCTTATAGACAACTGGTGGCCTTCTGGAACGGGTTAGCATTACTTTTCTCTAAACTACCCAGAAGAGACTGTATCTTAGCTTTAAATGCATAAAAATATAAATCTGCTTGGAAATAGAAGCTCTAGTGTAGAGCATTACGGTCACTGGATCTAACGGTGGTTGTTAAACTATTTTGGGGTCATGCTGGGTATATTGACATTGTCTAAGTGATGCAGTGATCTAGTTCATTCTGTCTGAACTGTGGCCGTGTTACCATGGCAACATATTTGTGAATCTGCCTTGCTGTAGCCTACTCAGCTCTTCTAGTTAGACTATTTGACAACAGGGTGCCTGAGTTACTAGCCATGACTTACTGTATGTGATTGTTAATGTCCACCATATGCAAATTTGTAGTTTCCTAACCTTTGACGAGTTGGTTTCGTTTTTAAGCCTCCATCCTTGTCTATCCCCAGGTCTGTTGGACCCAGAGCCTGTAACTGAAGTAGATGAAGAGATGGTGTCAGATGTGGACCTCAACAACACTCTGACTGAAGAGAGGGAGGAAATATTGAGTGAACTCACAAAGGTAGTCCCTCTCATCAGCACTTTTCACTGATCTGTTTTTCAATGTTTAGCCTGGTATGTTGATCGAGTTGGATTCAAGAAAGCTCTACCTTCATTCTGTCCATCCAAATAAGTGAAAGTCTGCTAAAAGCCATTGTTCTGTACTTGAGTTCCCTCAGTTTATTACAGCTCTATAACCAACATCTATGTAGCGTATTAGGCCTCATCCCAAAACAATATTACACTTTTTGAGCATTCAAAATGAATGCTCTATAAAGCAAACAAGGTCACATATGGATACTTGAGCCCAGGGGGAAATTAGTATCCCTCTCTTACTCCATTTCTCTAATTCTCTTTTTTCCTCTTTGTTTATCCCTCTAGTTAGAGGAAGACATCTCCACCCTTAGGCAAGTGTTGGCCTCCAAAGAGAAACACCACTCAGAGCTCAAAGCCAAACTGGGTATAACACCACTCATTGAGTTCAAACAGAACTTCAACAGGAGCTGGTATGACATGCAGACTTCCACTGTGTAAGTACCCAACATATTTCAATGTGTGTATTATGCTTCATGTGTCAAATATGTTGTTACAATACATTCCAATGTGCATGGAGCCAGAGGGATTGGGGGGGGGGGAGAGTCTAAATTAGACTCCTACAGTTGCCATTTATTGTTGCCATTTATAGACCGTCTCAGAGTAAGTGCATAAGCTTAACATTTGGAGAAGAAAATAGGAAAATGGCACTCAGGCCAGGTGTTTTGCTCCTGACACCAGAGATTGCCTTTATAGGCATCACAGAGTGATGTATGTATGGATCCGGGTCTGTTCAGGCTCAGTGAGGCAGACATTGACAGGGAGCAAGCAACTTATTAGTGCTGCCTGGCCCAGGACACATCTTCCCACGGGAGCAGCCAGTCAAATCAAACAGCAGCTTCAGGCTCTCTCTGAGACACTGATCAACATCAAAACAATGTGTGCAGTTCTGACCAGGACAAACCCTGAATGATATGTTAAGTGGACTGCTGATTTGTTTTGTAGAGCTCATATACACTGAGTGGATAAAACATTAGGAACCCCTTCCTAATATTGCGTTGCACCCTCTTTTGCCCTCAGAACAGCCTCCATTCGTCGGGGAATAGACTCTACAAGGTGTTGACAGTGTTCCACAGGGATGCTGGCACATGTTGACTCAAATGCTTCCCACAGCTTTGTCAAGTTGACTGAATGTCCTTTGGGTGGTGGACCATTCTGGGGAAAACCCAGCAGCGTTGCAGTTTTTGACACACTCAAACCGGTGCGCCTGGCACCTACTAACATAACCCATTCAAAGACACTTAAATATTTTGTCTTGTCCATTCACCCTCTGAATGGCACACATACACAATCCATGTCACAACTGTCTCAAGGCTTGAAACTCCGTATTTAACCTGGCTCCATCCCTTCATCTACACAGATTGAAGTCGATTTAACAGATGACATCAATAAGGGATCATAGCTTTCACCTGGATTCACCTGGTTAGTCTATATCATGGAAAGACCAAGTGTTCACTCAGTGTAGGTCAGTTCTGTATTTATAGCCATTTTGTGTGAACAGCCATACAGTCGGCCTAGATCTCCTGTCTCCCTGGTTATTCTGTTATCAGAGTCACACTTTAACTAGGTGCGCAAATGAGCAGTGCCCCTCTCCTGTCACTGTTACCATGGTGAGGGGGAACCGCAAGTCGCCAGGGCCAAGCAGATCCGTGGTGCTGTGGGATGGCTGGCTGGACGGGAGAGGAGAGGAGATTAGGGGGCCTCCACTGTGTAAATGCCACAACATATCTCCTTAATCTCCAGTCTCAAAACCAACGCAAAACGGGGACAAGTGTGGAGGTCAACAACTCCATCAACGCCTGAGCTGTATCTATTGTCAGTGTGGTTTGTTGTTGGCGTCCGTTATTTACTAGATAGCTACAGTAGTTACCCTGGTAACCAAACAGACTTGCTAGTTTAGCTAACCAAACCATCAGTCTTAGCTTGCTATTATGAAAATCGAATTCCACAATGCCAATAATGTTTTCAATTTAACTTTTGCTTTCAAAAGCAGCTAAAACATAGAACATGTAAGAATTAACTATAGCCATTGAATTCTACTGTGCTGATATGCCGTGCGCTATAGGGAAATAATGGACGCTCTAGAATGCTCTTCAAGCCAATCAGAAATTAGTATTCAACAATGCCGCAGTTTAATTAAACAATAAGGCATGAGGCAGTGCTGTATCATTAATACAGTCACAGGTGAATGGTGTAGTTGGTCAACCCATTTACCTGTGACAGTATTCATGATATATCACTGCTTCGCATGCATTATTGCTTTATAAAACGTTCACTATCATATTACAATAACAATGAATTACATTTAAAGTTATTTTGAGTTAATTCATACAATTTAATTCTTCCACCAGAAGATATTGTCCGGACAAAAATCTTGGTCATGTTGCTCCAGTCGTTTAATTATTTTTGTGTAGTTGCTATGCAAAAGGCTCATTGTCCGTTCTAAAGAAAATGGTTGCTATGCAGCCTTTAACTTATTGTCACTTGCTAGCTAACTTCAGCTACTTCAGTCACATCAAATATTGAACCTGGAATGGCACTACACTAGCTGCATTTTCGTTTTTTGAACTTTTTTTGATTGGCATTTAAATGGATATGTCCATGATAATGGGGTTGGTGCATGATTTCGACTGGCTCAGAAAAGCTGTCTCGTCTACATGTAAACCATGTGTTTGAGTTCGATTTCATTCCATTCCAGCCATTACTATGAGCCCGTCCTCCCCATTTTAAGATGCCACCAACCTCCTGTGTTATAAAAGCACATTGCACAATCCATGGGTCAGATGCAGACCATAGAGTGAATGGTGTCCAGACTTAGTCTATGGTACTACAGAGATCGAAATTCAAAAGGGAAACTTTGTTGTTTCCAAGGTCGGACAGACAGACTGCAAGGCTTATATTAACCCCCGCTGTACCAAACTAAATTTTAGGCTGGAAGCAAGGACCAGTAATGTGCGAGTTGCGATAGATGCAAGAGACTATTCGGACAGCAACATGAACATGATATTCTTATGGAGGCGTAGTGATAATTTTCAGATGGAACCGTTAGCAGGCATAGGTGTGTCTGTGACGGCCAGATGCGGACCTCAGATTTCCATGCAGTCTGTGTCTAATGCACTGAGCGGTAATCAGGCTCTAGGGCCTGGGTCTCTGAGAGGTTGGAAGCCAGGCAGGCAGCATCCTGGTCTCATAGAATAGACATAACATAGTAAATCCGGGACACTCAAATTAGTATGATATGTTACTTTTGGTATGGTTATATAAGACATATGGTTACTTATGGCAAAAATGAAAGTAAGGGAAAGGGGGGGATACCTAATGCATTCAACTGAAATGTATCTTCCACATTTGAATCAGAGAGGTGTGGGGGGCTGCCTTAATCGACATCCACGTCTTCGGTGCCTGGGGAAAGGGTGGTAGGTTGGTTAATGGGTAGGCGTATAACCCGATTGTCTAGCAACCCAAAGGTTGCGAGTCTGAATCTCATCACGGACTATTTTAGCTAATTAGCAACTTTTCAACTACTTACTACTTTTGAGATAATTTGCAACTACTTAGCATGTTGGCTAACCCTTCCCTAACATTAACCCTTCCCCTAATCCCTTTAGCTAATCCTTTCCCTAACTCTAACCCTTTAACCTAACACCTAAACTTAACCGCTAACCCCTAGCCTAGCTAACGTTAGCCAGTTAGCTACAGTTGCCACCTAGCTAGAATTAGTAACATGTCATACATTTAGCAAATTTGTAACATAGTACATTTAGCAAATTCATAACATAATGTACGTTTTGCAAATTCGTACCATACACTGCTCAACAAAATAAAGGGAACACTTAAACAACACAATGTAACTCCAAGTCAATCACACTTCTGTGAAATCAAACTGTCCACTTAGGAAGCAACACTGACAATAAATTTCACATGCTGTTGTGCAAATGGATTAGACAACAGGTGGAAATTATAGGCAATTAGCAAGACACCCCCAATAAAGGAGTGGTTCTACAGGTGATGACAACAGACCACTTCTCAGTTCCTATGCTTCCTGGCTGATGTTTTGGTCACTTTTGAATGCTGGCGGTGCTTTCACTCTAGTGGTAGCATGAGACGGAGTCTACAACCCACACAAGTGGCTCAGGTAGTGCAGCTCATCCAGGATGGCACATCAATGCGAGCTGTGGCAAGAAGGTTTGCTGTGTCTGTCAGCGCAGTGTCCAGTGCATGGAGGCGCTACCAGGAGACAGGCCAGTACATCAGGAGACGTGGAGGAGACCCTAGGAGGGCAACAACCCAGCAGCAGGACCGCTACCTCTGCCTTTGTGTAAGGAGGAGCAGGAGGAGCACTGCCAGAGCCCTGCAAAATGACCTCCAGCAGGCCACAAATGTGCATGTGTCTGCTCAAACTGTCAGAAACAGACTCCATGAGGGTGGTATGAGGGTCCGACGTCCACAGGTGGGGGTTGGGCTTACAGCCCAATACCGTGTAGGACGTTTGGCATTTGCCAGAGAACACTAAGATTGGCAAATTCGCCACTGGCGCCCTGTGCTCTTCACAGATAAAGCAAGTTCACACTGAGCATGTGACAAGAGTCTGGAGACGCCGTGGAGAATGTTCTGCTGCCTGCAACATCCTCCAGCATGACCGGTTTGGCGGTGGGTCAGTCATGGTGTGGGGTGGTATTTCTTTGGGGGGCCGCACAGTTCTCCATGTGCTCGCCAGAGGTAGCCTGACTGCCATTAGGTACCGAGATGAGATCCTCAGACCCCTTGTGAGACCATATGCTGGTGCGGTTGGCCCTGGGTTCCTCCTAATGCAAGACAATGCTAGACCTCATGTGGCTGGAGTGTGTCAGCAGTTCCTGCAAGAGGAAGGCATTGATGCTATGGACTGGCCCGCCCGTTCCCCAGACCTGAATCCAATTGAGCACATCTGGGACATCATGTCTCGCTCCATCAACCAGTGCCACGTTGCACCACAGACTGTCCAGGAGTTGACGGATGCTTTACTCCAGGTCTGGGAGGAGATCCCTCAGGAGTCCATCCGCCACTTCATCAGGAGCATGCCCAGGCGTTGTAGGGAGGCCACACACACTACTGAGCCTCATTTTGACTTGTTTTAAGGACATTACATCAGTTGGATCAGACTGTAGTGTAGTTTTCCACTTTAATTTTGAGTGTGACTCCAAATCCAGACCTCCATGGGTTGATAAATTTGATTTCCATTGATCATTTTTGTGTGATTTTTGTTGTCAGCACATCAACTATGTAAAGAAAAAAGTATTTAATAAGAATATTTCATTCATTCAGATGTAGGATGTGTTATTTTAGTGTTCCCTAATTTTTTTTAGCAGTGTATAATGCAAAGTTGGGTGATGGACTTCCACAAATGATTACATACCATATGAAACGTAACTAAATGTAGTGTCTCGGAATTTACATATAGAAAAATACGAAATGCTCTGAGACCAGGTTTGGCATCAGACGAGCAGGCTGTTAGACCTAGAAAACAAAGAGGAAAATCAATGGCTTCCCTTTATAGGCCAGAGCCCTAACAGTGGTATTTAAGCTGTACAAATGATCAAAGTGATGCTCTCCTGTGTGTCCCATCGATTCTGCAGCATCAATAGGGAAAAGTCTTTCTCACCTAAGCCTTGCTCAGGGTGCTTTGCCTTCGGAAAGTATTCAGACCCCTTGACTTTTTCCCCATTTTTTTTGTTATGTTACAGCCTTATTCTAAAATTGATTAAATTTGTTTTCTCCTTATCAATATCCAATAATGACAAAGCAAAACCAGGTTTTTAGAATTTCTTGCTAATTTATTACCTAAAATATCACATTTACACAAATATTCAGACCCTTTAGTCAGTACTTTGTTGAAGCACCTTGGGCAGCGATAACAGCATTGAGTCTTCTTGGGTATGATGCTACAAGCTTGGCACACCTGTATTTGGAGTTTCTCCCATTCTTCTCTGCAGATCCTCTCAAGCACTGGCAGGTTGGATGGGGAATGTTGCCGCACAGCTATTTTCAGGTCTCTCCAGAGATGTTTGATGGGGTTCAAGTCCGGGCTCTGGCTGGGCCATTCAAAGACATGTCTCGAAGCCTTCCTGTGTTGTCTTGGCATTGTGCTTAGGGTCTTTGTCCCGTTGGAAGGTGAACCTTCGCCCCCAGTCTGAGGTACCGAGTGTTCTGGAGCAGGTTTTCATCAATGATTTCTCTGTACTTTTCTCTGTTAATCTTTGCCTCGATCCTGACTAGTCTCCCATCCCCACAGCATAATGCTGCCACCACCATGTTTCACCGTAGGGATGGTGCCAGGTTTCCTCCCAACTTGATGCTTGGAATTGGTAGTTCCTAAATTTCCATTTAAGAATGATGAAGGCTATTGTGTTCTTGGGGACCTTCAATACTGCAGAAATGTTTTGGTACCCTTCCCCAGATGTATGCTTGGACACAGTCCTGTCTCGGAGCTCTATGGACAATTCCTTCAACGTCACGGCTTGGTTTTTGCGCTGACATGCACTGTCAACTGTGGGACCTGATAAGTGTGTGAATTCCAAATCATGTCCAATCAATTGAATTTACTACAGGTGGTCTCCAATCAAGTTGTAGAAACATCTCAAGAATGATCAATGGAAACAGGATGCAACTGAGCTCAATTTTGAGTCTTGTAGCAAAGGGTCTGAATACTTATGTAAATAAGGTATTTCTGTTTTTTATTAGCTAAAATGTAATACAACCTATTTTAACTTTGTCATTATGGGGTATTGTGTGTAGATTGCTGTGGAAAATGTTGCATTTAATCCATTTTAGAATAAGGCTGTATCATAACAAAATGTGGAAAAAGTCTAGGATTGTGAATACTTTCCAAAGGCACTGTATGTATACTATATGCAGTGAATAAAATGAATCAAATCTGCTCTCCACAGGTAAAGGATATTCCCATCGGGCATATTTGTATAGATATGATGCTGTGCTGGAGAATCAGTTACACCCTGGCTCCAACTCTGACTATGAAACTAATCTGTGTGTGTGTAGTGAATAGTGTTCTGGACAGGGATGGGAAGAGCACAGGAGTGGCTGTCCTAAGGTATCCTGTTATTTGTCTGTTTTGATCATCACCGTCTTGTCTTTTCATTTGGCCAGGTACAAAAAGACATCGGAGACGTTGAGCACGGCAGGGCAGAAAACGTCAGCAGCGTTCACCACACTGGGAACAGCCATCAGCAGGAAGTTTGGGGATATGAGGTACAGTGTCACTGGTGCCTATGGCAACCACGCATCAAAATATTGAATATCCTATCAACTAAATCCTTATGGTACATCTTTAAGCCTTCAGCTATTGAAACAGAATACAGGGGCCCTCCAGTCAGAATGACCACGCTCCCCCCTTGTCTCTGCTTCTCTGCACCCAGTCTGCCTTGTCATGTGCCCAATCCTCACTGTTGCTGTGGTTGACCCAGACAGGGGGACATGTTTGCATTGCGTAAACCCAGAGTAAGCGACTTTCTGCAGGCCAGATTGGATGCAGGCCGGGGTGGGTTTGGATCAAAGCTTCGAGAGCTGTGATCAGGGCTGGGAGATCTGTGAGCTAGCCCGCAGTGACTGACCAGATCAGCCCTGAAGGACTGGAGCTCTGACAAGGCATGGTGGCACAATAGAGCTCCATGGCTGGCCAGTATTCTGGCTCTACACTCTGCCACTGGGGAGCTATCGTATCACAGACATCTGTCACTGGTAATGCAATACTCAGACGAGTCATGACAAAGGAAAACTGTGATTTACTGTTATACCTGTCCATGTAGTGTGTATTGTCGAGGTGTCAGTCTTTGTTTTGTTCTTTTAATATTGTTGTCATTATTGCATGATAATGACATGTAACAAAATACTTGGAATAGTGTATTTATCAACCAATTTTGTTTGAAATCATGTTTAACATTAATCTAGAGACAAATGGACATTCTTTCATGTATTCCAGCATGTTTGGCCTTGAGTTAATGTATCAGAAGGTATGCCCCCTAGTTTGTGTGTTTGTGTGTGCATGCAAATGAGTTCCTGTGGATTTTTCGTGTGAATTATATATACAGTACAACACATTATTTTCACTATGTTGCCCAGTGAAATGAAAAAGTGCCCTGGCCCACTTGCATTTGGTTTGAAATATGTTCAAAGTATTATTTAGCTAGGAGGTACCAGACAAAGCAAGGTATGTTACCTGTGGTGATACTTGCTGCTGGCTTTACTCCGCACTACAGACTGCAGATTTCTATTTAAATAGTTGCAACCCAAACATTTGCATTCTATTTCATAATGTCGGCCTGCAGTACAGCATAGAGTATGGCATTGCCATAGCTTGGATGATTGCTTGGTTAACTGTGTTTGAAGTGTGTGTGGACTGGATCTTTGTGTGGCTTTTCTTGAAAAGAAGATTCATTCAATTCTGCTGTATTTCTGAAATTAAGTCACAATGTACAGTATAAGTGGGGCACTTAATACTGTCATTCAAATGTCTTGAAATATGTTTGTTTTTTAATCTCTTTCTACGCATCAAAAGATCAAATTCACTTGGGTAAGATATTGTGTTTGTGTTTGTGTTATCTCAGTAGTCTACTTCTGATTTGGAGTCTGATATTCTGTGTGTCTTTGCTATGACTGCACTGAAACTAGTCAAAAGACCAACTAAGATGGTGGCCATTTACTTACTTAAATATGAGCGTAATTAGGATGATGACTACCAACTGAATGGGATCATTTCCAGGATTTGATTGAGACAATTCCGGTGCAGTCACATAATAGTGAATACGCCAGCTCCTCAGATCTGTAGCAAACTGACCACTAGGCAGGCATGACTTAGTGTTGTTGACCATAGCATGTTTTATTTGAGGGTAGACCAATATGGTTACAGTTGTGTTTTATTTTTATTTCTCTTTTGTACAATTACCATTACTAGTTCTCTAGAAGTTGTTAGTCATATACGTATGTGTAAGTCATCACTTTAGATGATACTGCATGACTAAGTCGTCTAAGAACAGTGTTGAGTAGGGAACTACATGTACTTCAACTAGTCATTTAACTACAAATGCTTTGCAGTAGGTTTGTGGTAGTTTAACTGAATTCAAATAGTGTTTTCAGTAGTAAACGTTTTTACCATGTAGCGGTGTAAGTAACTACTGGAACTACACTACCTTTATGGCTAAAATATGAAGTAGGCAATACTTGGCTTTCCCAACACTGTCTAAGAACATATATCATATTACACTATAAGCTATTATATTCGTCTATAATACTTGAATCTAAAAACTGTTTCTTTTGGGCAATCGGATGATGGGTAAATCTATATTATAGAAACGTTTCCGTACTGACTAGTGTGTGTGCTCTGTGATTTCTGCTTTCTGTAAATCCATGTAAATGATTGAACTCCTCTCTTATCTGGGCCATGCTCTCTGGGGACAGCTACTCTATCCGCCACTCAATGAGCATGCCCGCTATGAGGTAATTGTGTGTAGTGATAGGGTTGGTACTCCGTTAGATCCCCATCCTTAGATCCCCATCCTTAGCCACCCAGTTATTCTTGGTGTCTTAAGGCTGAATGTTTGTAAGCATTATTATGAGGGGAATTGGTATTGTTTCAGAATTTACAGGTATAACGTAATCTTGGTCTATTTACTGCAGCAGTCATCAGGAAATGTTTATCTGACCTGTTTATTAAAAGATAAATGTGGGAAAATACAGCAATCATAGAAATCCTAACACTAGAAAAAGCAACCTTTCAATTACACTGAGCATACAGGTCTTCTCACAGTGTTGTGTTGATAGAGGACTGTAAGTGCAGGCAGCTTTAGTATAGAGAGGACTGTAAATGCAGGCAGCTTTAGTTAAACTACACAACAGTAAACATACGGTATGGTGGCTGGCTTCAACCGTTGTGCAGTTCTACTTCATGGTGACTCAGATACATGTTGTATAGTAAAATTATAGTATTGTGGAAAACTGATCTGACTAATCATCCCATTAGGAACTCGCCCAGTTTCAAGTCCTTTGAGGAGAAGGTTGAATGCACCGTTTCCAACATAAAGGTAATGTGAAACATTACACATGTTGCTGTCAGAGCAATGACAGAGCTATGAGCGCTTTATTTACGTAATGTTGAAGTAAGTTAGGCTGGGATTCAATACGATTGCGGATTTGGACAATGGCCCATTTTTAAAGGTAATTTTTCGATTTGAGATATGCAGCATTTTTTAAAGAATGTGTCCCTTCCGAATGCGGGAACATTGTCTTTTAACATGTGCATTGCGAACAAAGCACGATCGGATTGAATCCCGGCCAGTAAAGTCAACATAAGTAAAGTAAACATTGTGTCTCAACAGTATTCGGATCTTTCTTGTTGACTCCTCCTTTCTTTCAAAGCTTCACTTCCTCTAGTTTAGGTATTCCATAGGGCGGTGCACAATTGGTCCAGGTTTGGCCGGTGTAGACCAGTATTGTAAATAAGAATTTGTTCTTAACTGACTTGCCTAGTTAAATAAAAGTTTATTTTATTTTTTAAATCCAGTCTATTTTTACAGCTCAACTAATTGAAGTTAAACACTACTCTCTGGAGAACAATCGCTCCACTTTGAATGTGAGCATTTAGAGCCAAATGTTGTCATCAGCAGGGATGTTAGAACACCAAAGAAATGTCACAGATTCTTATTGGTTTTAACATTGTTGTTTGCTTTTGTGTGTGTACCTCTGCATTTTTGTTTTTGGAGCAGACCAAGGTGGGAAGCCAAGGGCGTGGAGGGAGTTTTGAGGAGGTGTTGTCTTCAGCCGCTCACGCCAGTGCCCAAGAAACCCCCAGCAACAACATGTCCAAGAGCAGTGATCATGAGAGGACCTGCTAGACCAGTCTGAACCACTCTACTACCTCCCCAGACCAGGATTAGCACTCTACTGCCCCTCACTGGCCCAGAGGCCACATTACCTGATGTGGAGTGCATGACATAGGCCTATCTAACCAAAGCCCCATCAGTACCAACACACATGTATATTATCTACCTGCTACTTACATTTACTTATTACTTACTTAGCTTTATATGTGTTTCCATACAACATCATAAAGAAATATTGTGATACTGTAAAGTACTCCTGTCCTTTATTTCATTTCTATGATTACAACTATTAGCTTTTTGTATTAAAATGAATGTCGTTTATATCAAATGTATTTGAAAAACAAAAAATAGTGACATTTCTTCCCAATACTAAAATGACAGACTTAAAAAATATTATTATTATTAGGGCTCTATTCAATCCATATTGTGGAAGTTTTAAAGGCAATGTTCGTGCATTCACGGTAAATGCTGCATATGTTAACTCAATCGGAAATATACCTTTTCTATTTTGCAGTCTGTACAGCTTCAGCAATACACATTGAATAGAGACCCTACTTCCAAGAGTGGACAGTCATATAACACTATTGGGGGGAGGGAGTTGCATGTGCTGGGTTTGTAGGCCAATACTGTTAATGGGGACCAAGATAAGGCCTTGTGCTGGAATCTACTGCATACACTGTCACACCTTTCGAATCATATTAATATCTAATTTATTCCAACTACCCCGTTTGCACATGATCCTTGATCGGGGACAGAATGACCATCCAGTATATGATACACAATTTATGCTTATTATAGATCACAGCTGTCAAGCAATGTTTATTTCTGGTTATTATACTGCTAATCTACAATAATGAACCATACAGCTGGGTTTTTTTTCTATTTACATAATTAGCACAATCTCCTTGTTTATTGTTCAAATTGTTTTTTAACATAACTGTGACGTTTATCAGACATTCAGGTGATAGATGTTATCAGACATTTACCGATTTTAGGCCTAGATTAAATCAGATCAAGTGTTAACCTGCGATAGCTGACACCCGCATAGACTGATGTTTTGGTGGTGTCACAAATCCAAATCTGTCCCACTCGCGTTTGAATTTCAGAATTAGAAAGTGTAGGCTATATAGAAATAAAGTCGCTCAAATTGAAAATCATTCAAACAAAATAGAGGACTTTTATCCATCTAATTGAGATGTACTGTAGATAACATCTCACATTCCAGTGTTTGAATTTGTAAACCAGGCTGCATGGGTTCTCTCTTAAAGCGACGCCACGCATGTCCGCTGTAGGTATAATGCCAGGAGTCGCCTGTGGATTTGACCGCTCTAACACAGTTCCGCATCAAACACTGCCGAAAAAACTGCTGTGAATATACTGTGTTTACTGCAGTATCATTATTAAATATTTTTTTTGCAAACCAACCTAAAGGTCCAGTGTCTTAACATGGTATTACATTGAAATATATACTATATGTTAAATGATGTGGTACTACTCTAATAAAACACTCAAGCACACACACATTGTATTAAAACAGCCCAAACACATTTTTAAACGTGCTGTAATTGACAAACAGCTTCCCATTCCCACGTCACGTGAATCATACAGGTGAAATATGTGCACATTCAGAAACGTTCATTTAAAAAAATGACTCAATCTTTCCCAACTTCTATGTAGAATAAAATGAGCACTTTAGGAGTAAAACAGGGCGCACGTTTTGTTTTCAACGATAGCCCAGCTTTTGCTTCATTATTCCACAGCTCCCGAACCAGAAATCCTGCATTTTCCTGTGAAGAACAGTGGCTACCACAACATTATGGACACATGCTGAGTGTAGCATCATTCAGTGAAAATGTTGAAGTCACAAGGAGGAGCCTGTTCTTGGTTTCTTGGTCTCTGATCTAGACAACCCATCACCTCCAGCTTCCATGTGGCCAGCTCTCTTCGTTCAGACTCTTCATAAACCGGACAATCTCCGGGTGGTGGAATCAGCCCGTGGAGGGATAGAGTGAAAAAAATTTTTTTTTACACCACCTTAACATAGTCCATAGAACCGATTATCAGCCCTCATTACCAAGTTAAAGGAGAGATAGTACCTACCTTGTGTGAAATCAAAGAATTATTGTAGCCTGCCTGGTTTCTCCTCCAGCACCTTGTACTCATGGGCCGGCAGAATCCTCTCTAGCAGGTCAAACTCTCACAAGTTTAGCATCAGCGCTCGACTGGCTCTCGTACTCCTGGGGACACAGTGGGAGGAGTGTGAGCAGTGATTCAATTAAGCTGGAGGTTATTTTAAAAATAAATAAAAACTTTCAGTAGCCCAATGAGTTTAATACATTTCAACATGTTTTTAAAGTCCGCTGAGTTTATGTGGGCAGACATTGGTGTTTGGGCGAACTGGTAGTAAATAAAAGCCTGGCCAGAAATGTGTGTAACGATCAAATAGAGCCAATAGATGGCAGCATAAACAAGGCAATGCACAAACCATAAGCTCAGCACTGTCAGAACAGTTGTTTTAGGCCTACTACTCTACGGCTGTGTTTAGACAGCCAGCTCAAATCTGTGTTTTTTTTTCTTCACAAATTGGTATTTTGAATAATCAGATCAGCTCTGGAAAAGATCTGATGTTATTGCGCAGAAAATACCAATTAGTGGAAGAAAGAATTGGGCTGCCTGTCTAAATGCAGCCAACTAGTTGACAATGTATGTACAGATTGTTTCTTTGAAATTGTATTTCAATTCTAACACATAAAATATATAATAACATGTTTTTTTTAATGAGCAATAGAATTTTTATGAGCAATATAATGTTTATGAGCAATAGAATGCCGCCCAACATGATACATATTACAATTGGACTCCTTTTGAAGCTGTCTGGTAAATTAAGTTTGGCCTAATGCCCAGGAAATTAGTCTCCTAATCATTATACCAGGAATCTCTCTCATATTCGAAAAATGCCTTTAACTTGGCATTATGACGTCCGACCTATTCACGTAGTTTCCCAAAGTGTGTGAAAACTAAGTGCATGAGAAACAAAGTTTCTAAAGGAATCTGTTTGATAGTCAGATAGATACATGTTGTGGAAATGACTGATTGTGTTTTCATAATCTCCAAATATTTACAAAGTGAATATTTAGAACCCTTTCTCATTATGTTGCTGTTAAATCTGTTTCCCCTGTGTCTTTAGAAGTAGTGGCCTTGGCACGTCTGACAAGGCATACAATGTGTCTGTTACAGGAACATTAGGATTCCACTCACATTACATCACTGGCATCTTACTCCAAACCTAATCTCAGTTAACCCAACTCAAGTCTGGCGTAATTGTTCAGATTTATGTTTACGTAGTCTGTCCACGAGAGATGACTCTAAAACCAAACATAAACACATTACATGTCAAAGAGCTTATAAACCCTCCTGTTGTATTCGTTTCATGTTAATTAATTCTCTTCCCGGTCCAAAATGACCGACCCATTATAACTGATTACAAATCCATAATAATACATATATTATCACCTAAGGTTGTGTTAGATCTTTTAATCAACTTGTGTTCTTGTGAACATCACACATTTTGAACATCTATTTGCTATTTATGGCCTGTGGGCCTCATTGACCTGAATTCATACAACTCGTCTTTGAGTAACAAAAAGCATAATGTATGGATTATTTTGACTGTAACAAATACTCAGATGAAACATATTGTGCTATTTATCACAGAGTACTTTATCCTCTAATGCATCTTCACAGTCAGTTTCCTGGCCTCTATCCTCCTCACCAGTGTCATGATCAAAGATATGATCAAGAGTCTCACAGATAGTATATCGTTTGGTCATCCTGCTCCCACAGAACGAATTGTGAGCAAGGCCTCAAAAAAGCTTTACATACCAGAGCTGCGAGAAAAGTTCTATATATTATTGAAACAATGTTGCGATTGTTTGTGAGAATGTCAACAGGTGTGGTTCTATTGGGGAAAGGATCCCGTGGGGGTTGCCATGGAAGCCAAGAAGCGGAGTGAGGTTTGTGTGTGTGTGTGTGTGTGTGTGTGTGTGTGTGTGTGTGTGTGTGTGTGTGTGTGTGTGTGTGTGTGTGTGTGTGTGTGTGTGTGTGTGTGTGTGTGTGTGTGTGTGTGTGTGTGTGTGTGTGTGTGTGTGTGTGTGTGTGTGTGTTCAAACACACATGCATGTGGGGGTCTGGGAGAGGAAGTGTGTCCATCTGATGAATGGGCATGTACCTGAACTCAATTTTATACATATAATTGTAGTCTCACCCATTTATTTCTAATGACCGGGAACACCACAGGTGTACAAGAGTTAAATAAAACACCTAACGTTTTATGAAAATCATCAACATTTATTTTGTGTGTTCAGATCCCCTGTGTGGACAAAGCCATGGAACCATATGACAATCAGATTCAATTAACTACATTTTTCAGCGATAAAACTTGTAAATCGGTCCAATTCGACAAGAACACAGCAGGAGGGTTAAGAGGGATAGGGGGTGAGGTAGCTGAGATATCTGGTGAAATATTGTGACTTTTGCAGCGGAGTGTATTGATTGATGCTTCCCAAAACAATGTACCAAAAAAAATCTAATAATTGATCTTTCGTCTCTCTGAGTTTCATCATTTTTCTTCAATTCCTTAGAGGCTGAATGTATCTCACCGGAGAAAGCATCAGAGCGAGCGAAACAGCGCCATCTGTCTCAGTATGGGCAGGCCATCTATCTGATGCTGTCTGGTCAAAAAAAAGCATTGAATGCAAGGGAAGCCATGGAGCATTTGGCTTCCCTTTATCTTTTTTAAAGTTAAATAATAGCCAATCAGTGTTGAGTGAGTTCAACTGTAAATGGTCCTGGCACACCAAAAAAGACGGTTTGGATATAGCATCACACCAATGACAAGCCAAACGTTATTTACAGATTCTTTTTTGTTGCATCTCGTTGTGTCGTCGTCCTCCAGTGGCTAGCTAACTAGCTAAAATGTTTTCGTTCCTAAGCTAGCCATGGATGGAGCTAGGGACTTGGCCTTGTGGTTTTACTTAATTCTCCGCACTGGCCAATGATTATAAAGATTGCACTAAATAGTTCTCGGTGATTTGATGATATTGAAATATTGAAGTTGAAATGGTGCTGGAATAGTGGAGGCAACTCCTGTGTTCTTTGCGACTTGCGGTAACTCTCTGTGGTTCTAAATCAATAGTTGTTTAGTATTCTGTAAATATCAAGAACATTATCTTGCTTGACCATGCTGAAGCCATGTAACTGTTTGTTACATGCAATATGTTTTGTGGACCTCAGTCTTGTGATGAAACAAAGGTGTGGTTGAATTTATTCTGCCACTGTGTCGGCTTATTATCACGGTCCCAAGGCATATGAACAAACAGATTATAGAGCAAATAATGCAATTATCACAACACATAGGTTGTAATATGGCATTTATTTTTCTTGGATTGGCTTCCCCGGGGGTTTTACCCACACACCGCTACTGGACTTTTGTGTTCTAAATTGTTGCTAAATTTTCCACCCATGATACTTGGACATAGAATACCCTCCAACATGTTTATTTCTAGAAATAGGCCTATCCCCAGCTGAGTTGTGTCGTCTTTGTCTCTCGGTGTCTTTACAACCAAGCAGCTATGAGCCCATATTTTGTCATGATGATGGCAAAGGATATGGGTCTCTTCCTCCCTCTTGGGTTGTAATGCTATACCCAGGGTCTGTGTCCTGTCAGGGAGACAGGGACAGTCTCGTTGGAGGATGTCAGCCTCATCCACCTGTGCCACCACACTTCCTGCCTACACTGTTTCCTCCAGACAGACACTCTATTTAGGGGCATGGTAGGCAAAAATACCCAGCCTGGAAGAGCTCTCTCTGGGGCACGACTTGGGGGTTAAATGGGTTTAATGGATGGTATGACCGACCAAAGTGCGCTTCGATATGGATTGTAGAGCATTAGTAATTGAAGTATCAGTAAACTCTGTAGTGTTGTGGTACTGTATGGTAATGTCTATGTTTGAAATGATAGACTATAGTCAGCTTATACTATATCTGTAATTGTTCCCAACTTTGGAATGGGTTGGTGAGCCTGAGAAATAATGCTTGAATAGTTTCCATCGTCATTAGCCCCTAAGTAGACTATTATTATTCACCTTTCTGAGTCATGACTATTGGCTTTCTAAACTGCTGACAGAGTGACATGTTTTCTTTCTGAGTATGGTTTCATCTTCAAGATGAAACAAGTTCCCAGTTCAGACAAAACGCTGCCCTTTGACATCATTCAAACATCGCCTGCATTCCTGTGAGTCAAGATGCCGTTCATCTGCCTGAAGTTCTGCGAAGAATCTCATATCAAATCAATGGGTGGATGTTTCCAATTGACCCCAGGGCAATGTGACGACTGTCAGACAACAACATCCACGCTGTTCAGGTTGTCAAAACAATGATAGCTGCTGCTCTCCTCCCTCTATTTACAGTTCCTTCCTCCCATCCATCCTCTGCTCTGTGGGGTAGAAAATAGACCCAGCCAGTTGACCGTCCAGAGGGACAGCTAGGATAGCTAGCTGGTGACTGCTCATCTCTCAGGGGCTGATTACGACATGAGTCGAGCAAGCGTACATGGAATATCATTCTGTTTTTAGGCACTATTCTCACTAAGTTTATTCTGACCTTGAATGTAAGCATGAGAATAGCCTGCTATTCGTTGGGGGTGGAGATCAAAGAGATTAAGGTGTGGCAGAGGTGTTCGACAGACATGCCGTATTCTGACCTTGACTTAATTCCGTAATAATTCCACCAACTTTACACACGATGAAACGATAAATACATCTACTTTCTTTTTTTTCTATAGAAATATCACCATTCTCCATGCACTGTAATTTACAAATTGATAAGAGCTAGGTAAATGAGTAAGCTGTTTGGAAAAGGGGATTCTAAATAAGAATTACAATTGTTTTAGATCTATTTTACCGTATAATCACTGGAGAAAATGTGAAACCAGTCATATGGCAGCAAAGTGAAGCATATAAACATAAGCTTTTCCACAGGGCAGTTTATGAAATGCCAGCCTTATAGCCTGGGATGAAGTTTGGAGACCCAAGCTATAGGCTTCTGTAGCCATGCACAAATGACAGTATAGCGCCACACTTACTGAGTTGATTCATGATTTCTCAAATCTTTTAATTATATGCCCAGATGTTTCATAGTGTTTTTTTTAACAATTTTTATTGTTTTAAATATTTGCCACTATCGGTAGCCACCCATATACATTTATAACTGTCATTGATGGTAATGATGTGATAACTTCCTTACATTTTGCATCATTACATTACATGGTAGGTCTTTCCTCTGTCATGTTTGTGTGTGTAACGATTGTCGCTGGGAGAAGAGGACCAAAGTGCAGCGTGGTACAAATCCATAATACTTTTAATCCAGAACGAATACACGAACAAACCCAACAAACCGATAACCAAACAGTTCGGACAGGTACAACAAACACTAACCAGAAAATAACTACCCATACCTCATAGTGGGGAAAACAGGCTACCTAAGTATGGTTCTCAATCAGAGACAACGATCGACAGCTGCCTCTGATTGGGACCATACCAGGCCAAACGCAGAAATACAAAACCTAGAACAAAAACATAGAATGCCCACCACAACTCACGCCCTGACCAAACTAAAACAGAGACATAAAAAGGGAACTACGGTCAGGACGTGACAGTGTGGTTGTTCCTGATGATCGCTAGCAATAGTGGATCATAGTAGGCTAACGTATTACAAGTTGTGCAATAATTTGGGACATGGAGTCTATTCGAATCATTATGGAACACAGACCATACATAGCAGTTTAAACCTGGAGGCTGGCTCACGGTTCACAATGACTGGACCGTTGGAACTGTGATGACATGATTAGTGAGGATTATTAGGGTAGATTTATAGGGCTACTCTTCAACCCTTAATTTACACTTTTCTCACCTTCCAATATTTGATGGATTGAACAATTTAATATAGCAATTTTCAGGATGAATCAAACCAAAGTATTTTTGATTCACCAATATATTTAGCGGGTAAAGGTGCTCCAAACCTGTTGTTTTATTATTCATAGATATTATAGCATTTTTTTATTGACCAATTGATGCTGAAAAGGAGATGAATATGCATGTATTTACATGCCTTCCTTTCATTAAGACCTAATATTCTGAAACATTTTCTCCATATATTTTAATCTTTCAAGAAAATTCAAATTAAATGTACACCAAATTTAAAGGGATGGCTTTAAGAAATGTACTGAAACCCCTATTGAATGAAAACTCCATGAGAAAATCTTTTGGCCAGTAAGTGGGAGGCGTTTCAGCGGTTTAATTATATTTATTCAGCCCATTACGCACCTGCATAAGGTAAGTCTGAATACCAACTACTGGAGGAATTGTATTTGTCACATATGCGCTGAATACAAGTGTAGCCTTTGCGGTGAAATCCTTACTTTCAGAAGTGTGTACGTAAGGCTTACATTTCCTAAATCTGAATCGTCCCCAAATGCATTTTGGGTTTTTTAAGAGATCCTCCTAACCTTTGACTCCTCAGTTTGAGTCTAGTCGCTCTAAAATTAGGGCCTGACACTAAAAATAGCTTGGGAAATATTTAGGGGGATTTTGCAGCTATCCGGCCATCCTGAAAATCATCTCGGCAAGAGTGGTGGTGATTGTGAGGCTGGTTGAACGTGGGGACACAGCAAAGAAGTTTCTCATGAGAATGCCGTACCGCCTTGCGTTGGGCTTGCGGGGGATGTTTACGGAGAGCGCCGGCGCAGGGTCTTCCAAGCGAGCATCACTCAGACGTCCATGTTGAAGACCACAGAGGTCTTGCTCTCTGCACTAGACTGTTATTGTAACTCCCATGACCTCCTCCCTGGCTGGCTACTCTGCTATATATCACTGCCTAGTGTTTTAGCGACTGTTGTTGAGTGATGTTATAAAGACTAAGAGCGGGCCCCTACACTGAGGGAAAAGGCACAATTAGTAGCACACTTCAGAGTTTCACATATGTGATTTAGCTTGTGATTGTAGCATTTTATTCATTTTATTTAGTGGTGAATTTCATTAACAACTGGAAAAACGTATATTTTACATTTTAGTTTATAATTATTATTTTTTAAATTCTCAAATCCTAAAGGTGATATAAGGAGGTTGATTAAACCAGAAAATGTCAGAAATGGCATTTGTGTCTGGTCTTGGTCTATTGATGTGATATTTAGAATGTTAAGCATACTTAGACATGCCTGACTAACAGGCTATAGACAAGACTTCTGGCCAGAATGGTCTCAAGAAGAAGTAAATAAAGTAGTGCACATCCTTTTTGCCTGGGTTTCCTCAGCAACAGGTAATAGATCCCAGGCCCTGGAATCCCTCAGCTGCTCTCTCTGGGTGTTGCCAGAGCGCAGCTTCCTTCCAGTCAGCAGCCAGCAACAACAACGCTGCTGTGGAAAACCATGGTGGCAAACAAATAGTATCACTTGCGCTGCCTTGTGCAGAGTCTGTCAGACAGAGGAGGGCTATGTCCCTGCAGGCCTTGTGAATGGGGAGAGGTTAGGGCCAGGGCCGGTGGAACATGAGCCCCAGCAACACTGCTCACTGCACCAAAAAAGAGCAGAGCACTACCTTGAAGTGAGCGACCTTGCCCCGGTCATAAACATGGTTTACAGGGGAAGACGGGAAAATCTGTGAGAGGAGAACAGGACTGACTGGGGCCTCAATCACAATTCTGTTTTCTTCTATTCTCTGTGGAGTGGGAAGAAAGGGATATTGTAATTCATGACTACTCACCTAGGATTAAGAGACTTTGAGAGGCCATGTACACGTCATCAGGGCATTAACTCTACAAGGTGTCTAAAGCGTTCCACAGGGATGCTGGCCCATGTTGACTCCAAGACCTCCCACAGTTGTGTCAAGTTGGCGGGATGTCCTTTCGGATGGTGGACCATTCTTGATTGGAAACTGTTGAGCGTGAAAAACCAATCAGCATTACCACCTACTACCTTTATATCCCGTTCAAATGCACTTCAATCTTTTGTCTTGTCCATTTACCCTCTGAATGGCACCCACACAATCCATGTCTCAATTGTCTCAAGGCTTAAAAATACTTCTTTAACCTGTCTCCTCCCCTTCATCTACACTGATTGAAGAGGATTTAACAAGTAACATCAATAAGGGATCATAGCTTTCACCTGCATTCACCTGGTCAGTCTATGTCATGGAAAGAGCAGGTGTTCTTAGTGTATGTTAGGCTCATTCAGGAGGACCAAAGCACAGCTTAGCTCACCTACGAAAAGAGGAGGTGGAACTTGCCATATCCATAACATTTATAATGGATCCATTTGAATACACTGGTTTATCATCAACAAGTTATGATAACAGATATGTATATCTATTTTAACCCTGTATTTTCCAAGAGTGATCTATCATCAATCATTTTGAAAATGAAAATCAGTTGTTTCTATGGAGAATAGTCTTTTTCCTCAGGCGTGGTTAGGGCTTGTTGTTCACTGTTAGTTGAATGGGGAGAGATGTTTTTTTCTTCAGATTTATTGGCAGTGTGACAAGACATTTAACCCTGCGTTTGGCATTACGAGGGAGCCCTTTCAGCTGCTCTATGGGGTACGATGATTCCCAGTGTGCTGTGCCTGTGCCACTATATACCTCAGAGGGAGCAACGCCACAGCCCAACACCATCACACCAATGGGCTTCAGAACAGAAGAACTAAACAGATTGAACAAAATTTTAAGCACCTACAAATTCGTAACATTTTTAACGAATTGGATTTCATAACATATCATGCAAAGTTCTGGGGGAAACGGTGGGGGACATAACATAAAATACAAAATAGATAAAATTGTACACAATTGTGCACAATTTTCAGGGACCCATTTTGGCTTGTAAGTGATACTTTCAAAACTTCTGGCTGGATTTATACAAAATCTTTTTAGCATCACTTTAACAGAGTCTGTTTGTGGTATTCTAGTACACTGTGATGGATGCTCGTGTTTACAGCCAATTCAAAATGACTGTCACTTTGTGTTGTTGATGTGTTAAATTTAAACTTTCTGATTCTGATTTCCAATATTCTCATGTTTTTCTAAGCATATCCAGTCCTCTTGAATTTCAAAGGATGTATCAATTTTGAATTGATGCTAAATTTTAATTCAGTTGATGTTGTGTACTGTATAAAACCTTCCACCTAAATGTTGATGTACAACTCTGAGGGCCAACAAAAAACCCACAAAGGGAATGAACTAGGGAGTCAGCTCCCAGTGGGCTGTCAGTAACTGTAACTCTACCTCTGTTGGCCGTGGGTGACCCACTTCTCAGCCCTGCGTCTCAGATAAAGGGAGAGAGAGGGAGCTGAGCAGAGTGTCGCGCCAGGAGACTTGCCTCCCAGTGTCTGCTCCCACGGCTCCAGCCCCACCAGATCACCCTGTTCCCAGCACAGTGCCAGCCCCCTGGGTCGCTGAGAGAGAGCTCTCGCCAACCCTCGCCACCCTGCCTCCTCCCAGGCTGCACACACAGAGCGCCACTGTCTGCCATATGTACCCAGAGCCTGCCTGGCTGGTTGGCTGACTGGCTACTGCCACTGGCCACGTTGCGTAACAGGCGATCTGCTTTCTCTTGCACTTTTTGGCATGTTGACAGGGCCACAGTCATGTTTTCCCAAAAGAACAAGGCTGGTTGGGTAACATTCGAGCAGGGGGGACAAAGTGCGGGGATTTTGGGTGCTAGAGCTGGGCTAGACTGTCAGTCAGTCAGAGTAGCCTGGGAAAGGGAGCTAGAAGTCAGGGTGGGTGAAATCCCAGGTCATGACGATTTAGCCTGGGAGCATGTGATGATGTGAGCCCAAAGAGCCGCTGCTGCCGGTGATGTCAACCTTTGAATCAGATGACGTCTGAAATCTCCTTCTCACGTTTGAACAGCAGCCTCCGTTAACGAAGTGTGGAACATCACCCGAGCCCCCTGTGCAGACAAACTGAATGGGTATTCAGGGGGTATTAAAGGGTCGCAGGAACACCTTTCATCTTTTTAAACTGTTGTTGCGTTCCATCTGTCACCATCAAAAGGAGCTCCTGCCGTGAGCCAAAATCCACAACAACTAGCGTTACAATTTCAGGATCACTGCTCAGGAGTTATGGCAGAGGGAGTCATAACATGTCCACCATAAACAGGATTAAAGATCACAAGTCATGGGCTTGTTATTTTATGACCGTGTTAAATATAGAGGGGTCTGGAAATATTGGACCCCCTTGATAAAGATGAACAAAAAAGACTGTATAAAAGAAATCATATTTATACTGAGCTATTGTATGCAAAAAATATAGAATTATATATCTATACAGTTTATACAGTGCAAAGACCCCTTGACTTTTCCCACAATTTGTTTAGTTACAGCTTTATTCTAAAATGAATTAAACTTTTTTTTCTCACTTTTTCCCCTTATCAATCTGCACATAATGATGAAGCGAAAACAGGTTTTTAGAAATTTTGGCAAATGGTTATTTAAAAATAAAAATAGAAATATCTTATATAAGTATTCAGACCCTTTGGTATGAGACTCGAAATTGAGCTCAAGTGCATCCTGTTTCCATTGATCATCCTTGAGATGTTTCTACAACTTGATTGTAGTCCACCTGTGGTAAATTCAAGTGATTATATATAAGGTCCCACAGTTGACAGTGCATGTCAGAGCAAAAATCAAGAAATTAGGTCGAAGTCCCTGAGCAATCGGGGGAGCAGGACCGTGATCAGGGAGGTGACCAAGAACCCAATGGTCACTCTGTGAGAGCTCTAGGGTTCTCCTGTAAAGATGGGAGAACCTTTCAGAAGGAAAGCACTCAACCAATCAGCGCTCAACCAATCAGGCCTTTCTGGTAGGGTGGCTACTTTGAAGAATCTTAAATATAAAACATATTTTGATTTGTTTCTCTTCTTTGCTTACTATGTGATTCCATATGTGTTATTTCATAGTTTTGATGTCTTCACTATCATTCTACAATGGTACAAATAAATAAAACCTCTGGAATGAGTAGGTATGTTCAAACTTTTGACTGGTGTTCCCACATATGCTGAACATTTGATGGCTGCTTTTCCTTCACTCTGCGGTCCAACTCATCCCAAACCATCTCAATTGGGTTGAGGTCATGTGATTGTAGAGGCTAGGTCATCTGATGCAGTACTCCATCACTATACTTCTTGGTCAAACAGCCCTAACACAGCCTGGAGGTGTGGTGTCATTGTCCTGTTGAAAAACAAATCATAGTCCCACTCAAACCAGATGGGATAGCCTATCACTGCAGAAGGCTGTGGTAGACATGCTGATTAAGTGTGCCTTGAATTCTAAATAAATCACAGTCAGTGTCACTAGCAAAGCACCATCACACCACCTTCTCCTCCATGCTTCACAGTGGAAACCACACATGCAGAGATCATCCTTTCAACAACTCTGCGTCTCACATAGACACAGCAGTTGGAACAAAAATCTCAAATTTGGAGTCATTAGACCAAAGGACAGATTTTCACCGGTCTAATGTCCATTGAACGTGTTTCTTGGCTCAGGAAAGTTTCATCTAGTAGTGTCCTTTAGTAGTGGATTCTTTGCAGCAATTAGACCATGAAAGCATGATTCACGCAGTTTCCTCTGAACAGTTGATGTTGAGATGCGTCTGTTACTTATACTTTGTGAAGCATTTATTTGGGCTGCAGTTTGAGGTGCAGATAATTGATGATTTCTGAGGCTGGTAACTCTAATGAACTTGTCCTCTGCAGCAGGGGTACAGTAACTCTGGGTATTCCTTTCCTGTGGTAGTCCCCATGAGAGCCAGTTTCATCATAGCGCTTGATGATTTTTGTGACTGCACTTGAAGAAACTTTCAAAGTTCTTGAAATGTTCCAGTTTGACTGTCCTTCATGTCTTAACGTATTGATGGACTGTCATTTCTCTTTGCTTATTTGAGCTGTTCTTGCCATATTATGGACTTGGTCTTTTACCAAATAGGACTATCTTCTGTATACCACCCTTTCCTTGTCACAACACAACTGATTGGCTCAAACACATTATAAAGGAAATAAATTCCACAAATTAACTCTTAACAAGGCACACCTGGTAATTGAAATGCATTCCAGGTGGATGAGAGAATCTGGTTGAGAGAATCCCAAGAGTGTGCAAAGCTGTCATCAGCTTTGCTTTGCACACTTGTAGAAAATAGTAAAAATAAAGAAAAACCCTGGAATGAGTAGGTGTGTCCAAACTTTTGACTGGTATTGTATATATATCAGTATATACACTACATGACTAAAAGTATGTGGTCACCTGCTCGTTGAACATCTCATTCCAAAATCATATGCATTAATGTGGATTTAGACCCCCCCTTTGCTGGTATAACAGCCTTCACTCTTCTGAAAAGGCTAGACGTTGGGTGATTAGGCCTAGCTCGCGGTTGCAATTCATCCCAAAGGTTTTTGATGGGGTTTAGGTCAGGGCTCTGTGCATGCCAGTCAAGTTCTTCCACACCGATCTCCACAAACCACTTCTGTATGGCCCTCACTTTGTGCAAAGGGGCATTGTCATGCTGAAACAGGAAAGGGCCTTCCCCACACTGTTGCCACAAAGTTGGAAGCACAGAATCGTCTAGAATGTCATTGTATGCTGTAACATTAAAGGGCCTAGCCAGAACAATGAAAACCAGCCCCAGACCATTATTCCTCCTCTCCCAAACTTTACAGTTGGCACTATACATTTGGGCAGGTAGCATTCTCCTGGCATCCGCCAAACCCAGATTCATCTGAAGCGTGATTCATCACTCCAGAGAATGCGTTGCCACTGCTCCATAGTCCAATGGCAGCAAGTTTTACATCACCCCAGCTGATGCTTGGCAAGGCGCATAGTGATCTTAGGCTTTTGTGCGGCTGCTCGTCCATGTAAACCCATTTCATGAAGCTCCAGACTAACAGTTATTGTGCTGACGTTGCTTCCAGAGGCAGGTTGGAACTTGGTAATGAGTGTTGCAGCTGAGTACAGATGTTTTTTACACACTACACACTACACACTACACACTTCAGCACTCGGTCGGTCCCGTTTTATGAGCTGTTGTTGCACCTAGACCTTTTCACTTCACAATAACAGCAGAAATGTATGTACAGAATAATGAACATATTGAAAGACTGATGACTGGCAATAGTCATTTCCTGCACTAATTCTTTCACTATCGACCACAACTGTTGAATAATCCAGTTTGGTAAAACAACCAACTCCTGCTTCCAACTGCACTTACAGTTGACCAGGGCAGCTGTAGCAGGGAAATAATTTGACAGACTGACTTGTTGTAAAGATGGCATACTATGACGGTGCCATGTTGAAAGTCTCTGAGCTCTTCAGTAAGGCCAACCGACTACCAATATTTGTCTATGGAGATTGCATGGCTGTGTGATCAATTTTACACACCTGTCAGCAACGGGTGTGGCTGAAATAGCTGAATCCACTAATTTGACGAGGTGTCAACATACTTTTGGATAAATAACCAGACAGATGATGCTCTCCGGTTTTGTGATCAAACAAATGTGTGGTTGAATTTATTCTATCACTGTGTCTTATTATTGTCTCGGCCTTAGGCCTATATATCATGATAGCAAGGCATATGAACTAACAGGTTATAGCTCAAACAACACAATTATCACAACACACTTTTTTTATTGGATTGGCTTCCCCGGTGATTTTACCCATGCACCGCTACTGCAAAGAATATCAAAAGATCTGGAAAGATGCTGTATGGTTGAATGGTCTAAGATATCTCCCAGTGAGTTCTCCAATCTCCTAAAACATTTTTGAAAAAGGCTCAGTGTCATTGTCCTCGCAAGGGGAGGGTGCTAGTGTATTGAAAACAGGGGATCCAATAATGCCATCCTCTTCTTTCATGTTGCCTAAACGGTCTATAACTCAGTCATACAGTACACGCTTTTAGTTTTTGCTGTTCTAGGCTACCTGGCTAAAATACTTGCTCTATAGCCTATATTCCTTTCATGGGCAATGATATGTCATGTCAGCTAGTACATTCTTTGCATAAGTCTGTCTTCCCTTGACTCCATGAATACACGTCACTGATCCTTTGTCTGCGCTTCTGGACTGCCCTCTTCATTTAAAATAACAGGTTTTCAATGGGGTTCAAGTCCGGAGGCTGAGATGGCCATTGCCGGCTCCAATCTAAGTGCCAATGCTGTTTAGAAAACTTCAGGCGGAGCTATGGTCTGATGACATTAAAATAGAGCTTTCTTTGGATCCAATAATTCCGGACCCCTAGATGACAACAGTTTTGGAAGCAGGAGTTGGTTGTTTTACCAAACTGGATTATTCAACAGTTGTGGTCGATAGTGAAAGAATTAGTACAAGAAATGACTATTACAAGTCATCAGTATTTTCAGTATGTTCATTATTCTGTACATACAGCAGCCATACATGCTATTTAAAAAGTCAGGATGAAGTCATGAGAAAGTCTTCCAGATAAGCATCTCTCGGTCTCTATAATATTTTTGAACGCTTTGTCTTCAGTGTCTATGTGCTCCAGCCTTTCCTTTCAATTCACCCAAATTAGGTCATTTAAATCATCGAGACTTATCTTAATTGATAACAAGGCCTTTCATTTGGGTGCGCTGCTGTACACGTTATCGTTCCACGGTCTGGGTGTAACCACCTTGATTTCATTAAATAAGAGATAATATGAAAGTGGGAAATTCCCCTGACATAACTCCACCAACTTGCTATTAAAAACCCTGTGGAGGCATCAAAGAAAGCCAGGGTCGCTAAGCACACGATAGTCAAATTTGGATTAGCACCAAAATATTTTAAGAATTTTGTTATGTGCTAGGTGATAGTTCACAGTCTGTTCATCTGTAACTGTCTCGATTTGCCCCCCATCAGCAACAACCTGTGGAGGAAAATCAACTTGACCTTGTCACGGTACGATCAAGGGCCACTGATGACACCAGATATACTGCTGTAATCTCAGCAGAGCTTGCTAGGAAAGGACACAGGCATGAAGGTATAAGTAGGTGTGAGGAATTTAACATATTGGTAAAAACATTCAACTTTATTTCATAAGCTGATATACGGTCCCTCTAAAATACAAGTGATTTGTACCACTTCGAATAAAAATGTTTTCTGGGTTGCTGGTTTAAAAACATAATTTCTAAATAATATGAAGATTTATCCTTGTGGAACAGAAGAATAATGCTGAAAAACACATGAAATAAACTTTCTCCTTTATAACAGAAAAAATACAGTATGATTCATCATCTCTCTGGAGAAAGTGTGTGTACTATATCCTGTAGCTCTCATTGGAGGGGAGCCAGGGGGAGGTTAAAGCAATGGGAAACGGCCTCCTGCTCCCCCAGCTCCCCTCTGTGCTGCTCTGCCGGCCACTGTGAGCCAGGGGCCCTGCATGGTCACAATGAAAGAGAGGAAAATATGTTATATTTAAAAATATATGTTATATTTAGAACCTGGCCCGTCCGCGCCACCCCAGACTAGAAAAAAGGGCACCACTTAATAAATAAACATCCCAGAGCCTGAGAATGATGGTGAGGCCGACCAAGGAAAACAATGTGCGAGTCAACACAGAGCGGCCTGTGAAAACAAACAGAGCTGATGAGAACGTTGCTGCTTCTGAAAGTCTCATTAGAGGCCAGATGCAGCCTTCCCCCCTCCGCTCTCAGCGCCCGCCACTTCCTTGCTCGCTATCCCGTGCACCCGGCACTGGCAACCCAGCGGCACGACTTCCCCTCCCGGCCCACTGGCCTGCGTGCCTGCTCAGACCCCTGTTTCCGACAGTACTCCATTTCTTATTCAAGCTCCACGTCAAGTCAAAACATCCCCCTCGAACACCCACCACCACCTCCTCCTGTCTACCTGCCTTCTCTAGCCTGATAAATGATAGCACTAAATAATTGACAAGAGCGGCAAGCTCCATTTTTTTCCATGAACACTGTCTCGCTCTAATAAGGATATGTTCCTATGCCACTGACTGCTCCCCTCCCTCTTTTTCTTTGTCAGGTCCCATTGTTTTTTAACCCATGTTTGTTGTGTTAACTTGACATGTCTTTTGTTTTGGCAGACATGTTTCATCTCTGAATGTTTGGAGATTTGATTGCAACACTGACATTTCGAGAGGCGAAATAGGAATATGTCTGTTTCTATTTCAGTGTAGCACTTTGAAAGAAGATTTCAGATCAAATCAGCATGAATGAGAAATGTTTCTATTCATTTATTCTCTCCCACAAGACCAGGCTCCTTTCAAGACTCTCCAAACCATTTCTCTCAGATCCATTCAAATTGTGTTTCTTCTCTCACCCACACAAGGAATCAATCTGCTAGCACGAGAAATTCCAAAACATAACCATTTCCATTATCAAGTGGCACATTCTTAAAGTAACTAATAGGATTCCAGCTTCATTTTCTCTACACCCTCATTAATGATTCGTCTCTTGCACTAATTGTAAACACAACTCTACGAACCCTCTTGACAGTCAGTCTCTCTCAGAGGAATGTATTGAGCAAGGATTAGCCCCTCTATCGAGTGACAGAAAAAAGGCATGCAAATTCCTCAGCCATTTGCCATAGCACAGACATGCTCACAGGCATGCGGTTAGATGTTATCCATGAAAAAGGCCAAATGTAACCTTTTCTGCTGGTCAGGCTGGCATTTCCCTGGCCTGGCCTATGGCTGTATGCTGTGGCTGTAGGTCTCAGTGGACCATCTGGAGTATGTGTCAAAGCCATGTGGGACCCACAGAGCTGTGGCAACGCTTCCAGATCTTGATAGTGGTGAGAGAGGGTGTAGGGGTCGCCTGGTATCAGCCGAGGGGATCGCTCTGCACAACAGCGGGAAGTGCTCTGAGCGCGTTCACTTAGTGGGCCATTGTGCTGCTCCGGCTCTGACCGGCCCCAGCCCCAGCCCCAGCCCTAGTGTCACGGCAACGGGCAACAGTGATGCAATGCTTAGCCAAGTTATGGAACATTCAAAATGATATGTAACACCATGAGTCAACAAATTTGAAATTGGAAATGCATGCTATCCACCATAGACACAATGTTTCTTAATGTTAGAGAAAAATGAGCTGATGTCCATGACTACCTGGAGGCCTGACAGAGACCTGGTTGGGACATTGGGTTGATAGAGTTCAGTAGACATACCATGGTCTAGTCTAGTCACTCTACATGGGTGTTTGTGGGCCGCTGGCTTGGATTCTAACGATACTACAGTGTGCAGCTATACGTCAGTCAGCTGTGGAACTAATGCAGATGGGAGATGTGAGAGGGAAGATGCTGTATCTGATCCATGGTCATCTGGACCAAGGGTCATCTCATAACCTCTCTGATCCCCATGAGGCCAGGACATGTAAACATTGCTGCCGGGAGGGGGGTTCTGGTTGGGTGTGTCCATGGGGATGGCATTACCCATCCCGTTTGTCCCCTAGGGTCCTGACTCAAAGGGATCCCCCTAAGATAGCGCCTGGCTGCCTCACCACTACCCATTCACATGGACATGGGAAAGTTTCAGAGAATTTTCCAGAATAAAAAGCCAGAACAAAGTTAATGGATACGAAGTTAATCAAGATAGCGGGGCCTCTGATTTGGTTAATCTGGCTACATTTACTGTCATTCAGAGGCAGATTTTAAAAGTTTTGTAAGATTCCCAGACATGTTAAGGGTCTGAACGGCTGGAGACGCAGGTGCCAATAAAAATATTTTCTTATTTAGAGAAGGAGCTTGCAGTGTGTGTGTTTAAGCCAGTCTCCATCTGTTTGCATGAGTGCGTGTGTGTATTTCAAAAAGGGAGAGAAAGAGAGTGTGTGTTGTGAGAGAAAGCGAGTGTGTCTCCAGAGACTTTGCTGTTGTTCGTGCAGGGAGCGCAGCGAGCCGTGGAGGGAGCTGTGGTGGGAACGTCACCTGATCCGTGCCTTGGGGGCGACCCCAGTGGGCAGCCGCTGCACCGTGTCCTGGGGGAGCGATTGCGAGTGACAGGCGTGGGCCCCTGTCACAAAAAGGCCTCTGTGGTTTAGGTGGAGGGGCAACGTAAGTCACTGATGGACGGCCCCTCTCCTTGGGAGTCTCAGGCTTGAAGCCATGAGAATGGTCCTGGGAGAGGAGGGGGGTGGGAGGAGGGGGTCCTGGAGCAGATCCAATGCAGGCAGACCCTCTCACATGACCCCCCCTCCTCCTTTCCACCTCACCCACTGCACTTAACCCCTCGGCAGCTCCACACCTCTTCTCTTTCTCTACTCCCTCTCTCTTCTCACACTGTGCCTCACCTCTGTTCTTCATGTGCTTCATTCTCTCCCTCTCTTGTCCTCTCTTGTCCTCCTCATTTCTCGTCCTCTCTTTTCACTCTCATTCTCAGGACCTGTTCTACAGATGTCATTACATGGGAACAGTGAGAATAGGGTACATTGAGTTTGAGGTACAGTAGAAGAGAGAGACTTAAGAGAGGTAGAAAGAGAGGGATTGAGAGAGGTGAAAAGGAAAAAGAAGGGGGTAGTTAATGGTCATGTTAGAGGGAGAGAGGCTATGACCTGGGTCACCTACCCAGGCTCTGGTCCTCACGGTGTCTGTCTGTGGGAGCGCTGGTCTCTCTCACTCTCAGGGCCTCCTGCTCAGGGGACAGCCTTGTTCACATATACAAGCCAGTGTGGGAGCCAGCCTTCACTGAGGGGCCAAGGCAACACACTGTCTAGCAGTCGGAATAAAATAAACAGGAGTCAGCTAGCTGACTAAGGCTACGTTTAGACAGACAGTCCAATTCTGATCTTTTGTTCACTAATTGGTCTTTTGAGCAATCAGAGATCGGAATTGGTCTGTCTGTCTAAACACAGCCTTAGTGGACCCAAACACACTTGCTTAATATGTTTGCAAGTAAATATGGTGGATGCCACAAGTCATTAGAATGCCACCAAAGACACTATGGGTCTATTGTGGATTCACACTAATGTTTAGCGTGCCTTGTTGTTTTGTTAATAGTGTACATTATGGACTGAAATGGTTTGATTTATGTGTGTGTGTGTGTGTGTGGGGGGGGGGTCTACATATCAGTATTGTGTCTTGTGTGTGGTCTTGAATGAGATCAGGTCATCTCGGCACAATAAATATCACAAGGCTTTGTCTCTGCAAGGAACATTACTTTGTCCATATCGAAATGAATGATGTTTTATTTCCTTGGGTTACTGGTTCAAGATACACTGTATAATTCAACTATGATGACGATGATGGTGATGACTTTGGTTAAAGGTAACAATGTTAGCTAAACAAAACCCATGTATGATCTGGACTATAATCTAATCTGGTGGGAAAATGTCCCCGCCACCACATCCTTATGGTTTTATATTATGGCTTCCCACCACTTTTCCTGTTGGTTTGTCAAATGAATAACTCTCTTTCATTGGTTAACATACAATTATCCTCCTCTCTCTCAACGGGCGAGGAAACCAAGCCACAAAGCTCTCTCAATGTTTTCATTGTCAGGAAAGAGTTGCTGTAGTAGTAGAAGCATCACACTGTACTGTACATGGAGAGACTGGTGAGCACACGGAGAGACAGATTATTATTATCATTATTATTATTATTATTATTATTCGATTTTTTGGTGAGGGGGGATAGATCAGCTTTAATATTTCAAATAGATTGTAGCTTCCATCACTGTAATTGTCTGCATCATTTCCAATCCCCCATATATAAGTTGGAAGTTTACATACATTTAGGCTGAAGTCATTAAAACTCGTTTTTCAACCACTCCACAAAATTAATGTTAACAAATTATAGTTTTTGCAAGTCGGTTAGGACGTCCACTTTGTGCATGACACAAGTCATTTTTCCAACAATAGTTTAAAGATTACAGTGGGTCAGAAGTTAACATACACTAAATTGACTGTGCCTTTAAACAGCTTGGAAAATTCCAGAAAATGATGTCATGTCTTTAGAAGCTTCTGATAGTTGACATCATTTGAGTCAATTGGAGGTGTACCTGTGGATGTATTTCAAGGCCTACCTTCAAACTCAGTGTCTCTTTGCATGAAATCTTGGGAAAATCAAAATAAATCATCCAAGACCTCAGAAACAAAATTGCATACCTCCACAAGTCTGGTTCATCCTTGGGAACAATTTCCAAACACCTGAAGGTACCACATTCATCTGTACAAACAATAGTACGCAAGCATAAACACCATGGGACCACGCAGCGGTCATACCGCTCAGGAAGGAGACGCATTCTGTCTCCTAGAGATGAACATACTTTGGTGTGACAAGTGCAAATAAATCCCAGAACAACAGCAAAGGACCTTGTGAAGATGCTGGAGGAAACAGGTACAAAACTATCTATATCCACAGTAAAACAAGTCCCTATATCGAAATAACCTGAAAGGCCACTCAGCAAGGAAGAAGCCACTGCTCCAGAATATCCATAAAAAAGCCAGACTACGGTTTGCAACTGCACATGGGGACAAATATCCTACTTTTTGGAGAAATGTCCCTGGTCTGATGAAACAAAAAAAGGGGGAGGCTTACAAGCCGAGGAACACCATCCCCACCGTGAAGCACGGGGGTGGCAGCATCATGTTGTGGGGGTGCTTTGCTGCAGGAGGGACTGGTGCACTTCACAAAATAGATGGCATCATGATGCAGGACAATTATGTGGATATATTGAAGCAACATCTTAAGACATCAGTCAGGAAGTTAAAGCTTGGTCGCAAATGGGTCTTCAAAATGGACAATGACCCCAAGCATACTTCCAAAGTTGTGGCAAAATGGCTTAAGGACAACAAAGTCAAGGTATTGGAGTGGCCATCACATAGCCCTGACCTCAATCTTCAATCCTAAATTTGTGGGCAGAACTGAAAAAGAGTGTGCGAGCAAGGAGACCTACAAACCTGGCTCAGTTATATCAGCTCTGTCAGGAGGAATGGGCCAAAATGCACCAACCTTATTGTGGGAAGCTTGTGGAAGGCTACCCGAAACGTTTGACACAAGTTAAACAATTTAAAGGCAATGCTACCAAATACTAATAGAGTGTATGTAAACTTCTGACCCACTGGGAATGTGATGAAAGAAATTAAATCCGAAATAAATCCTTCTCTACACTATTATTCTGACATTTCACATTCTTAAAATAAAGTGGTGATCCTAACTGACCTAAGACAGGCAATCTTTACTAGTATTAAAAATGTCAGAAATTGTGAAAAACGGAGTTTAAATGTATTTGGCTAAGGTGGATGTAAACTTCTGACTGTATATACAGTGCATTCAGAAGTATTCAGACCCCTTGACTTTTTCCACATTTTGTTACGTTACACCCATATTCTAATATTGATTAAATGTTTTTCCTCATCAATCTAAACACAAGACCCAATAATAACAAAGTGAAAATAGAATTTTAGAAGTTTTTGCAAACATATTAAAATAAAAACCAGAAATACCTTATTTACGTGCATAAGTATTCAGACCCTTTGTTATGAGACTCAAAATTGAGCTCAAGCGCATAATGTTTCTATTGATCATCCTTGAGATGTTTCTACAACTTTATTGGAGTCCACCTGTGGTAAATTCAATTGATTGGACATTGATTGGAATGGCACACACCTGTCTATATAAGGTTCCACAGTTGATAGTGCATGTCAGAGGAATAACCAAGCCATGAGGTCGAAGGAATTGTCCATAGAGCTCCAAGACTGAGGAAGCGGGGGAGAAGGGCAAATAGCCCTTTTTGGTGGGCTATTTGAGGTGCAGTTAACTCTAATGAACTTATCCTCTGGAGCAGAGGTAACTCTGGGTCTTCCTTTCCTGTAGAAGTCCTCATGAGAGCCAGTTTCATCATAGTGCTTGATGGTTTTGTGACTGCACTTGAAATTGACAGACCTTTATGTCTTAAAGTAATGATGGACTGTCATTTCTCTTTGCTTATTTGAGCTGTTCTTGTGATAATGTAGACTTGGTCTTTTACCAAATAGGGCTATCTTCTGTATACCAGCCCTACCTTGTCACAACACAACTGACTGGCTCAAATGCGTTAAGAAGGAAATAAATTCCGCAAATTAACCTTTAACAAGACACACCTGTTAATTGAAATGCATTCCAGGTGACTACCTCATGAAGCTGGTTGAGAGAATGCCAAGGGTATGCAAAGCTGTCATCAAGACCAAGGGTGGCTACTTTTATCAGGAATCAAGGTAAGACCCAAGAGCAGACTATGTGAAGTAACAATGTTTATTGTAAACACAGGGGCAGGCAAACGACAGGTCAAGGCAGGCAGGAGTCGATAATCCAGAGCAGAGGCCAATGTACAGCATGGCAGGCCGGCTCAGGTCAGGCAGAGGTACATAATCCAGAGGTGAAGCAACGGTACAGGACGGCAGGTAGGCACAGAGACAGGCAGTGGTCAGGCTGGCGGGTACAGAGTCAGGACAGGCAAAGGTCAAAAACTAGGAGGACGGGAAAAAAAGAGACTAGTGAAAAACAGGAGCTGAGACAAACTGCTGGTAGGCTTGCACAAACAAGACCAACTTGCAACAGACAGATAGAAAACACAAGTATAAATACCCAGAGGATAAGTGGGGAAGATGTGCAACACCTGGATGGGGTGGAGACAAGCACAAGGGCGTAACAACTTTGAAGAATCTCAAATATAAAATAGATTTTGATTTGTTTAACACTTTTGTTGTTACTACATGATTCCATATGTGTTATTTCATAGTTATTGTAACGTCCGTCGTTAAATGAAGACCAAGTGGCAGCGTGGTAAGCGTACATTTTCTTTCATTTTAAATGTTCCACCAAAAACAATAAACAACTCAACGAACATAAAGCAAGGAGTGTAAACACATGCAACACACAAAGACAAGATCCCACAGAAGGGGGAAAAAGGGCTGCCTAAGTATGATCCCCAATCAGAGACAATGATAGACAGCTGCCTCTGATTGGGAACCATACTCAAAGAAATATAATCACACCCTGACCTACCAAATAGAGAATTTAAAGGATCTCTAAGGTCAGGGCGTGACAGTTATGATGTCTTCACCATTATTCTACAATGTAAAAAATTACGAAAAACCCTGGAATAAGTAGGTGTGTCCAAACTTTTGACTGGTACAGTATACATACATACATACATACATACATACATACATACATACATACATACATACATACATACATACATACATACATACATACATACATACATACATACATACATACATACATACATACATACATACATACATACATACATACATACATACATACATACATACATACATACATACATACATACATACATATACAGTATATGAAATATATTTTCCTTTATTATTTTCCCTTAACCTTACCACCCCTCCCCTAATTGGAGAAAACGAATGAGCAACAACACTTAGGTGTCTACTTCCTGCTTATACATACATTTTACGGACACAATCTATTTTACAATAGTTATATTTTGTTTGTTTTTACTCCTATCCTTCCGCTACCCTCAAACTCTCCCATATATTTCGGAAACCATCCAGTTTGATTTCTATTTGACATACATTTTTTTGTGCAGTTCATGAAACTGTGCTGTTCTGAATTGATATACATTTTACAGACACAGTATAGATGTTTCACAAAAGTTCTGAACCTTTCTATTCTCATAGTTTATACAGATTGTAAATCACAGATACCATTTTTTTGCTAAAAGTATTATGATATTATTGATTGATTGATTATGACGTTTCAAATCATCCAGTAGTGCTACCTGCAGAGTTAGCTCCAGGTAAATGTTGCAATTCTTTAGCCATTCCTGGACCTGCGAACAAAAACAAGCTACATATGCACAGTACCAAAACAAATGCTCCAATGATTCTGTCTCTTCGCAGCAAAATTGGTAGGGCTGTGATTGTTGTATTCCCCATATATATAACATTCTATTGGTTGCAAGAATATTGTACAATGATTTAAATAGAACAATTCTATGTTTTGAATCTGGTGTCGTTTTCCATATCAGTTCATAAACCATTTGCCGGACAGACCAAATGACCATATCCTTAGAAGAACTGGATTATCTTGACTGTATAATGATTGATCCTATAGCATCAGGTTCTGTGGTCAGGAAAACCCTTATGTAATCCCATATTCATGTAAAACACCATGTATTGGGCAATTCCACAGTAACGGAATTATGCTGAGACTCCGATTTTTTACTTTAAAGAGCCAAAAAAATATATTTTAAAGTTTAACAAAGCATACAACTATGTGCACAATGATTAGTTTGAACAATTTACACAGTAAATAAATAACATTTACTGAAAAAACTGCAGATGCAATCTTGGTAACAGAATTACAGTAAAATCTCCCTCAGTTTTAGTCTGTTACAAAAATGTGTATCTGCACAGTTCTTCCTGTTTCATTCATTTCACTCCATGACTGATCATTTCTCAGCCTGGGGGTGCGTGCCACCACTAATTCATGTTCACTAATATATTTTGACGGGCGTTGTCCAGCTCAGACGTATAAACAATGGTCTGATTATGCCCTGAGATCCATTTGTCTCACTGCCCCCCACCCAAAATGTATAACTTCTCTACAAGATGATTTAATCTGGCTAACCTGTAGGGGAAAGGACCCAGCCCAGGCCTGCTAGCAGATAAGGTGAGAGAAGCATTGTGGCTACTGCTGATTAATCCACACTCCTTTACATTCCTGTACAGAACAGAATGGCCTTATAGACTAAGCAGCTAGCAGAAGGCTTTGCTTCCAACATGGCTGGATCCTTTGACATGTGAGGAAACGGCCAACTGGGTTGTTATGCTTCCTCACTGTCAGAGCCCCATTACTGCTGCAGAGTTGCTCTTTAGGAACATACTGCCTGATTTATGCTGCCTTTGTAATGCCAACCAGCAAGCAGAGAGAGAGAGAGAGAGAGAGAGAGAGGGAAAGAGAGTCTGTCTTGTCTACCATAGCGCCTGTAGGTTACAGAAAACACACCCCAATAGATACACATGAATACATATATAACGTCAAATCTTCTGCTTACATTTGACTATCACTTTGGCATAATTCATGGCACAATTTTTTAAAAATATTGTTGGCAATTAATTTTGATTGGGGAAACAGCACCATTTTGCTGAACTCCCAGAACCCCACAGACCAATGTCAAGATGTTAAGTCAATTCAAGAGTTAGCATTGTCTCCCATACAGAGATCCAGCATTGTCTGTGCTGATGAAAGTCATCAATATCCATAACTTCTCATGCTACCTGTTTTTTTTAGATGTGATGGGAATAGTGGAGATATGGCAATTATGAAGATCTCCTTTCACAGTGAACACTGTTTCAGACTGTAGGACTGTGATTGGCAGAAAAGTAGTGTTCTGAACTCCTGAGGCCAGCTTTCAAGACACTTGTGCTTTGAATTGAAACTATCTCATGCCATCAGAGCTGTGCTATGTTTCTGACCTGCATACTGTACTGTAGGTCTCACGCGCACACACACATTTCCGTCCCACTTTCTCTGCATATTACTTTCTCTTGCATCCACATTGGGAGTTAGCTATAGAGCAGCGACAGCCACTTAAAGCACTCCTCGGTGAGAAGAGAACAGAGCAGGTCTGAATGGCCGCAGGTGGTGTTGGCCCTCTCCACACAATGCCAGAATAAATTTGCTGGTGATGTTGAGCGCGGTGCGAGAGGGCTGCCAAATTGGCAGGGAGGGTGCGTGCGGTCTGCACAGGAAGTCAGCACGCAGGCAGGGCCCAGTTCAAAGGAGAGGTGCCCTGGAGGGAGACTCGGCTCTCTTTCTCTCTCTCTCTCTTTGTCTCTCTCCCCCATCTCCCTCACTCTCATTCACTCTCTTTTTCTCTCTCTCGTCTCCCTCCCTCTCTTGCTAGTGCTTACCTGATGAGATTTCCTCCCAAGGTATACCACTCAGCCACCTGGAGACGTCTCTTCTTCTGCCAAGCGTTGACATCCTCAAGTGTACCCGGCCTCTGTTTTGCTGCCTGCTCTAAATACACTGCTGTGAAAGTCTCACACTCCACTCAGTCCCTTCCTCAATCTAAAGAGGGTATTTTAATGAGATCTTGTCTGAGATTAAAAGTGCATCATAACAAAATAACTCCTTGGATAACAACCTGGGGACTAACTGAAATGTAAAGGTCATTTATTGGCATATACATTTATACTGTTAATTAATTGTGTTACAATATGTGGACTAAATGGAATGACATTTGAATAGGGGTAAATAAATCACAATTTCAAAATGTCATTGCTCAATGTCAGTGTGTAGAAGACGTCCAGTCAGTAGACTTGAGGTGAGGTCTGTGTTGAGTATGTCACTGTTGGCAGGGCCAGCAGCACATTAACACAGCGACTCCCAGGACTACTGAGTGATGGGATAAACCACAGGTTAGGGTTTCATTTGAACTACCAGACAGCTATTCTGACAGATCGCAGTGGATTAAAGTGATTAAGAGTTCATATATAACCTGCTCTTGTGGAAATGATGTACAGCTCTAGCTATATAAAACTTTCTGACTAATATGTAGATTTGGAGGTCAACTGATAGAATCGAACATCAAAAACAAAGGGAGTAAATGTTTGAGAACTGAAGGCCACATGTAAAAGCCATGCATTGTCAACTGACAAACACAGACCTCACTTTTCTCTATGGGATTTATTGCACTGTATATGCAACAATACAAGGTACAGCTGCATACTTTATTTAAGTGTAATATTTACACAATTTATTTTTTAATCCTGCTGATTGCACTGTGAAAACAATGTCAGTGGTTATTCCAAAATGTTGTCTGTCAGTAAGGGGCGGACAGTTGTGTTTCATAACTCTGCTTAGCAACACGGGAATTAATTTATGTTTGAGTTCCTGGCTGCTGACTGAGACGGAAGTGATGTGATCAACATGTAATTACCATCACACTTATCGGCTTCATCTGCTGCAGCGTGCCACCCTAATTGTGTTGTGTTGGAAATGGCGCCTTGTCCAATACAACAACCAAGGAAACGGGCAGAAAACATGGAACCCCTATTTCATTGACTTTCCCAGAGTTAAATCATCAACAGATGGCTGAACAATGAATATATGCTCACCTGGAGCCTGTATAAGGCCACCTGGGAAAGGTACGTACACATTCTGTTAAAGCCTACAGTCAACTCCTGATAAGTGCACTTCAGACAAGTGCCAACTTTTCTGTATCAGTCACAGTGATGTATGTAGGCTAAAGGATTGTGGAAATGTAGAATGAACGATTCACTGCACAACAACTACCATCGTTATTTATGTTTTCAATTCAAACGTAGGACTCAGTGACTGACATTGTGAGGGTCTCAAACAGTCTCGCTTGGTAATAAAATACAATTCCTTCTCAAAGATAGTGCTTTTAAAAAGGGAAGAATATGATATTGTACAGTAAAAACATTGTTTAAACGTCTCTTTATTTGTATTGTTATTTTTTGTGAGTTGGTAAGATCTCATTGGAAGCGCCAAAACAACTTCTATTACAAAGTATGAATACTGTGCAAATGCTATCACCAATTCTGCCATTGTGAGCCAAAGAAATGGGAAAATATAAATGAAACAAGGTGGAGAAGTTAATCAAGCCTTTCCAACCACTTCACAAGAACCATTTCAAAAGCCCCTACAGTAACATCCCACTCAACACGGTGGTCCTGTTTTGTGGGACCTGATTTTGAAACACAGCTCCGAGCGACAAAGACTTTTCTATTTGCTCTGCAGCATAAATTAAAAGGAGCACAATCAGAGCAATCTAACAGAAATAGCAGCCCAGAGTCTGAGCTGTGCTCTGGTCACTTTCTGAACTTTTGTATTGGGGATTTTCCCAAAATCTTGACCCTGCTTCAATGGAAACTGTATCAGTGTTTCAGTAATCAAACATGGTAAGGGGGGGGATCAGCTGATCCAGGGAGGGGCACAGCCATCAAGGTCTTTCCCACACCCCTGTCTCTTCTGGGGAATGTGCTGGAGCTCAGATTCCACACCCTGTGCCCCTCCGATACCATCTCTGGAACGTGTGGGGTTAGGCGGCGACAATAAGCGCTCTGACAAAGGTCGCACTAATAAAGGGGGGAGTCGTGTAAGTAGCTGGTTCACTTTGCATAATCATGAGCTGTGCTAAGGCGCTCAGCCTATTGTGCCCATCCTCTCTTATTCTCTAAGTAGGATGATGCTTTGTATGTGCTTGAAAGACAGTGATGTAATCAACCTTTTCTTATTAAACGTGACAAAATGACACACTCCTATCATTGACCTTTACTGACCGTTTAAAGACCTAAACCATAAAGGTTTACATGGTGGATTTAAATACACTACATAACCAAAAGTATTTGGACACATGCTCATTGAACATCTCATTCCAAAATCATGGGCATTAATATAGAGTTGGAATTCACTAATTTGAAGGGGTGTCCACATACTTTTGTAATTTTAGTGTGTGTAGATGCAGTGGAGCGAGTATAAAGCTTCATTCCAATGGTAATTTATAATGAATAATTCAGATTTCATTATAATAACAAATCAGAAACAAGAGAAAACAGTCTTGCTTTGGAACTGTCTGCTATACTGGCACTACTGTAGAACCAGATCTGACAGGCCTTGTAGCATAAGACCACAAAACAACATACATTCACATTGTTGTTTTGCTCAAAGCAATGTCTCACAGAATAATAAAACATGAAATCCCCATAATTGGTGACTAACCTACATAATGTTTGTATTGCCTTACATATATTCATATATGTAATTCAAATGATGTGCACCTAGTTGAACCAAGTGCAAACCAAACCACTAAATCTCTTACTATTGGTTTATTGTGATGAATAGTCAAAACAAATGAAATGTTAAATTATTCTCAATGGTCAAAGCTTTACCAAGGGGTAATGTCGCATCTCTTAAGAATTCTTCTGAAACGGTGGTTACAACTGTACCTTGGGGAACTCAGTGGTTGTTTGTCTCTCACCACTTTTTCGTTTTATAAATAGACCTGAACAATGGCTCACAAAAGACATTGTCTATTTTCAAGCCCACAAAAGGGGTCACAAACAAGAAAGCGGGTGTTTGCCAAAGTGAAAAATGTCTTCACATTCAGCAACATAATGCCAAATCAACTGTGAAGTTGTTTTGAAAGCAAAGACACAGAAATTCCCTCTGGCACAGAGAAATTCACACTTAGATACAATGACAGTTTTGCCCCCACAGCTCTATTTGACAGTCATATACAGAAAGGGCACAAGAGTACAAATCTAATACCAGGGTAGGTGGAGTAGACTGAGGCACGTAGTGGGGTGGTATACTGTTCATGGAGCAGCAGTCGGTTCAGGTGTGAACAGATGGGGAAATGGCAGCTCATATGTAATGTGAACATTTGACCTTTCGGTTTAGGTGAGGAGGAACGCCACTCGCCGCCATGCTGACCAGCCTGCCATTCGACCTGGCCCTGACACTGCCCTTCCCCTCACACTATTAACAGCCGGTCACCAAGGGTCCCAACCACGTCGATACAAGGGTGGCACGGCTGGCCCTCAGAAAATTGTTGGCCTGGGACGGAGGTACAAGGTGACTGATGAAGGATTGACCCAGGCAACTGACCGACCACCCTCAATACTCCCGGCCTTCCCTTCTCTCCCGTCTCTCGGTCATACAGGCTTCACAGCTCAGCACACATTTAACACACAGGTTTACAACCATTACAATGAACCTTTGACCCTTGCCAATGCCCTCTAGAACACAGTTTGGAAAACGTTTTTAATCACAAGATTTGGTAATAGCAGAGATTTTCATGTCACCTATGATGTTTTGGAAATACTCAAATCAGAGTTCAGTTCAATGCCATACATGGCAATGACAGTGTAATGGGATTTACACACACACACACACACACACACACACACACACACACACACACACACACACACACACACACACACACACACACACACACACACACACACACACACACACACACACACACACACACACACACACACACACACACACACACACACACACACACACACACACACACACACACACACAACACACACACACACAGGGACCTCTGTTTCTACTTGAAAGTATCCTCTGATTCTGAGAAAGTGTGTCTCACAGACTTTATTTAGCCCACAGAGGAATGTCTGCCTCACTACCATTTGATACCATAGTCTCTCAGTACTCAGAATTCCCAAGGTGAGTCTAATGTTTTATGGGTGTCTGAGAGGACAAAAGGGATTCGCTCCAACCACTGTATCCTAAATCAGGAGCAGAATAACATCCACAAGAAGACAATGAAGCCTTTTCTGCAACTATGCGCAATGGGAAAGCACTCTAAAACATGATATAAAACAAAATGCATGACTAATGGAAAAATGGGACTCACCACCTGGATTCGGTCTTATGTAGCAAAATTTGAAATTGTGTTTTTTACATTAGATAAAAGTAGAGACTTAGAGCTACACAAATGTATATCATACACTGCATTTGAGGAACAATGGGAAAGTAATTTTTCTTTGAAAGTTGATCAACTTGTAATCTCACATTTGAGACAATCGCCTTTGAATGTTTGCGATCTAGTGAAGATCTCTTCTTTGTCTACACACATTCAGCATTGTTTACACCCTCACCATAAGCTTTAGCCCCACCCATCTCGTTTCGCTCTCGAAGCGCACACTTGATGCTCTGGCCAATGATTTGTTTACCTCTGGATCGCATGAAAACAGCCTAACTCTGCTGGCAACAATTTCATTACGCTTTTTTTGCAGACGTTTACTGACACCGGGTATATTCAACGGGTGTTGTACACACATCACGTAATGTTAGTTAACGAGCCAGCCAGCCAAAGTTAGCTAGTTAAACAAAATAACAGTGCCAAAAATGCCACAATGCTGGGAGCTAACCAACCATGTTCAATGTTAGCTAGCTAACATTAGGCTTTAACTAGAACTGCACACGGCTCTGGGAAACAAATAATAACGTCAGTTAGGGAGCCAGCCAGCTAACATGAGCTAGCTAACGAAACACTTTAGCTAGAAATTAAACCACTTTCTGTCAAAATTAGAAAACATGTCATATCTGAAAACGGAGCTAGCTGACGCTAGACTATCTTACCTGTATACATCATCGTGCATGGACGCGTCTCCCTGTCTGAAATGCCATGCCACTGTTGCCCTTAGTTTGAAGATGTAATCCAGAGACAGGTGTTTCCTCCATCTCTTTAGCTATCATACTCTAATTCCACTGATTTTTTAAACTTTATCCTCCAGAGAGTGGAGAGACACAAATATGCAGCTCCACTACACAATATATATTTTTTTAAAGCCACGTTCGACAGGATTACCAACACAGACTGACGAGCTTCTATGGCAGACCAATCTGAACTCTTCTCTCGGCATGTCCAATCTGTCACGAATACCACCGAAGGTGGCTCTTCTTCCTGTTCGGGTGGCGCTCGGCGGTCGTCGTCGCCGGTCTACTAGCTGCCACCGATCCCTTTTTCCTTTTCGTTTGTTTTTGTCTAATTGATTTCACCCGTTCCTTGTTGGGCTTTTGGGGTGGGTATTATTTAAGTTTCTTTAGCCCGCTTGTGGTTGTGCAGGCTTGTTGTTATTGTATTTAGGTGGTATATTGTTGATTTGGGGTTTTCGCTGTCCGGTTTATGTAACAGTGGTCTTTGGGTTGTGTTTGCTCCTGTGTTTTGGCTTCACCCATTTTTGTACCTGTTCTTGTTTACTGAGAACATTAAATCCTTTTTCCCGTAAAACTTCTGCTCTCTGCGCCTGACTCCACACCCATCACTCTCCCGACGTTACACAACCCACTGATTATCTCAACCAATCATAGATAGTGGGAAGGCTAATTTATTTTTCTGTGTCTTAACCAAACAAGGCTCGTAATTTAACAATTGTATTGGTATTTACAGATGGCATACAAGTTTGTTATTAAGATACATGAAGACGGCAGTTCTGCCCCAAAAAAAACGCATTTTGAAAAAAATGTTTTTTTACTCCTGTGAAGTCGTGTGTGTGACATACGCCTTGTTTCCTGAATCGGGTCACAAATATAATGTGAACAGGAATGGTCATGAAATGACCAACATGGACTGATGTCCCCTTCTGGGATGCTTCTTTGGTTAAATTCATTTCATGATATAACACCTAATTAACTATTTAATACGGTGAAGAACAAGTAATAAATCATTATTATGTGTATTCATTTTTCCTGTAATAAGTATTTTTGGGACAAACCAGCCCTATTGAGGACCAAGCTCTGGGAAGAGTAATGTAGACTACAAAATGCATAGGCTAAATTCTGGAAGGAATAGGCAGCAGGCCTGGGCTATTTCCATAACATTATCTATTGAACGTTTATTATAGTATCAACCTACGGTGTGGAAAGACAGTTAAAAACCTATCCCAGACAACCAAGGGAATGTGGCAGAGGAAACCAGGGTCCCCATTGGGAAACGACGGTATAGAAACCCAAATACCACGGCGTGAAGCAATCAATGGCGTCCATGTCAATGATCAATTAGCATGCGGTCCACCACACGTATCCCACTACTCTTGCGCTGCCCGCGCACCCACCTCTCTCCCCCCCATCTGGTGTTCTCACAGGCTCCCAGCGGCTGGCCCGGGCACTTCTCATTAAGGAGTTATGTGTAACACAAACAACCCCGCTATCCCAGAGTGTTTATCTCATGGCACAGAGCGCTGTGTGCCCGCACATCAAAGACTGTGGGAACAGACGACGCTCGGCATAGCAGCTGCAATGAGATCCTGTACACACCCTTCCTGTTTGCCACGGTCTACCTCGGAGCTATTATTTTCCCAACAGCCCCACGACAAAATCCCCCCTAGCACCACTCCCATCGCCACCTCCCCGGGCCGCACCGTGTCTTTCCAGAGGTTGGTGTTTCAGATACCCGCTGTGATATCTTGCGCTGGCTGGCTGGCATTCTTCTCTCAGGGTGCTGGGGTGATAGAAGCTTGATCAGAAGTTAATTAGCAATGTCAATTGAAAGTATGTGCTTCCATGCAGAAAGTAATTGGTATTAATTGGGAATGAATTATTTACTATCCGAAAACTACTTTGCAGAGGAAGATTTGTAGAATAGATTTACAACTAATTGAAAAGCACACAAAGCTATCTTTATGTTATTGCCTGTACAAAATAACAAATATTGGTGCCGTAAAAACAACAAACAAACATTAATTTATGTTCTCTTATTCATCACATTGTTTAAGTATTAGTGATCTCCAATGTCTGACTTTAATTGCAAGCTCTTTGGTTACCTTCATTGCAATTTGAAGAATGCATTACGAGAGGTTTCAAGGCACGAAATATCTATGTCCAGTGACAACAACATCACAGCTCAGGGGATGTGTTTATGTGTTTCCCGTGGGAGGTCTGTGTGACCTCTGCCCTGACCACCCTCTGGGGAGGCCGCGTTTCCTGAGTGTGATGGTGTGTGGCAGGTTGTTTCTTCATACAATTGTACGATCTCACACAGTCTCTTCCAATGGAACAGACAGGGGGCTGCAAACAAACCAATCAGTTTGATCTATGTGTCTAAACTGTGTGACATCAACAGGTAGCACAAGAAATACACAGCGTTAAATCAAGTCCATAACCCCATGACTCCCACATCTTCACAATAAATATATTCAGGAAGTTCCTCTTTTTCAGGACCTGATACAGTAGGTCTTAACTAAGACGGTTATCTTCCTTTGTGCACAGAAAATGAAAAACAGTGAGGACAAAGTCCATTGGGAGAGCATACAAGTAGGCTGGGATATAAAAGTGGCATTTTAGATGAGAGGAGTCTTGTTTTAGATATCAAACACTTACAGTCTGCAGGGTTACTTCAAATTTGTTCTTTTGGTCAAGGGCCTCTGATCTTAAAACATGAAAGCCATGTGCAGGCTGTGTGGGCGGTGTGTGTATTAACATACTTGCATGTGCATGTACGTGTGTGTGTGTTTGTGTGTGTGTGTGTGTAAGGTGGTTACTGGCACCTGCTCTGCCAACACTGCTGGCTCTCACCAAACCAGCCCTGAATTTCCATCTCAAAGGGACAAGTTGAACAAAAAAATACGTATTTTCTGCCTTTGGGATCAGATTTGCTGGTAAACGAAAAGGGGCCCAATTTGTCCATTATACCAACCATTCTGACTACATCCTCCCATCACAGAAGAAACCAGAGCCATAAGACAAAGCTAGGTAGGAAATAAAAATCATGATGGGGAGCTAGCTGGATGTGATGCAGGATATGAGGTCATGGATGTGTGGACACATCCACTCTGGGTCCAGTAAACAGTCCTGCTCTGAGAACTGCAGAAGCCATGACACATTTCAAGAGCAAGCTTCCCTTCCATGGTCATTCATCTCAAACTGCAGTGGGTAGATATGACAGCCTTGCCTAACCCGCCATTCCACCCTGCTGGGCTTTCTTCTCTGTGGAAAAGGGTTTCATTGGGGGTAAAGAGACACAAAACCATCTCAACACTGCCCTTTCGTAGTGGGTACATTATATCACATTATTGTGATCTGTGCTAATATCTGTCTGTTTGAGTTCTCAGCCAGGCCAGTGGAGTGGTCACTCAGTGCCGGTGAGGAGGGGACCTTCTCTTAACCCCGCACGGTCTGTTCCCTACAGGCCTTGGCCATTGCCTGGCCCGGACCCTAGAGCGCACTAAGGCCCCTGTGTGTGTCGTGCCAGCCCTCTGTCACCGCCCGTTATTTACTCTGTCCCTTTAGCAGTCAGGTCCTGTCAGGTTACAGTCTGAGAAAGAGGAGAGGCTGTGGCTTCGTCTTCATCGGTGGACCTGAACCAAGACCAGCAACCAGATCCACGACAGGAAAACAAAGAGCGTGGTTACGAACAATTGCAGCGACTGCCATTGGCTTGGCGCCGCAGTCACACAGGGCTGCAGCACGTCTCTGGGCAGCCAGCTTGGGTCCCATGGACTTCTCTAACTACCAGTTACCCCCCCCCACAGATGTTTGGTCAATAAGAAGAATAGAGTGTGCCATTATGCCTCATAGATTTGTCAGCTTATCCTGTTGACCGGTCTAACAATGGGCAGCTACTTCCAGGTCCATTCACTGCCCAAGTTTCACTGAGATCACATAAATAGATTATTCCAAGAGGCCACTAAACTTCTGGTCCCATATCCTTTTATGAGGTAAGCATGGCTGGTCAATACTTTCAACAGAAACAAATTGACAGATAAATCATTCACGCTATCTACAATCAAGCCATTATTGTGTGAGTGGACGATGCTACTGCAGGGAAGGGTCTTTTATATGATAAAACAGAACCAAGTCTTCTTTTAATATGACTTAAAAGACTTTTGAATATTGACGTCTAAGTAGAAAAACTGAATAGTTGTTTTTGTTTTCCTTTCCCTCCCAGGTCAGTTTCTCATACAGGGTGAAAACTCCTCCTAGTCCAGGCACGTGATATCTGCCAGCCCAGTGGGAAAGAGCAGAGCAGTGTGTATCTGGGAGTTATCGGGGACACCTTTCTCTCTCCCTACGTCTATCTGTGGTGGTTGTTGTGAACAGCCTCAGATTCCTCTGGGTGCTCTGCGGGCCTGTTGATGACAGGTATTTTCCAGGCCTGGGCCTCTGCAGCCACAGCTGTCCCTCCCAGTGTTTCCCGCGCTGAGTGTGTGAAGAGGAGCTGGACGTGTGGGTGATCGGGGGCCTGCGGGCCCCCGGCCGCCCCCTTGGCAACCACCACGCGCCCCGATAAGGGAGCTGACCCCACTGTTGTCACATTCTTCCAGAGATTATCCATGGTGGTTGGGGCAGAATGTACTGGGCTGCCTGGGTATAGAAAGCCAGAGAGGAGGGGCAAGGGTCAAGCACGTGTGGTAGTAGTGCCCTTCAGGTCTTATCACTGATAAGCTGTAGCGCTTTAGTGTCTTCCCAAAAGTGATGGGGGACCGTGAAAAGCCCATCTTGAATTAGAATAGCATTAATCTCAAGACTGGCCTGAAATAAAGGTCCATTCCCATGATGCAGCTGGGCTTCAAGAAATGTTGGTCATATGGGAATTGCTATTGCTTCCTATGATATTTATCTTGTACTTGCATTTGGTAAATGCACTGTTAAAATAAAGCGTTACCCACACATCAATGACCATAGTTCCCAACCATATCATCCTCATCACAAACTCCCTGCACAGTGTGTGAACACAACCTTATTGCCATTTCACAGGCATCCTTCATAGTGGAAGAAAACACAGTGATAGGGCAACGTGGGGCACAGCCCATAACAACAATATTTAGCATTGTTTATCAGGAGCCAGTGACCGGCTGTATCAGTGTTGTGACTCTAGCGGGTCTTGCCCTGATAGTATCCGGCTGAGAGCTGCTTCCTGGACAGCCTTGTGGCTCCTCAGGGCCAGCGGGTCTACACCCACCTCAAGGAGAGATGGCTGTCTGGGTGCTGGAGGGGAGAGGTCAGTCTAGAGACACTGAACACACTAGGACGTCTGTGAGAAATCTCTTGCGTAACAAAACTTAGCTACTCAGTTGCCTATTCAATTCTGTACTAATGGTATTGGTTATTTCTGACTTTCTGAATTTCAAACAAAGTGTGCACGTGTGTGTTGTTGGGGGTCAAAATGTACTCCCATGAACGACAGTGGTAAACTAGAATACGATGGGGAAGGGTCAGTAGTTTCAAAGTAGTTTAAAAGCATATCTCTTTACCAGACCAGTGAGACCACCAGTGGTGACCCATCATTCAGGGCAGGTGGGGAAGAGCCCTACCTGTTTTGAGCCCCACATTGTTTTGCAAAAATAAATATATATATATACATATTTGCAAACAATGTAATTTTTAAAATATAATTCAGTTAATAAAGCTGCATACACACATAGCTCCAAAATGCAGGTGTTTCAGCCTGGCTCAGTGCTTTCTGTGGTGGTGGGGCGAGCCAGCAGAAAATAGGAACATTGTGCCGTGATTGGCTCAGTGTTCTGTCACTCATGGGGACAGTACATCATCGCCAAATTTAAGTCCTTAGTAAGGGTAGACATCCAACATATCAGCCCTTTGGATCATGCCATAGAGTTATATTACAAGTGCCCTTCCAAGAAGACTCAAGGTCATTGGCTACAGATAAAATTACGTCAAATCGCGTTATATGTTCGTTAGCTTTGATTGGACTGATCATGTCAACATCATACTTTCAAAATCTTAGCTAGCAGTCATCATCATGAATCAAGTCGACAATCTACTGGCAAATCCTTTTTATTCCTTGTCATAAGAAGATAAATAAGGAAGGGAAAATATAGATAAAATGTATTGGTGCTCATCGGCCAATGGACATAAAGAGTACTCAACATGTTGGAAATCCCAAATTCAACAATGAGTCGTTTGGAAGTAATCCGTGGCTAACTGCAAGCATTGCAAAGCAACCACTAACTTTAGGCTGCTATTCAATGGAGTGGCTGTGTGTTTTTTCTCCAGTTTCCACCATAAAACCAGAGAATGCCAGACTTTGAAGACAAAGTTTGATGACAAAATTTCACCACAATGACCGCCGCGCCATCTTCACAAGGTGAGTCCAAAAGTGACTTGTATGCTGCTGCATAAATTATATAATATGCAAGGGAGATATGTATACTGTAGCTAAGAAAGTGATACTGTCAGGCCCTGACCGTAGAGATCTTTTAATTCTCTATGTTTGGTTGGTCAGGGTGTGACTCGGGTGGGAAACTCTATGTTCTGTGTATCTATGTTTTGGCCGGGTATGGTTCTCAATCAGGGACAGCTGTCTATCGTTGTCTCTGATTGGGAATCATACTTAGGCAGCCTTTTTTCCTTTTGTCTTTTGTGGGTAGTTGTCTTTGTTAGTGGCCTGTATAGCCATAGTAAGCTTCACGTTCGTTTTTGTAGTTTTTTGTTTTGTTGGCAACATTTATAATAAAGGAAAATGTACGCCCACCATGCTGCACCTTGGTCCAGTCATTTCCGTGACGATGATCGTGACAGAACTACCCACCACAAACGGACCAAGCGGCGTGGCCGGGAGGAGCAGACAGAATGGACATGGGAAGACATTCTGGAAGGAAAGGGATACTGGACGTGGGAAGAGATCCTGGCATGAAAGGATCGCCTGCCGTGGAAGCAAGTGGAAGCAGTCAGGAAGGCGGAGGCAGCTAGTAAAGGGGCCCAACGTTACACAGCAACGTTACACAGGGTCACGGCTAGCACGGAAGCCCGAGAAGCAGCTCCAATAAAAAAATTGGAGGGGCACACGGGGAGATTAGGGAGTCAGGGTTTAGACCTGAGCCAACTCCCCGTGCTTACCGTGGAGAGCGTGGTACTGGTCAGGCACCGTGTTATGCGGTGAAGCGCACGGTGTCTCCAGTACGCGTTCACAGCCCGGTGCGCTATACATTCCAGCTCCCCACATTTGACGGGCTAGAGTGGACATCCAGCCAGGTAGGATGGTGCCGGCTTAGCGCCCCTGGCCTCCAGTGCGTCTCTTCGGCCCAGGATATCCTGCGCCGGCTCTGTGCACTGTGTCTCCGGTCCGAATTTGCCGGGCGAAAGTAACCATCCAGCCAAGACGGGTTGTGCCGGCTCTACGCTTGAGACCTCCAGTACGCCTCCACTGCACAGTGTATTCGGTGCCTGCTCCACGCATCAGGCTTCCAGTGCATCTCCCCAGTCCGGTGAGATCTGTTCCGATTCCACGAACCAGGCCAACAGTATGTCTCCCCAACCTGGTAAGCCCTGTGGCAGCTCCACGCACCAGGCTTCCCATACGTCTCCTCAGTCCGGTGAGACCGGTTACGGCTCCACGTTCGAAGCCTCCAGTGATGATCCATGGCACGAAGCCTCCAGTGATGATCCATGGCACGGAGCCTCCAGTGATGATACATGGCCCGGAGCTTGCAGTGAGGATCCATGACACAACGCCTCCAGCGTTGACGGTCTCCAGTCCGGAGCCTCCGACGACGGTCCCCAGTCTCCGGCGACAGTCTGTTGCAAACTTTTTTTGTACAGCTTTGACAGTTGTTCTGATAGTAGTGGTGGCGCTTGGCTTGCACATGTAAATTCAGCACACACAACATTCTATAATATAATTGTGTTATGTGACATGTCGAATTAAAAGCTTATTTAATGCATCAAATAGTGTTATATGACGTGTATCTTTTGTGACATGCAATGGTCAATGTGCCTCACCCTAATAATTTGGTCTATTTTCACCGCTTAATTTTGCCTACTGTTCTAACTTGGTGGTGCACATATAGCCTATACCCTGTTTTAGAGAAATTTAATCATCGAATATGATCTTATATCATCGAACAAGATTTACATGCTAAAATCTCCACTGAAGAGCCCTGCTGTATCCTGGATCCTGCAGGCCAGGGCAGCGACTTCACAGTGGTCAGGTCAATTTATGTGTGACTTATGACTTCCTCACTCGCAACTGCTAATTCCTTTTACAAATTTACCACGGGAGTCACTCCAGTGTGCATAGCGCATGCTGTGTGTGTGTGTGTGTGTGTGTGTGTGTGTGTGTGTGTGTGTGTGTGTGTGTGTGTGTGTGTGTGTGTGTGTGTGTGTGTGTGTGTGTGTGTGTGTGTGTGTGTGTGTGTGTGTGTGTGTGTGTGTGTGTGTGTGTGTGTGTGTGTGTGTGTGTGTGTGTGTGTGTGTGTGTGTGTGTGTGTGTGTGTGTGTGTGTGTGTGTGTGTGTGTGTGTGTGCCTTTCCTTCTTTTAGAGGTGAAAACAACAAATCGGACACTCCATGCTGTTCATATTGACTGGTCATTTTTGTAAGTTTGAAAAAACATTGTACATTTTTGTTTTTGGCAATGGATGCTACTGCAGATTTTAATTAATGAGTTGAAGGGTTTTGGTGGAAAGCTTTGCAATTCAAAAGTGAAATAGAAAACAAGCTGTAGGGAGACCCATAACTTCCTTAAGGCATGTATCCTGACCAAACATTCAGGTGACTAGACAGGAAATAGAAACAGTGACATGGAGCATCCGTCTGTAATGTGTCTATAAATATGTTCTGTACCACTTGTTCTACAGGGATGCTAAAGGTCTGTCATTGCAACAACAAAAAAACATACCACCAGACAAGTGAATGTGCTCATCCTCAAGCATTCGAGTTCTCTGGGCATGAACATGCATATACCTACCCTATGGAGTGATGCAATCTGGACACACCTTTTCTGGACCAGGAGCTGTCAATGCAGAATGGGGGAGGATTTGTGGGCTACTGAACATAGCCTCCGAGCCTGTGAGGGGGAACTCCAGACATTTTGGGGCGGCAGGGTAGCCTAGTGGTTAGAGCGTTGGACTAGTAACCAGAAGGTTGCAAGTTCAAACCCCTGAACTTACAAGGTATAAATCTGTCACTCTCCCCCTGAACAGGCAGTTAACCCACTTTTTTTCACTGTTTCTATTTCCTAGGCAGTCATTGAAAATAATAATTTGTTCTTAACTGACTTGCCTAGTTAAATAAAGGTCAAATAAATAAATACAAATGTTGGGTTTAAAAAGGCCTGACAGAAATACAGCAGTGTGATAGGGAGAATGTCAGGAAGGGACCTATTATTCTGTGCCATTTTGTTCCAGTGTTGGCCTGTACGATGCCTGGACCCAGTCTGCCGCATTCTCGCTTCCCAGGATATCCGACTCACGGCCACTGCTCTGACTAAAAGCCAAATATTTCACTCCTGAGGCGCACACTACTTCCTGATATAGGATGCACTTGCTTGTCTCTTTGTGACCTTAAACACTAATAAAGGGCCTATAATGTAATTGGAGTCCAGAGGTTTGGAATCCACCCAGCCAGGGCATTGTCATAGTGACAGCTCGTTCCCACTCTTAGAGAAAATAAACAGAGGGTCATTTGTCTCTGACAAAATGAACAACAATAAGGAAGAGCCTGGATTATTTAGATAGGACTGGATAGTTAATTTAGCTAACATGTTGAAATGATATACACAAATGTTTTGAAATTAAATGGGATGGATTAATTTATTGCTCACAGATTGTCATAAAGTCTAAAATAATTATAAATATTAAATAGACAGTTTAGGGCTGAATCAGGGCTGAATCATTAATGATACAAGCAAATACAGGGTTTTAACAGGTGCAGCTCTCAGTGCTCTTCAAAAGTAATGGATTTACACAGTAGATCCAAGGTCTGTATTGCACATTCTGTAAGACATCCATTTGTTTTGCACTCATTTTGGGTGTGGCTAAAGGGGACGTCCTTGTTGGACCCCAAGAAAAGAGAACGCATCTGTTGCCATGAAGCAGTTAACTTTGTTTAAAGAAGGCAGCTCACAGGTTACTAAGGCCAGCCTTGTATTAGGAGGGCTTGAGATTGTGGCTGTTGCTGTTGTTTTCATTGTGTGCTGGGGACTTGGACAAGAACAATAATGCATGTAATGCTGATTTTGGAACGACTCCACACAGCCTTTCCCAGGCTGGGCAGCCTTGGGAACCACTGATACCATGACACACCGGGGCTGTGGCTGAGGCATGGTGCTGGGGTTGGGGTTGGGGTTGGGGTTGGGGCTGGGGCCGGGCCCCCATTGCATGGCACAGGGGCAGAGGCTGGGGTATGTTTGGGATGACAAGAATCCTTCCTTCTGCATGGGAATGGAGGACGCACGCTCACTCTCTCTTTCTCATACAAACACACTCTCTCTCTCACACACACACACACACACACACACACACACACACACACACACACACACACACACACACACACACACACACACACACACACACACACACACACACACACACACACACACACACACACACACACACACACACACACAGTACATTATGCCCTTGCACACGTCGCCCAATGCTGAACCAGCCTCATGCTCAGACTATTCTAAGAGGTGACACAAGACATACTGTTTCAAGATGCCGTCAAGGAGACTCAACGACGGCAGCCATTTTCTGACTAATGTTTTCAATTAATGTCCTGTATCTTTAGCAGTCGCTCTCGTTTTCTATCTACCAAGGATGGAACGTGAAAACAAACAGATAAAGGAGGAGGAGATGTTATCCCCCTTTTGGCAAATTATATGTTCAACAGCTTACACTGTTTTAGATGATCTGGAGGACACGTGAAATTAATTCTTGAATACTTTGCCACATTTGTTGCAAATTATAATATCAAAACTGCCTTTGAAATCCCTTTCAAGGGTTTTGAGACCCAATATTGTTATTGCTGTCATTAGCTGGTCGGCTTGAACACAGCTAGTCATTAAACATGTTAAAGGAATACATTTACAGTAACACACTGGTTTAAAATGCAGATATCTCTCATCATGGGAGGGATTGGTAGGGCAAGTCCCAGTAGGACTAAATGTTCTATTTACTCTATTCCATGGGTCACACCTGAAAGAGCTTGTGCACAGCACTGGAGTATGTGAGGGTGTTGACAGGTAAATTTGACTGATTTTAAGCAAGAGGTGGGTATGGAAGAGGGAGGTGGGGGGAGTAGAGACCAGCCTCTCAGACCCCGAAGGGGTGTTGTGTGTGTGTGTGTGTGTGTGTGTGTGTGTGTGTGTGTGTGTGTGTGTGTGTGTGTGTGTGTGTGTGTGTGTGTGTGTGTGTGTGTGTGTGTGTGTGTGTGTGTGTGTGCGTGTGCGTGTGCGTGTGCGTGTGCGTGTGTGTGTGTGTGTGTGTGTGTAGGGGGGGGGGTAGAGAGCAGCCTCTCAGACCCAGGAGGTGGGGGGAGTAGAGACCAGCCTCTCAGACCCAGGAGGTGGGGGGAGTAGAGACCAGCCTCAGACCCAGGAAGTGGGGGAGTAGAAACCAGCCTCTCAGACCCAGGAGGTGGGGGGAGTAGAGACCATCCTCTCAGACCCAGGAAGTGGGGGAGTAGAGACCAGCCTCTTAGACCCAGGAAGTTGGGGAGGGGGAGTAGAGACCAGCCTCTCAGACCCAGGAGGTGGGGAGGAGTAGAGACCAGCCTCTCAGACCCAGGAAGTGGGGGAGGTGGAGTAGAGACCAGCCTCTCAGACCCAGGAAGTGGGGGAGGGGAGTAGAGACCAGCCTCTCAGACCCAGGAAGTGGGGGAGGGGGAGTAGAGACCAGCCTCTCAGACCCAGGAGGTGGGGGGAGTAGAGACCAGCCTCTCAGACCCAGGAAGTGGGGGGAGTAGAGACCAGCCTCTCAGACCCAGGAGGTGGGGGGAGTAGAGACCAGCCTCTCAGACCCAGGAAGTGGGGGAGGGGGAGTAGAGACCAGCCTCTCAGACCCAGGAAGTGGGGGGAGTAGAGACCAGCCTCTCAGACCCAGGAGGTGGGGATGGGGGGGAGTAGAGACCAGCCTCTCAGACCCAGGAAGTGGGGGAGGGGAGTAGAGACCAGCCTCTCAGACCCAGGAAGTGGGGGGTGGAGTAGAGACCAGCCTCTCAGACCCAGGAGGTGGGGGGAGTAGAGACCAGCCTCTCAGACCCAGGAGGTGGGGGGGAGTAGAGACCAGCCTCTCAGACCCAGGAAGTGGGGGAGGGGGAGTAGAGACCAGCCTCTTAGTTATTTATGAACTTTTTTCACAAACAGGATTTTTTTTAAATACCACCTCGCTGTTGAAACAAAGTTGTGAAAAAGAAATGAACGTGTGAAAGGTCAAAAGTTGCCCTGGCCCATTATGGAAGCAGTGCATTTCTAAGCTTTTATATCATGTTAGTTCAATTGGGCAAACAACAAACACAAACAATGTGAAGAATCGGGTTACGAGCAGTGGTGTCGGCAATGGGGTCGACGCTTGGCTAGCGGTAACCTCCCTGTCATACCAGCCCAGCCTGTGTTCCTGGCTGCCTCTCACACGGCGATTGGGTTTCACTGCAGTGCGGTGAGCTGTGGGAACGAGTCATCACACTGGCAAGCTGCCTGGGAGACTGTGCTACCCTCCACCAGGGGTAAGGCACATGACAGAGGGGGGGGTGCACCAAACAATGCACTATCTTCACTGTTTTACGAACTACAGCTGGAGCCTCCAACTGGCAGGGGACCCAGTTCATATGTGCCCCTCTCTCTGTGTGTGTGTGTGTGTGTGTGTGTGTGTGTGTGTGTGTGTGTGTGTGTGTGTGTGTGTGTGTGTGTGTGTGTGTGTGTGTGTGTGTGTGTGTGTGTGTGTGTGTGTGTGTGTGTGTGTGTGTGTGTGTGTGTGTGTGTGTGTGTGTGTGTGTGTGTGTGTGTGTGTTCCTTGTGGTGAGCCACTCCTCTCACAGGAACTGTAATGTGTTTAAAACCAGAAGCAGCGTTTGACTTTGGTTTAATATTTCCTTTCTTTTGGATCCTCAGTTATAATTACCTTCTTTCTATGTTTTTATTTGATCTTTTTCCCAATTTCTTTACTTCAGTTCCAAACAGCACTCCCTATTTATTGCAAATCTGCTTTGGATCCAAGGCTGTGTTTGCACAAGCAGCCTAATTCTGATCTTTTTTCCACTAATTGTTGTTTTGACCAATCAAATCCGATCTTTTCACCTCAGATCTTTTTCAGAGCTGACCGGATTGCTAATTAGTGAAAAAAATCAGAGACGCAGATCAGAGACGCAGCCATAGAGGCATATCTCTAAGCATATTATTCAGATGTGTGAAAATATATTTTACCAAGGCTCACGTCAGATGTTCTTGGCACCTCCATGTCTCCATCTACTCTTTTTATAGTCCTTTATGTTTTGTAGACATTCTCAGTTCAAGACCAGGTGTAGACTCTTGACATTCTCCATGCAAGTACATGTCATACAGTACACACTACACACTCCTCCTTCCCCTCCCTGGGGGCAGATTAGGACGGTTTGTGGTCAGGATGTTCAGTTCCACCATTTTCAATTTTCCTTAGATTATCTAACTTCTCTTAAACACACCATCCCTTTGACAGCCATTTCATAATAGGCTAATGTGATAAAATATGAAAATGTATTTCTTCAGGTTATTCTGGCAAACTATTCCAACTATTCAACACATAATTCAAAAGTATATCACTAAATATCTGCATACTGCACTCTAAACTCCTCTGTAAACTGGTCATCTCTGTATACCTGCATTTTGTGCTTCTACCATGTTGTGCTGCTGCCATGTTGTGTTGCTACCCTATTGTTTTCATGTTGTGTTGCGACCATGCTGTGTTGTCATGTGTTGCTACCATGCTATGTTGTTGTCTTAGGTCTCTCTTTATGTAGTGTTGTGGTGTCTCTTATGTCATCATGTGTGTTTTGTCCTATATTTTTAATCCCAGCCCCCCTCCTCGCAGGACGCCTTTTGCCTTTTGGTAGGCCTTCATTGTAGATAAGAATTTGTTATTAACCGACTTGCCTCGTTAAATAAAGGTTAAATAAATAAAATACAAATATCAGACGGTGAATGATGTTGAATAAAGTTCTGGGGGGAAATAAAAAAGTAGTAATAGTATATAATATGTCCTTGTCCCTATGTCCACTGCTGCTGGAAATACTCACTTGTCCAAAAAAACGGAAAAAAAGTTGTCCTAGCTGTGTAAAATTTATTTGGAGACATGGACATTTGCAGGAAGGGTTGCGCAGAGAGATGCTTTTCTCACCGAAGATGAATGATTTTAGCAACATAAAGTCTATATATTTATCAAGAATGATATATTCTAGATTTTGCTTTCTTTTTTCAAGTTCAGGTAACGGTTTGGCTACTATAATTGACTATTATCTGCCACACATATATGTTTTGTCATGGTTGAAGCAGTGTTATATGTCCTGTCTATGTTCTGTCACATTCCGAGTTCGTGTAAACAGTTCCTCGCGCTTTTCGCGGCTCGCGGGTGTCTTAAACAGTACTAAAACGGTGCAGTCAATTATCTAGCGAACTTGGTCCAGCGTTGGAGCACGAACCTCTCTCTCCTCATTGCTCAGTGGCTCGGGGCGTGTTTTTTCTGATGTGGGTGTTCCCAAGCAGGACGTTGGCAGCTACGCTCCCCTGCATCTGTGAGGTGAGGCTCCAACGGCTCGTTGGGAAAGCTGTACAAAGGGAATTGTACACGCACCAGTCAAGTCTACCTGGACGCGCACCCATCCACGGAACGTTAGTAGAGACAGCGAGTGTAGTATCACCATGAAGAGGCCTTGTGAGGATAGTACTTCTGACAGCGACATGGATGAAACTATTGATGTCGGCAGTGAGAATAATTATTCTGGGTGAGTTCTTAAAGATGGAGATGTGGGGTAAATGTTGGGTAGATACAGAATCTTTTTTTCCCGCGTGTACACCAGGCAAAACGGATGAAACTTTTAACTTGAGTAAAGTTTGTCAAATGTGCATGCCAAAAAAGTTTCACTCTGGTGTAAACTTTTAGGTGCCAAGTGCAAATCATCACCTTTATGGGTGGTTCATGAGCGATGCAGGAACATTTTGGAGAATTCTCTTTAAAGTATTATAGATAGATTGTTAGTGCAGGCTACATTAGTGTTATCAAAATATGCATTGATGCATACATTACACAATGTAAACGGTGTGGTTTTGGATACTTGCTCATCCATAACAAAAAGAAAACATTATGTTGAGTAAAATTAACTTATATCTTATGTTTGTCCCATGCAGGCACAGCAATGGATCATTTATTAGATGTGGCTCCCCAACAACAACAACCCAAGTTATGGCAAGAAAAAAACGAAGAGGGGTAATTATTTATTTAGTAGTTTATTATCATCATTATTATTATGTATAACTTATTATTTAATAATGAAGATTCGTTTATAGTTTATTAATTCGACTATTTTAAAAATGAACATACAGACGTAAATGTACATGAGTAAAATCATCGCGGATAACACACACTAAAGTCTGGGACTTATTTACATTGTTGTCCTCTTGTTCCATTGTAGTTATCTTTATTGTGTATTACTTATTATTTAAACATGTATTTCATTATTGTTGCGTTATTGTTACAAATATTATTATTAGGCCTTGTATTGTTATATTTCAAAGTATGCAATAAAATATTTATCTATTGTAGATCATCGAGAAGCGAAGGAGGGATCGAATCAATAATAGTTTATCAGAGTTACGTCGACTTGTCCCAACTGCATTTGAAAAACAAGTGGGTTGAAATTAAATGGAACTTCCTCAAAAGTTTCATTTTCATCAAAACAAGTTATGACATTTTGTGGATATTTTTTCATTGAAAGTTAGGAGAGTTCTAAGACTCATACATCCTGTTGCTCCTTGCAGGGTTCAGCCAAATTAGAGAAGGCAGAAATATTGCAGATGACAGTGGATCACCTAAAGATGCTGCAGGCCACTGGCGGTAAAGGTAAGGAGTTCATTGGCTGCTTCTCTCTGCCTTACTGTGTAGTGAAATCTGAGTGAGCAGTCCCCTTTGACAAGTGGAAATCAATGCTAATGGTAGGTTTGAACTCGTGGAAAAGTGCTGATGGGACTAAAGGAGCACTTGACCCTTGGATTGTGTTTGCTTTCATAAATCCGTGGCAGGGGAGAAGGCTGCATTCACAGGTTGCCCTGTCAGGGGTTTGTTTGGGGTTTTCGGCAAGTGTAAAAACAGGTGAGACAAAACAAACATATAAACATCCCAGCACAATCCCATACTGTTAAGGTTATGCCTGGAAGCACAGACGGAACCCTAATGGTCAGCCTCGGAGACCAGCATGTATCCATCCCTCTCCATTTAGTAATCACTCCCATCAGTAGCTGGTGGCTACATTACAGATCAGTAGAGAGACCGGCAGTATTTATAGGTGTTTGTCATACATAATTTCAATATCCCTCATTTGTGTCTGTCGGTTTATCTGTCTCTATAGGATATTTTGATGCCCACTCCCTGGCCATGGACTTCATGAGTGTGGGCTTCAGGGAGTGTCTGACGGAGGTGGCCAGATACCTGAGCTCTGTGGAGGGATTAGACAGTAGCGACCCCCCTGCGTGTGCGCCTGGTCTCCCACCTCAGCACCTGCGCCTCCCAGAGGGGAGGCGGCTGCCATGACCTCATCTATGGCACACCACCAGCAGGCGCTCCACCCTCACCACTGGGCCGCCGCCTTCCACCCCTTCCCCACCACCTTCCTCCAGCAGAATGGACTGCCCTCCTCAGACAGTGCCGCCAGCAGACTGTCTGTGGAGGTGCCCCAGCGTGGCTCGGCCCTCCTAACGGCAACCTTCTCCCATACCGATTCCTCTCACAGGGCGCCCTCTAATGGCAGCGTGGCGCCCTGCGTCCCCCCGCTCTCCACCTCCCTCCTGTCGCTCTCGGCGACTGTTCACGCTGCGGCCGCTGCTGCTGCTGCGGCCCAGACTTTTCCCCTGTCATTCCCTGGAGGATTCCCCATCTTCACACCTCACAGTGTGAGCAGCACATCGTCTATGGTAGCTTCAGCTGTGAGCCCCTCCATATCGACCACATCCACCTCACAGCAAAGCAGAGACAGAGAGAGCAGCAGCAGCAAACCATACAGACCTTGGGGAACAGAAGTAGGAGCCTTTTAAGTGTTTGACTTTTCAAAGGTCTCATGGTGACTAGAGGACTTCCCAACTTTGAAGATAAAGGAACAAGACTGTTTTATTAACTATAGCTTGGATTTTTTGGTGTTCATGGACTTTTATTCAACCAGCTTATTTAATTTCTGATTGTGTGCAGATTCAGAGCAAATGCAAGTTATCTTATGGGAGCGAGAGTGACGATAATGAAATTCACTTAAAATGCACTAATGATTTATTTTTATTGAATAACAACACTCAAATTGGACCTATCTAGCTTCTGTCTTTTTCTCCATTTTCAGTGGCAGTTTGTTTTCATAATTTTCTTAACACTATCACTAGACCATTTGCTTCCCCAAAATTGGCTATATAATTCATATTATTATGACTATTATTTTCTGAATATGTGAAATAGAAACAAAATTCCTTCAAATATCCAGCAGAAGTTTTGTTTTGCTCTGACCTCTGACCTCAACTCAGTTGATTCTCTTGGTGGGGAAATAATGTGACAAACACTCACAAAGCACCCACTGGACTCAGACATCAGTTCAATGTCTACTTTTGATGTACATTTGGTTGAGTTGTCAACCAAAAATGTTACCATGTCATTGGATTTAGGTTAAAAGTTGGGTGAAAAATATACAAAATTCCCTTACGTAGATTACTTTTTCAAATCTAATCAGTTCTCCACTTTGATTCAACGTCGTGACAGTGGGCAGTGTCTTTAGGAGTTGTTCTAATCAGTCAGATGAAGAACCAAAGGGTTTGGAGATAATCAGTCAATGAATGAATCGAAGCAGAGTGTTTCTAATCTCATCCATTCATTTTGTAAATATGAGATGAACTACAAGCTATATTGAAGATAGAAGAATACATATTTGATGGTGCACTTCAATTTGCTGCTGCAAAGAAGTGACAGGCGCTTTTTCCTTTAGAAAGTACAAAAACAACATATCAAATAGCCTAGTACTTCCAACTGCAGTTCAATGATACAACTGTAACTTGTTTGGCTTTTTTCTTTTGTAACAGTTGCCTATGCAAACAAGCCCTCTAGGCCTACTCTACAGATGTCACTGATTAAAAACGTTTTTATATAAATATATTTGGTCACTCAGAGAATATTCTTATTTGTTTCCACCACAGCAGATCAATGGAGCCAGAGTATGTGCCAATGCTCTAACGCCATAATAAAATAAATCGTTTTTTGAAGACCACAAAGTATATGTTTAATCTATTTCCTGTTATGTGTTATTGAGAGGATGGGTAAAACAAAACTCCTTAAGAGAGACACACATAATAACAATTGCATAACTGGCACTGTCTGTACACAGAGTTGTAAATCAGTCACCAACATTTCTACAGCCTTTCGAGACAACAACTCACCCTATTCTGTAATTATATCTACTGTAGGGACCTATAGACATAGACGTTTAAAAATATATCAATTTCTATGTGTCTGTTGTGACAATTTTGGACTGCACCTCTAGACAATTGTATGCTATAATGTTATTGGTTAGCCTATTGTTATGCGAGATGGTATTCAAAGGGGAAAAAGGGAATATGTACAGAGTCTGGTTCAGTTATTTTCTCCCTTGGAGAAAGAATATGTCAACGCGATTGCAGGGTATCAGCATCCCTGACGAACCGTTGGTTTGGAACTGGTCCCACAGGGCACAGAGATCAGTTGAACATCTCATTTTGATTTACATTAGGTTGAGTTTTCAACTAACGTGAATTCAACGTGAAATCAACAACAAAAAAATTCTGAAAATAAGACGAAATGCCCTTAAGTTGATCACTTTTGCAAATCTAATCAGATTTCCACATTGATTCAACGTAATCAACACGTAGATTTTTTGTGTTGAAATGACGTGGATTTTTTTTTATTCAAACAGTTTTTCCCAATGAGGTATAAAGGAAAAACAACTTTGGTCACTCCTCCCAAGATGGGTATTTACTGGCCTAGTGCACTCTCTTTATCACATATCTGTTAGAACGATTTACGTTAGTAAATCACTGTCAAACCATTCAATTCCTTAAGGTAAAAAGTATCAGCATTTCTGTCTACTGCCCACCGACAATCATGGGAACTGCGCTCGGTTATAAATCAGAGGGTTATCTGTTTTGATCTGGACTGGTTCTCACGCCGGGGTGAGCGCATTGAGGTGGCTGTCATAAATCACATGATCCACAGAAACATGAAATGGCCAATGCTGTGGGATGGCCTTACCCTTTGATCAGTTCTACTACATTGCACATACGAGTCATTGGACGAAGGCGTATTCTGATCCCCAATGCTCAAAGCGGTACGGTATTGGAAGCATAAGGACCTTATCTTTCAAAAAACTAAAGATTAAATTGATACATACCTTGGTAGGGTTAGGGTTCCCACATGGTCATATCTCCATGTTACAGCGCTTATTTACATGAAACAGACAGAAGACAAGATGCGACCACCTGTGCTAATTAGCCACTTAGCATGCTCAGAACACATTTGTGTAAGCGTAACTCGGGAAGTGTAGTTTCATTAGATGGAGGTGCCCATTGCTGTGTGTATCTGGAAAAACTGCTACTGTAAGTGTCTATTTTTAATTTGTAGGATTCTTTCTCGCTGATGAAAGGTAAGGGCCATGTTTCGAAAGTCGTATCGCAAGCGATGATTCTAAACGTTACAAGAGCGGTGGGATTGTAGTTCATATGAGGCAGTCATGGGCGAAGCTAATGGCTTGCGAAATGTATGGAGAAGGCCACCTAGAGTTTGAGAGCTAGGATGGCCTGTGCTGGTCTGTACACCTTGTAGTGTACATCATCGTTTATAATTGTTAAATCTAATGTTTATCGATTCCATATACATTTTTTATGGAACTGAGTCTACTATAAAGTTTCGAGATGCATCATCTCTTGGTTATCAATGTGCCTTTTTTGGCATGTACCCTAATATTTTTTCAATTTTATTACATGCCAAATTTTTTATTCACATTGACAACAACGGATTTGATGTTCTTACATTAAGACTGATTCATTATCATCAATGAAGCTTCGTCAAGAAGGCCAAAATACCTAACTTTTTAACTTATACTTTTACTTATAATTGCCAAACTCAACAAGTTGATCTAAATCTTTAAATTATTTTAAACATTTGTGATCATGTTGCAACAAAGTGTTTATTTCTACTTCTTATAGGTTATAGGATAAGTTTCAGTAGGTTGTCCCACCATCTAAAGTTAGGCCTACCTAACGAAAAACTATATAAATAGTGCAGTAGCGGATTTAGGTACAGGCGACATGGGCACCTACACCACCCGATGTCACAGGAAGGCCATAAAGATCATCAAGGACAACAACCACTCGAGCCACGAGAAGGCGAGGTCAGTACAGGTGCATTAAAGCAGGGACCGAGAGACTGAAAAACAGCTTCTATCACAAGGCCATCGGACTGTTAAACAGCCACCACTAACATTGAGTGGCTGCTGCCAACATACTGACTCAACTCCAGCCACTTTAATAATGGAAAAATTGCCCTCATAAAAAAATGTGGAATGGTGACATTTGTGCGATCAGTTTTCTATAGCACATTTGCACGTCACGTCAATGATATCATGTCACCGTGTGGGACTGTGGGTCAATTAACCTTGTTGGAGCGGGAACCCTGATTCTAGTTTGTGAGCTAGGCAGGCTACTTGATATTTATTAGTCTTTATTTTGTATATATTTTTATATAGTTTTAAATGTAATGATTATTTATTTGTGTTCCAGATGTCTGAATAAAAATTAGTTAGTGCAGGCGGTTCACCCAGGGAGCCATACAAGCTAAAAATCAAATCAAATGTTATTTTTCACATACACATGGTTAGCAGATGTTGTGTAGCGAAATGCTTGTGCTTCTAGTTCCGACAATGCAGTAATAACCAACAAGTAATCTAACCTAACAATTTCACAACAACTACCTTATACACACAAGTGTAAAGGAATGAAGAATATGTACATAAAAATATATGAATGAGTGATGGTACAGAACAGCATAGGCCAGATGCAGTAGATGGTATCGGGTACAGTATATACATATGAGATGAGTAATGTAGGGTATGTAAACATTATATGAAGTGGCATTGTTTAAAGTGGCTAGTGATACATTTTTCATAAATGTTGACATTATTAAAGTGGCTGGAGTTGAGTCAGTATGTTGGCAGCAGCCTCTCAATGTTAGTGGTGGCTGTTTAACAGTCTGATGGCCTTGTGATAGAAGCTGTTTTTCAGTCTCTCGGTCCCAGATGCACCTGTACTGACCTTGCCTTCTGGATGATAGCGGGGTGAACAGGCAGTGGCTCGAGTGGTTGTTGTCCTTGATGATCTTTATGGCCTTCCTGTGACATCGGGGAGTGTAGGTGTCCTGCAGGGCATGTAGTTTGCCCCCGGTGATGCATTGTGCAGACCTCACTACCCTCTGGAGAGCCTTACGGTTCTGGGCGGAGCATTTGGACGTACCAGGCGGTGATACAGCCCGACAGGATGCTCTCGATTGTGCATCTGTAAAAGTTTGTGGGTGCTTTTGGTGACAAGCCAAATTTCTTCAGAGGCGCTGCTGCGCCTTCTTCACCAAGCTGTCTGTGTGGGTGGACCAATTCAGTCTATCCGTGATGTGTACGCAGAGGAACTTAAATCTTACTACCCTCTCCACTACTGTCCCGTCGATGTGGATAGGGGGGTGCTACCTCTGCTGTTTCCTGAAGTCGACGATCATCTCGTTTTGTTGACGTTGAGTGTGAGGTTATTTTCCTGACACCACACTCCGAGGGCCCTCACCTTCTCCCTGTAGGCCGTCTCGTCGTTATTGGTAATCAAGCCTACCACTGTAATGTCGTCTGCAAACTTGATGATTGAGTTGGAGGAGTGCATGGCCACGCAGTTGTGAGTGAACAGGGAGTACAGGAGAGGGCTCAGAACGCACCCCTGTGGGACCCCAGTGTTGAGGATCAGCAGGGTTGAGATGTTATTACCTACCCTCACCACCTGGGGGCGGCCCGTCAGGAAGTGCAGTACCTAGTTGCACAGGGCGGGGTCGAGACCCAGTGTTTCGAGCTCGATGACGAGTTTGGAGGGTACTATTCTCACATAGGTATTCCTCTTGTCCAGATGGGTTAGGGCAGTGTGGTTGCGATTGCTTCGTCTGTGGACCTATTGGGGCGGTAAGCAAATAGGAGTGGGTCTAGGGTGGAGGTGATATGGTTCTTGACTAGTCTCTCAAAGCACTTCATGATGACGGAAGTGAGTGCTACGGGGCGGTAGTCGTTTAGCTCAGTTACCTTAGCTTTCTTGGGAACAGGAACAGTGGTGGCCCTCTTGAAGCATGTGGGAACAGCAGAATGAGATAAGGGTTGATTGAATATGTCCGTAAACATACCAGCCAGCTGGTCTGCGCATGTTCTGAGGACGCGGCCGGGGATGCTGTTTGGGCCTGCGGCCTTGCGAGGGTTAACACGTTTAAATGTTTTACCTACGTCGGCTGCAGTGAAGGAGAGTCTGCAGGTTTATTTTGACATTGTGGCTATGGTAACTAGTGGAAACCATGTCGCTGGGTGTCTGCTTCATAAAACAGAGAACCACTTCTTTAACGCACACAGTTTTATGAGAACACAATGTAACAACGCTTTATTTATCAGCAAAGTAAATATATTTTGCTTATCAATCTTTAAACATGTCTCTCTGGGGTTTATGACGTTGTGGCTGTGGTAACTAGTGATGACCGTGACATAGTTAGTAGGCCTACTCACCAAACTACTCAAAAAGGTTAGGTATAGATTTCCTGCTCGACATGTCTATGCAGTGGAGATATCACCGTTTATCCCGACATGAGTGGCGTGTGCGACATCCCAGTACTATGGAAATGCAGGTGAATAAACTGTGTATTTAATAAATCAGTCTCATGACGTTTTATTAAAGTTGATAATCAACTTGTGCTAAAACTAATTTAAACCATAGATTACTACTAGCTAGTTACTGGTAATCTCAACTCAATGACCCAATTGTTGCATGTCAAGGACCTACTCAGGGACCCTAATGCTGCAAAGTAGGCTACCAGAGGTCAATAGAGAGTCACATAACCGTCAGGGTATCCAGTAACCCTTAAAAATGACACAAGTCATTACACGTATGTCTTTGGAGAAGGTGTCTTCTGTACGAGTTTTGTTAAAGCCCCGGTGCTTGGTCTTAAAATTAACAGACATCACGTGCGAGCATTAAGTACCTTTCATAAAGACCAAAAGGTTAAATTGATGTACACCTTTTATAGTGTTAGGGTTCCCACATGGCCATGTTACAGTGCTTGTTTACGGAAGACGAGAAGCCCACTCCATCTTCCTTCTCCACCTGTGCTAATTAGCTATTTGTGTCTCCGAACACCTGTGTGTTGTAAACGTGTTGTCACTGAAAAATACCGTTGGTTGCAACTGTTAAAATTGGTTAAATCCGTTTTACAGTAAGTGTGTATTATGCTTAATAAAATAAATAAAATAACATAAAATAATATATCTACATTGTCATATTGATATCCACAAAGCAAATCTCCTCATATATATATTTACAACTGTTGATAATACACAGCAGTTCATTCATGGTCGCACTATTGGAGCTGTAGAAACCAGATTTTGGTGGTTCTTTTGAATGTATTAAAATGTTCCAGCAGTTTATAATTCTAATAAAATGTGTGAAATATTTTTGGGGTGATATGAAAGTAGAGGGATTTATGTTTCTAGAACCATAATGCAATTGAGAATCGATTCACGTTTAGATGGAGTATTTGGCTGTTTTGGCTTCCAGAGGCAATTCGCCTTTAAACAGAACATGTAAGGGTCCTTGGACCATAAAGGGGTAACATTAGGCTACTTTAGTCCTTTATTGGGCTAGGTAGCCAGCAGATTCCGACCCTACCGTTATGTTTGTTTACACTGAGCTCCATGATGTCGGAATGTAATCTTGTTTAGATTAAGGCACCGTGGAGCCATGCGAGATACCTCAATGCAGGGATGGGATGTGCCACTGTACTCCAAATGTTACCAAACTGATACATCGAGAAGATTTAAATACTGCTAATTTTTACAGAAAACTGCCATTTTCATCCTCATGCTAATTAGCATTAGCTACCACTGCCATTTTGGAATGGCAGTGTCAGCCAATCAGCTCATTTGATGTTTAACACAACGTGCCATTTATTTATTGTTTCATGATAGCCCTATGCTAATGAGTGGAGTTGTGGTGTTCCAACAGTGGGATCCCAGCTGTGGCGGCCAGTCGCTCTGCACCCTCCAGGGTCATGGAGGGGTCATCTACAGCACACTGCGGTCTCCACACCGAGTACAGTTATACTTCACTTGGTCATTCATGCTTCAGATATTAAATGAGTTAAAGTAGCATTTAAATTCTCTAGCTTGATCAGGTAAAGATGAATTGTAATGCCTCATCATCAGCTCATGGTGTCACTAAAACTCTAGTTCTGATACACAGGTCCTTGCTCTCTGCCTCGGGAAGCTTAGTGTACAGCTGCTGCTAATCAGTAGACATGTAGCCTTTCATAGTAAGTATTTTCATATTGTTCAATTTTGAATTATAGTGTAGAGAATATAGTAACTTATGCTTCTAAAAAGGTTAAGTCCTAAACTCATTATTAAACAGAGTTGGGGAAATCGGATTTTAGTTTATTTTCACCCAAAGTTCCCTGCCACTAGATGTACTGGTGCCTCTCAGGTAGTTAAAGTTGTTGATTGGGGACCACTTTGCAGAGGAATGTGATTGTTTCTCTTGATTGTGTTTTGTAAATTGTGTATATTCAGGGCTCCCTTGTAAAAGAGACCTTGGTCTCAATGGGACAGAAATAAAAAGGACTTACCTGCATTTATCGTGAGCGCTTATCTCGATCAGTTATCTGGACCATGTGACCTGCAGTGTTCTGGTTCTCTGTTTGCAGACAGCTGCCACACTGTGATCTTATCTAACATGAGGCGTTTTGCTTACAGTGTCCTCCCTCTCCCTCCCACAATCAATTCCCAGTCGCAGCACACTGGGGCCTGGTGCTAACATGGTTTGTCACCGCCGATAAGTCTTGGGCCCTGGATGCTACATTGAGGCCTGATGGGTATCAGAGCCTCTCTGTGGAGACCATATCAGAATTAACCAGGCTGGGTTTGCTCTGACATAACTGTATTTTATCTGGCTGTCTTATGATCGCCTACAGTCTGTGTGCCGGTGTTTAGACAGTGTTCAGCCAGGGAGTCATAAGTGAAGATGTGAAGACATAGTACTATCCCAGCGGGCAAAAATTGGCATGTGGTTTCATAACCACGACAGATTTTTTTCGGGTGTAAATCATGTGTCCTAGTTAAGGGCACATCCAATTTTTTAAAGTGTTCAAATGTTGTCCAAAAGATGCTCAGTGGGTTCATGTGTCAATGGTTACACATTTCACAGTTTCGCGCACAGAAACATAACACAGAAAACGTTAAACCAGTGTGTTTATCGGTTCATGAATCTACTCTTGTTAATTAAAGGTTTAGACTTTTTTGAAGATGTATCAGAAAAATATGTAGGGTTATCAGGAAATGCTATAGGCCTATTACCAGTCAGATACATGTCAAAGATCAGGAATAACAATGGTTTGATAGAGGGGAAAGTTACCTTTTGTAAGAGCTGGGGAAATTATGTTGTTGAAATGATGAAGTGTGAACTGAAATCACATAATCACAACTGTTCTGGTATTCAGTGATCACCTCCACCGGTTTGATATCAAAATCTAATACATCTGGTACATCTGGTAATTTATCTGGTAATTTATTTGCAAATTATGGTGGAAAATAAGTATTTGGTCACCTACAAACAAGCAAGATTTCTGGCTCTCACAGACCTGTAACTTCTTCTTTAAGAGGCTCCACTGTCCTCCACTCGTTACCTGTATTAATGGCACCTGTTTGAACTTGTTATCAGTATAAAAGACACCTGTCCACAACCTCAAACAGTCACACTCCAAACTCCACTATGGCCAAGACCAAAGAGCTGTCAAAGGACACCAGAAACAATATTGTAGACCTGCACCAGGCTGGGAAGACTGAATCTGCAATAGGTAAGCAGCTTTGTTTGAAGAAATCAACTGTGGGAGCAATTATTAGGAAATGAAGACATACAAGACCACTGAAAATCTCCCTCGATCTGGGGCTCCACGCAAGATCTCACCCCGTGGGGTCAAAATGATCACAAGAACGGTGAGCAAAAATCCCAGAACCACACGGGGGTACCTAGTGAATGACCTGCAGAGAGCTTGGACCAAAGTAACAAAGCCTACCATCAGTAACACACTACGCCGCCAGGGACTCAAATACTGCAGTGCCAGACGTGTCCCCCTGCTTAAGCCAGTACATGTCCAGGCCGTCTGAAGTTTGCTAGAGAGCATTTGGATGATCCAGAAGAAGATTGGGAGAATGTCATATGGTCAGATGAAACCAAAATATTTTGGTAAAAACTCAACTCGTCGTGTTTGGAGGACAAAGAATGCTGAGTTGCATCCAAAGAACACCATACCTACTGTGAAGCATGGGGTGGAATCATCATGCTTTGGGACTGTTTTTCTGCAAAGGGACCAGGACGACTGATCCGTGTAAAGGAAAGAATGAATGGGGCCATGTATCGTGAGATTTTGAGTGAAAACCTCCTTCCATCAGGAAGGGCATTGAAGATGAAACGTGGCTGGGTCTTTCAGCATGACAATGATCCCAAACACACCACCCAGGCAACGAAGGAGTGGCTTCGCAAGAAGCATTTTAAGGTCCTGGAGTGGCCTAGCCAGTCTCCAGATCTCAACCCCATAGAAAATCTTTGGAGAGAGTTGAAAGTCCATGTTGCCCAGCAACGGCCCCAAAACATCACTGCTCTAGAGGAGATCTGCATGGAGGAATGGGCCAACATACCAGCAACAGTCTGTGAAAACCTTGTGAAGACTTACAGAAAACGTTTGACCTCTGTCATTGCCAACAAAGGGTATATATCAAAGTATTGAGATAAACTTTTGTTATTGACCAAATACTTATTTTCCACCAATAATTTGCAAATAAATTAATAAAAATGTGATTTTCTGGATATTTTTTCTCATTTTGTCTGTCATAGTTGAAGTGTACCTATGATGAAAATTACAGGCCTCTCTCATCTTTCTAAGTGGGAGAACTTGCACAATTGGTGGCTAACTAAATACTTTTTGCCCCACTGTATACTTCACGTGATCCCCCAATGATCTGCCATGAGAGGGGTACTGTAGTTTTTCATAAGTTCAATTTCAATGACAATGGTTTAGTGTGTGATAAAAATATGACATAGCTTCAGGGGCTAGCCGGTGACGTGCACATCCACACATACCCCCCCCCCCCACCCCCACCCCCATACCCCCCACCCCCAATACCCCCACCACACACACACACACACACAGACAGAGACCTAGGGAGGCTATATTATCCCTCACTCTCTGCATCTCACTCAGTGAGGCAGCCTACCCCGAGAGACATTAGCTATGATAACACAGCAAAGTGTTGAGGGAGGGTCACCATTTTCCTATTAAAACCATGACACTGAAGACCTATTAAAACCATGGCACTGAAGGCCTATTAAAACCATGGCACTGAAGCCCTATTAAAACCAATGCACTGAAGTTGTTATGCAGGTGAATGAGGACCCAAAAGCGACTTGGCGAAAACAGAGTCTTTAATCCAGTTAAAGGAAATAGCAATACTCCTAGACAAATCGGAGCGGTAAATAAAGCATAAAAAACAATTCCACTCGTAATCACGAGAACTGACTGGAGACTCGATAATAAACTGCAGGTTGCCTCGGGAAGGCACTTGACCGTAGCAGACTCAGACACCTGCTCACCACGCAGCATCTGAGGGAAACACGACACGACAGGGCGATACAAAGACACAGCACGGTGAACAATATACAAGGATCCGACAGGGCAGAAACGGAAAACAAGGGGAGAAATAGGGACTCTAATCAGGGGAAAAGATAGGGAACAGGTGTGGGAAGACTAAATGATTGATTAGGGGAATAGGAACAGCTGGGAGCAGGAACGGAACGATAGAGAGAAGAGAGAGAGGAAGGGAGAGAGAAAAAAGGGGAACGAACCTAAAAAGACCAGCAGGGGGAAAACGAACAGAAAGAAAAGCAAAATGACAATACAATATAAGACAAAACATGACAGAAGTCCTATTAAAACAATGCACTGAAGCCCTATTAAAACCAATGCACTGAATGCCTATTAAAACCAATGCACTGAAGGCCTATTAAAACCATGGCACTGAATGCCTATTAAAACCAATGCACTGAAGGCCTATGAAAACCATGGCGCTGAAGGGGTCACCTTTTTGTGCCCTCACCAGTTTGCATCCCTGCCGCACACTCATAAGCCAAAAACAGCAGTTAGACACATGCTCCAGAATGGCGCATTGACAAAGCTGCCTTGTAGCCTTCCACAGTCAGTCCAAACTCAGTGAAGGGAACTCTATATTGGTTATGTTTTTGGGGGATATATTTGTGCCATATAAAATGGATGATTGCACCTTTGTAAGGGCCGTTGGTGGTGGAAGAAGATGAGGACCAAAGCACAATGTTGTATGTGTTCATGATGTTAATATTTAATTAATCAAACTGAACACTGAAATAGAAAACAACAAAGTGAACAAACAAAACAGTTCTGTCTGGTGCAGAATACAAACGCTCAACAGAAAATAATCACCCACAAATCAAGGGTGAAAACAGGCTGCCTAAGTATGGTTCTCAATCAGGGACAATGATTGACAGCTGCCTCTGATTGAGAACCTGTCACGATCGTTGAATGGAGGAGACCAAAGCGCAGCGTGGTGTGAATGCATAGTTTAATGGATGACGAAAAAACACGAAGTACACCGAACAAACTAACAAAACAACAAATGAACATGACTGCTAATGAACACTGTGCTAACATGCAACATAACATAGACAATAACCCACGAAATACCCAAAGAAGATGGCTGCCTAAATATGGTTCCCAATCAGAGACAACGATAAACACCTGTCTCTAATTGAGAACCAATCTAGGCAACCATAGACCTACATAAACACCTAGATGGTAAACAACCCCATAATCCTACAAAACCCCTGGACAGTACAAAAACCCTAGATGAGACAAAAACACACATACCACCCTCGTCACACCCTAACCTAACCAAAATGTATAAAGAAAACAAAGAATACTCAGGTCAGGGCGTGACAGTACCCCCCCCCCCCCCCTCCCCACAAAGGTGCAAACTCCGGATGCAAAAACCTAATCTAAAGGGGAGGGTCCGGGTGGGCCTCTTAAACGGTGGCGGCTCGGGTGCGGGACGTAGACCCCACTCTACCATAGTCATTGCCCTCTTCAAGAGCCTCTTCAGAGGGACGACCCTCGCCTCCGACCTAGGGTCTAAGACCTTAATTAAAGACCCCACTGGACTGAGGGGCAGCTCCGGACTGAGGGGCAGCTCCGAACAGAGGTGCGGCTCCGAACAGACGGGCGGCACAGAACAGAGGGGCGGCTCCGGACTGAGGGGCGGCTCCTGGCTGGCTGACGGCTCTGGCGGCTCCTGGCTGACTGACGGCTCAGGACAGACTGGAGACTCTGGCAGCTCAGGACAGACGGGAGACTCTAGCGGCTCAGGACAGACGGGAACTCTGGCGGCTCAGGACAGACGGGAGACTCTAGAGGCTCAGGACAGACGAGGCGCACTGTAGGCCTGGTGCGTGGAGCCGGCACTGGTGGTACTGGGCCGAGGACACGCACCTCAGGGCGAGTGCGGGGAGGAGGAACGGGGAGCACTGGGCTCTGGAGACGCACAGGAAGCCTGGGCTTCCACCGGAGGGCTGGTGCATGGAGATGGCACCGGATAGACCAGACCAAGAAGGCGCACTGGCGAACTGGGGACACCATGCGTAAGGCTGGTGCCATATATGCCTAGCAGTTAGAGTGTTGTGCCAGTTGCCGAAAGGTGGTTAGAAGCTGACATGATGAAAAATCTGTCTATGCCCTTGAGCAAGGCACTTAACCCTAATTGCTCCTGTAAATTGCTATGCTAAATTACAAATATACATTTCAAACATGTTATTTAATCATTAGATTTTGGACTAGATGGGAAACACTCACAAATTCATTTGAATTTAATTTATTTAACTTGACAAGTAAATTCTTATTGACAATGATGGCCTACCCCGGCCAAACCTGGACGACGTTGGGACAATTGTGCATTGCCCTATGGGACTCCCAATCACAGCTGGTTGTGATACAGCCTGGAATTGAACCAAGGTCTATAGTGACACCTCTAGTACTGAGATGCAGTGCCTTAGGCCACTGCACCACTCTGGAGCCCCACCAAGATGGGCTCCCCCCTCAAAATAGAAATGTCAGCCTTAATTGTGCATTATTGTAGCTTGCAGTAGTGTAGTATTGTATAGGGTGAAATGTTATTAAGTTGGCATTGGTCTGTGAAGCTGACACAGCAGGTTTCCATTGATACATGTAATAGACACTGAACTCCCTGCCGAGGTCATTCACTGCAGACTGCAGAGGGAGTGGCCTAAAAGCCCATTGTTAGAATCTCACTAGGAAGCCCCTTCCAGCTGGGGTCTGAGCCAAGATTTCCGTTAGTCTGCTTTTGGACATAAATGTAAATAAATAGAAAAGCCGATAAATACAATTGGCACCAGCCAATTGTCTGGGAGAAGAAAACAAATTCCATTGCAAAAGAATGCTTTTTAGATGTAAAGGTCTATACATTTGACTGGCAATGTTTATTGGTCCATGGGTTCATTTGCATAATTCCGTGGAATTAAATTGGTGTGTGTGTATATTCGTTATGCATCTTATTTATCACACTCGTACAACATAAAGATCCAGAGCATCTGAGCAGACAATCTGTCACACAGCGCTTTTATAACCCAGTCATTGCGCAACAATTCTAAATGCGATTGTGTGTTGAAAATAGTTTTTGGCCATAATTAAAAATAGCTACTATGTTTTTATTTCTCAACTGGTAATTGAAGGGTGCTTCCCATTTGCCATTCAAATGCATTAGCAATAGAAAGCAGGCTTCATCGTCAAGTCACTAACCATTTTGCAATGAGCTGGAGGTACTATGCATTTTCAAAACGCATAGCTACTTAATTGTTTGAAACCTGATCATTTTACTACATATTATGATGCATGTTTTACTTGGCTTCAAAGTAGACTAGGCATATCCTTGGGAGAAATTATTTTATAAACACTTCCATATGCCATTGAAACCAGTAGCCTATTTCTCTCATGTGCTGTTGGTTTTCTACTTTCTTTCATTGTCCGGTAGCCAAATGCACATTCATGGGTAGCCTACTCCCTTGTGTGCTTTTCTGCACTAATAATGTTAAGAAATAATAGTTTATACACATTTTAAGCTAAACATTCTGATCTGTTGCATCAGATTCACAGCTTACAGACGGTAGGCAATTAAGGTTATGAAAACTAAGGTTAAGGTTAAGGTTATGAAAAGTCACAGTTATGAAAACTTAAGACACTAAAGAGGCCTTTCTACTGACTCTGACAAACACCAAAAGAAAGATGCTCAGGGTCCCTGCTCATCTGCGTGAACGCGCCTTAGGCATGCTGCAAGTAGGCATGAGGACTGCAGATGTGGCCAGGGCAATAAATTGCAATGTCCGTACTGTGAGACGCCTAAGACAGTGCTACAGGGAGACAGGACGGACAGCTGATCGTCCTCGCAGTGGCAGGCCACGTGTAACAACACCTGCACAGGATCGGTAGATCCTAACATCACACCTGCGGGACAGGTGCAGGATGGCAACAACAACTGCCCGAGTTACATCAGGAACGCACAATCCCACCATCAGCGCCTAGACTGTCCGCATAAGGCTGAGAGAGGCTGGGCTGAGGGCTTGTAAGCCTGTTGTAAGGCAGGTCCTCACCAGATATCACCGGCAACAACGTCACCTATGGGCACAAACCCACCGTTGCTGGACCAGATAGGACTTGCAAAAAGTGCTCTTCACTGACGATTCGTGGTCTTGTCTCATCAGGGTGATGGTCGGATTCGCGTTTATCGTCGAAGGAATGAGCGTTACACCAAGGTCTGTACTCTGGAGCGGGATCGATTTGGAGGTCGAGGGTCCGTCCTGGTCTGGGGCGGTGTGTCACAGAATCATCGGACTGAGCTTATTGTCATTGCAGGCAATCTCAACGCTGTGCGTTACAGGGAAGACATCCTCCTCCTTCATGTGGTACCCTTCCTGCAGGCTCATCCTGACATGACCCTCCAGCATAACAATGCCACCAGCCATACTTCTCATACTGCTCAGTCCTGCAAGACAGGACAGCGAAGAGCTCGGATCTCAATCCCATTGAGCACGTCTGGGACCTGTTGGATCGGAGGGTGAGGGCTAGGGCCATTCCCTCCAGAAATGTCCTAGAACTTGACTTGGTGGAAGAGTGGGTAACATGTCCAGCAAGAACTGCTAAATCTGGTGCAGTCCATGAGGAGGAGATGCACTGCAGTACTTAATGCAGCTGGTGGCCACAACAGATACTGACTTTTGACCCCCCTTTTGTTCAGGGACACATTATTCAATTTATGTTAGTTTTACATGTCTGTGGAACTTGTTCAGTTTATGTCTCAGTTGTTCATCTTGTTATGTTCATACAAATATTTAGATGTTAAGTTTGCTGAAAATAAACGGTGGACAGTGAGAGGAGTTTATGTCTACCCTGTTACGGACATGCACTTAACTGTCTTTAATCCCTTTTATTGGACTATTTCAATCATATTTACATTTTCATTAAGCTATTGTGTCCCCTTGTCAACTTTGTCCATTTGTTCTGGTCAAATTATAAATAAATAACAGATTTTGTATAAATGTGTGGTTTTATACAGAACTTCTGTCAAGGCACAAGGCGAGACCCAAATGCAGACACAGAAGGCAGATAGTTGGAGTCTTTCAAAGTTTATTAATCCAAAGGGTAGGCAAGAGAATGGTTGGGGACAGGCAAAAAGGTCAAAACCAGATCAGAGTCCAGGAGGTACAAAGTGGCAGAAAGGCTCGTGGTCTAGGCAGGTAGAATGGTCAGGCAGGTAGAATGGTCAGGCAAGCGGGTACAAAGTCCAGAAACAGGCAAGGGTCAAAACCAGGAGGACTAGAAAAAGGAGAATGCGAGAATGCAAAAATCGTTATCTTATTATTTATCTTATTATTATCTTATCTTATGTATTAATGATTTTTTATCCAAGTTTATAATTGTGTGGTGTTGGTCATGTCTTACTCTTTAAAATACATTACACAAATGATTGCTATTTGACAATGGAACTGAGTACCAACAAATGTCTTCCTTTGGACTTGGCCTGAAGAATTTGTTGATGCCATTCTGGTGCATCACACGTCACCTTAATGTGATGTTCCTCTACTCAATGATGATGCCAGGGTATCTTTCATGGTCATAATTGACAACACACCAGTCCCCTACATGATTAAGTTCAATGGTGCCAGGTCACCATGTGGTGTCAGCCTTGTCATGAGACACAAGGAGCTGGTTAGATGCTGCAGTGTCACCCAGAGTTGCCTCTTTGAGCTGAAAACAAGGACCGTCCTACATGCCACTATCCTTCTTTCACTGACAAGTAATGTCCCTGTATTTTATCTGGCCTGGTGAGACTCTGATAACCTGATGAATCTTCATTGTTCCTTTCATGGCATCTAAGGCAGGCATCTGAGGTGACAAGAGATAGCATATGATAAGATATAAAGAGTATAAAGAGTAACAAACACCTTATACATTTCAATACTCAACCAGCTACTGAACAGCTACTGTTCATCTATCACTCCAGTATTTAATTGCTAAATTGTAAATATTTTGCCACTATGGCCTATTTATTGCCTTACCTCCCTAATCGTACTACATTTGCACACAGGCTTTTCTATTGTGTTATTGACTGTACGTTTGTTTATCCCATGTGTAACTCTGTTGTTTGTGTCGCACTGCTTTTCTTTATCTTGGCCAGGTCACAGTTGTAAATGAGAACTTGTTCTCAACTGGCCTACCTGGTTAAATAAAGGTGAAATAAATCATAAAACCATGTGTATGGGGAGGAAGGAGGGTTACCTCTGCAGACTGCAGCAACGCACTAGCCTTGGCCTTCAGTATTCTTTTTGAATCTTTCCATTTCTTCCTTTCTGCAGGCTGCACTCTGTCACTGAGTTCAGCTCTTGCCTTCTTCCCTGTCTATATCTTTCCTCCATTTCTCCCTCTCTTTCTGGGTCAGCATTACGTCTTTCTCTGTATTGCCGCTGTCTTTTACCTGCACTAAGAGGTGCCATTCCTTCAGAAAGACCTGATTCAATTGATATTCATTTATTATTAAATAACTATACATGCTATATATACTGTAATTATATAATACCATTTATGAACAAAAACACATATTTTGCAACACAATAATGCAAGATATCCATTTGTCCTCCCTGTTGAGTGCATGCCATTTTGAGCTAAAATTAGAAACTATGCTCCAAGTGATCGTGATGAAGCTAGGATAATGGCTGCCACTTGAAAAGGAATTTGCATTGCTTGACAAATATATTTTGAAATTATGAAATTCGATTAACGCCTTTTGTACTTTTGCTTACAGGGTGGATATGTTATGATTTCCACATCACATCAAGTCTATGTCATTATGCTTCTATTATCATGAAGGCATATACACATAATGATCATTTTAACATTTTATCCAGTGTATATTTTTTATATACTGTACAAGTTTGAATGATTTATCTTGAGGACAAAAAATAACACTTTTAGTAATATTGATCCAACTATAAGTAGAGGCCCAGCTAAGCATATCAAAATATTTGTCACGATCGTCATATGAGTGAGATCAAGGCGCAGCGTGGTATGCGTACATTCTCTTTTAATGAATGAAACACTGAACAAAAACAATATCAACGAACGAAACATGAAGCTATACAAATAGAGCAGACAGGCAACTAAACATAGATAAGATCCCACAACTAACAATGGGAAAATGGCTACCTAAATAGGATCCCCAATCAGAGACAACGATAAACAGCTGTCTCTGATTGGGAACCATATCAGGCCAACATAGACATACAAACACCTAGATGACCCACCCCAGTCAGTATCACGCCCCAACCAACACAGAGAAAAAACAGTTTACTACAGTCAGGGCGTGACAATTTCAAAATTAAATTGTGTGAAAACATACTGTAATTTGGAAAACAAATGGCTATTGCTGTCTTTCAGTTATCAAAATTCTCAATTTAATTGGGCATGTGTCAACAACAGTCGGATCAATACGGCCATCTAAACATGAACACAAATACAAAATAATAAAGTGAACAAAATACCCAAAACAATCACCCACAAAATACCCAAAGAATATGGCTGCCTAAATATGGTTCCCAATCAGAGACGATGATAGACAGCTGCCTCTAATTGAGAACCAATCTAGGCAACCATAGACATACAATTTACCTTGACAGGATACAGCCCCATAAACATAAACCCCTAGACAAGACAAACACATAAAACCCCCATGTCACACCCTGAGCTAACAAAAATAATAAAGAAAACTAAGGCCAGGGCGTGACAGCATGGGCCATATCCCTGGAGAGAGCGCGTTGTGAATATTCACTCTTAATCATTGTTGGGTCAGTGCCACATAAGTTAGTTCTTGGACAATAATTGCCTCCTCCAGTTTAGATGGATATCATATTCTATTTGTGTTTCCCATTCTTTTAGGCCTATTATACGGACAATGTTGTTTTTAATGTTCTGTTTGTCAGCAGAGTAGGCTACACTGTAATTTGTCGTATTAAAAAAGATTATCCTAATCTCTCCAGTCATAATGTGTAGTAGAAATGCATGAAATGTGTTTTTCCTGTGCAAAGAAGAAACTTATCAGATATGGCCTATAGCCCAGGCCTCTACGCTATACGCGCTCAGCCCTCTATGCTATATGTGCTTATGTCACGGCCATCGTCGGAAGGAGACCAAGGTGCAGTGTGATGAGCATACATTTTCCTTTATTAAACAACAAAACAAGAAACGACCATGACGCTTAACAGGGCTATAGTGCCACTAACAAAGATAACTACCCACAACTCCCAAAAGGGAAAGGCTGCCTAAGTATGATTCCCAATCAGAGACAATGATAGACAGCTGTCCCTGATTGAGAACTATAACCGGCCAAAACATAGAAATATAACATATGGAATGCTAAAACCCTCTCTATGGACAGCTTAGCCATACATTGAACAGTCTTTTTTGAAAACAGTGATTGAGTTATATTATTAGCCTAAATTATGACTATCCAATCTACTCATCACATTACACAAGTCTGCAAATGCGATGATTCATGGAATGCTTTATTATAAAGGTGAATTTTTATGGTGAAAATGTGCTTCCCCAAACTATGCATAGGCTAGTGATTTTGCTGTTAATTACTCATCTTTTTGGCTGAGGGAAAGTACATGTGGACAGTTATAGTGTGTGGTAAGGACACACGTCATTGCATCCTGGACTTGCATGTTCTGTTCAGATGAATTACCATAATCTAAATGTGATTTCTATCCTTCTGAGCACCGTGGGTGGACGGCCTTAATCAGGTTATGCACCCAATGCATATGGGTCCGGTACATTGCTCCTGGACTTCCGAGATGTTAAAATGCTGCCGGTCAAATATCAGGCGCCACATTTTCATAACGGAAACCCTGGACTGAGTATGTGTTTTAGAAGAGGAAAGAGGGAGAGATGGAGGGTAGAGAGAGGGTGGGGGTAGGGAGAACAGGGGAGAGAGATAGAGAGGTTGGGGGAGCATCTTGTCCAGACCCTCTTAAAATGCTTCATCTGGCTGCTGTTGTGCTGATGAGTGTCGCAGTCCCTTGGCAGACAGGGCTACATCACCCTCTGGGACTCTGTTCCAGGTTCAAGTTGAGCCAGTGGGAATGGGGCTGGGGAAAAACATACGACATTAAAAATCCATGTACACAATAAGTGTGCGGTTAAAATGAGCAAAAAAACACATATTTCTTCCCACAGGGCCGTGGGGTGAGCCAAGGATGCAGCTTAAGCCCCACCCTCTTCAACATATGTATCAACAAATTGGCAAGGGCACTAGAACAGTCAAATGTCTACTGTTTGCTGATGATCTGGTTCTTCTGTCCCTGACCAAGGAGGACCTACAGCAGCACCCAGATATTCTGCACAGATTCTGCCAGACCTGGGCCCTGACAGTAAATCTCAGTAAGACCAAAATAATGGTGTTCCAAAAAAAGTCTAGTAGCCAGGACCACAAATACAAATTCCATCTAGACAGCATTAACCTAGAGCACACAAATCACAATACATTCCTTGGCCTACACATCAGAACCACAGGTAACTTCCACAAAGCTGTGAACGATCTGAGAGACAAGGCAAGAATAGCATTCTATGACATCAAAAGCAACATAAAATTCGACATACCAATTAGGATCTGGCTAAAAGTACTTGAATCAGTTATAGAACACATTGCCTTTATGGTTGTGAGGTTTGGGGTCCGCTCACCAACCGAGAATTCACAAAATGAGACAAACACCAAATTGAGACTATGCATGTCATGTTTTGTCTTATATTGTCTTGTCATTATGCTTTCCCTTCTGTTCGTTTCCCCATTGCTGGTCTTATTAGGTTCGTTCCCTTTTTCTATCCCTCTCTCTCTCCCTCCCTCTCTCTCCTCTCTCTATCGTTCCGTTCCTGCTCCCAGCTGTTCCTCATTCTCCTACTCACTCATTTAGTCTTTCCACACCTGTTCCCTATCTTGTCCTCTGATTAGAGTCCCTATTTCTCCCCTTGTTTTCCGTTTCTGTCCTGTCGGATCCTTGTATATTGTTCGCCGTGCTGTGTCTTTGTCTCACCCTGTCGTGTCTTGTTTCCCTCAGATGCTGCGTGTGAGCAGGTGTCTGAGTCTGCTACGGTCGGTGCCTTCCCGAGGCAACCTACAGTTTATGGTCGAGTCTCCAGTCTGTCCTCGTCACTACGAGTGGAATTAGTTTTTTATGTTTTGTTTTCTGCTCCGATTTGTCTAGGAGTATTGCCTATTTCCTTTACTGGAATAAAGACTCTGTTTTCGCCAAGTCGCTTTTGGGTCCTCATTCACCTGCATAACAGAAGGATCCGACCAAAGAATGGACCCAGCGACTACAGATGCTCGTAACACTGCCGTCGAGATCCAAGGAGCCATGCTCGGCAGACACGAGCAGGAATTGTCTGCTGCTCGTCATGCCGTGGAGAACCTGGCCGCTCAGGTTTCCGACCTCTCTGGACAGTTCCAGAGTCTTCGTCTCGTGCCACCTGTTACTTCCTGGTCTGCCGAGCCTCCGGAACCTAGGGTTAATAACCCACCTTGTTACTCCGGGCAGCCCACGGAGTGCCGCTCCTTTCTCACCCAGTGTGATATTGTGTTCTCTCTCCAACCCAACACATACTCTAGAGAGAGCTCGGGTTGCTTACGTCATATCACTCCTTACTGGCCGGGCTCGAGAGTGGGGCACAGCTATCTGGGAGGCAAGGGCTGATTGTTCTAACAATTACCAGAACTTTAAAGAAGAGATGATTCGGGTTTTTGATCGTTCAGTTTTTGGTAGGGAGGCTTCTAGGGCCCTGGCTTCCCTATGTCAAGGTGATCGATCCATAACGGATTACTCTATAGAGTTTCGCACTCTTGCTGCCTCTAGTGATTGGAACGAGCCGGCGCTGCTCGCTCGTTTTCTGGAGGGACTCCACGCAGAGGTTAAAGATGAGATTCTCTCCCGGGAGGTTCCTTCCAGTGTGGACTCTTTGATTGCTCTCGCCATCCGCATAGAACGACGGGTAGATCTTCGTCACCAAGCTCGTGGAAGAGAGCTCGCGTTAACGGTGTTTCCCCACTCCGCATCGCAACCATCTCCCTCCTCTGGCTCAGAGACTGAGCCCATGCAGCTGGGAGGTATTCGCATCTCGACTAAGGAGAGGGAACGGAGGATCACCAACCGCCTGTGCCTCTATTGCGGACTTGCTGGACATTTTGTCAATTCATGTCCAGTAAAAGCCAGAGCTCATCAGTAAGCGGAGGGCTACTGGTGAGCGCTACTACTCAGGTCTCTCCATCAAGATCCTGTACTACTATGTCGGTCCATCTACGCTGGACCGGTTCGGGTGCTACATGCAGTGCCTTGATAGACTCTGGGGCTGAGGGTTGTTTTATGGACGAAGTATGGGCTCGGAAACATGACATTCCTTTCAGACAGTTAGAGAAGCCTACGCCCATGTTCGCCTTAGATGGTAGTCATCTTTCCCAGTATCAGATATGAGACACTACCTTTAACCCTCACAGTATCTGGTAACCACAGTGAGACTATTTCCTTTTTGATTTTTCGTTCACCTTTTACACCTGTTGTTTTGGGTCATCCCTGGCTAGTATGTCATAATCCTTCTATTAATTGGTCTAGTAATTCTATCCTATCCTGGAACGTTTCTTGTCATGTGAAGTGTTTAATGTCTGCTATCCCTCCCGTTTCTTCTGTCCCCACTTCTCAGGAGGAACCTGGCGATTTGACAGGAGTGCCGGAGGAATATCATGATCTGCGCACGGTCTTCAGTCGGTCCAGAGCCAACTCCCTTCCTCCTCACCGGTCGTATGATTGTAGTATTGATCTCCTTCCCGGGACCACTCCTCCTCGGGGTAGACTATACTCTCTGTCGGCTCCCGAACGTAAGGCTCTCGAGGATTATTTGTCTGTGTCTCTTGACGCCGGCACCGTAGTGCCTTCTTCCTCCCCTGCCGGGGCGGGGTTTTTTTGTTAAGAAGAAGGACGGTACTCTGCGCCCCTGCGTGGATTATCGAGGGCTGAATGACATAACGGTTAAGAATCGTTATCCGCTTCCCCTTATGTCATCAGCCTTCGAGATTCTGCAGGGAGCCAGGTTCTTTACTAAGTTGGACCTTCGTAACGCTTACCATCTCGTGCGCATCAGAGAGGGGGACGAGTGGAAAACGGCGTTTAACACTCCGTTAGGGCATTTTGAGTACCGGGTTCTGCCGTTTGGTCTCGCCAATGCGCCAGCTGTTTTTCAGGCATTAGTTAATGATGTTCTGAGAGACATGCTGAACATCTTTGTTTTTGTCTACCTTGACGATATCCTGATTTTTTCACCGTCACTCGAGATTCATGTTCAGCACGTTCGACGTGTACTCCAGCGCCTTTTAGAGAATTGTCTCTACGTGAAGGCTGAGAAGTGCTCTTTTCATGTCTCCTCCGTCACTTTTCTCGGTTCTGTTATTTCCGCTGAAGGCATTCAGATGGATCCCGCTAAGGTCCAAGCTGTCAGTGAGTGGCCCGTTCCAAGGTCACGTGTCGAGTTGCAGCGCTTTCTAGGTTTCGCTAATTTCTATCGGCGTTTCATTCGTAATTTCGGTCAAGTTGCTGCCCCTCTCGCAGCTCTTACTTCTGTCAAGACGTGTTTTAAGTGGTCCGGTTCCGCCCAGGGAGCTTTTGATCTTCTCAAAGAACGTTTTACGTCCGCTCCTATCCTCGTTACTCCTGACGTCACTAAACAATTCATTGTCGAGGTTGACGCTTCAGAGGTAGGCGTGGGAGCCATTCTATCCCAGCGCTTCCAGTCTGATGATAAGGTTCATCCTTGCGCTTATTTTTCTCATCGCCTGTCGCCATCGGAACGCAACTATGATGTGGGTAACCGCGAACTGCTCGCCATCCGCTTAGCCCTAGGCGAATGGCGACAGTGGTTGGAGGGGCGACCGTTCCTTTTGTCGTTTGGACAGACCATAAGAACCTTGAGTACATCCGTTCTGCCAAACGACTTAATGCACGTCAAGCTCGTTGGGCGTTGTTTTTCGCTCGTTTCGAGTTTGTGATTTCTTATCGTCCGGGTAGTAAGAACACCAAGCCTGATGCCTTATCCCGTCTCTTTAGTTCTTCTGTGGCTTCTACTGATCCCGAGGGGATTCTTCCTTATGGGCGTGTTGTCGGGTTGACAGTCTGGGGAATTGAAAGACAGGTTAAGCAAGCACTCACGCACACTGCGTCGCGCGCGCTTGTCCTAGTAACCTTCTTTTCGTTCCTGTTTCTACTCGTCTGGCTGTTCTTCAGTGGGCTCACTCTGCCAAGTTAGCTGGTCATCCCGGCGTTCGAGGTACTCTTGCTTCTATTCGCCAGCGCTTTTGGTGGCCTACTCAGGAGCGTGACACGCGCCGTTTCGTGGCTGCTTGTTCGGACTGCGCGCAGACTAAGTCAGGTAACTCTCCTCCTGCCGGTCGTCTCAGACCGCTTCCCATTCCTTCTCGACCATGGTCTCACATCGCCTTAGACTTCATTACCGGTCTGCCTTTGTCTGCGGGGAAGACTGTGATTCTTACGGTTGTCGATAGGTTCTCTAAGGCGGCACATTTCATTCCCCTCGCTAAGCTTCCTTCCGCTAAGGAGACGGCACAAATCATCATCGAGAATGTGTTCAGAATTCATGGCCTTCCGTTAGACGCCGTTTCAGACAGAGGTCCGCAATTCACGTCACAGTTTTGGAGGGAGTTCTGTCGTTTGATTGGTGCGTCCGTCAGTCTCTCTTCCGGGTTTCATCCCCAGTCTAACGGTCAAGCAGAAAGGGCCAATCAGACGATTGGTCGCATACTACGCAGCCTTTCTTTTAGAAACCCTGCGTCTTGGGCAGAACAGCTCCCCTGGGCAGAATAAGCTCACAACTCGCTTCCTTCGTCTGCTACCGGGTTATCTCCGTTTCAGAGTAGTCTGGGTTACCAGCCTCCTCTGTTCTCATCCCAGCTTGCCGAGTCCAGCGTTCCCTCCGCTCAAGCGTTTGTCCAACGTTGTGAGCGCACCTGGAGGAGGGTGAGGTCTGCACTTTGCCGTTACAGGGCACAGACTGTGAGAGCCGCCAATAAACGTAGGATTAAGAGTCCTAGGTATTGTTGCGGCCAGAGAGTGTGGCTTTCCACTCGTAACCTTCCCTTTACGACAGCTTCTCGTAAGTTGACTCCGCGGTTCATTGGTCCGTTCCGTGTCTCCCAGGTCGTCAATCCTGTCGCTGTGCGACTGCTTCTTCCGCGACATCTTCGTCGCGTCCATCCTGTCTTCCATGTCTCCTGTGTCAAGCCCTTTCTTCGCACCCCCGTTCGTCTTCCCCCCCCCCCCCCCTTGTCGAGAGCGCACCTATTTACAAGGTACGTAGGATCATGGACATGCGTTCTCGGGGACGGGGTCACCAATACTTAGTGGATTGGGAGGGTTACGGTCCTGAGGAGAGGAGTTGGGTTCCGTCTCGGGACGTGCTGGACCGTTCGCTGATTGATGATTTCCTCCGTTGCCGCCAGGATTCCTCCTCGAGTGCGCCAGGAGGCGCTCGGTGAGTGGGGGGGCACTGTCATGTTTTGTCTTATATTGTCTTGTCATTATGCTTTCCCTTCTGTTCGTTTCCCCCTGCTGGTCTTATTAGGTTCGTTCCCTTTTTCTATCCCTCTCTCTCTCCCTCCCTCTCTCTCCTCTCTCTATCGTTCCGTTCCTGCTCCCAGCTGTTCCTCATTCTCCTACTCACTCATTTAGTCTTTTCTCCCCTTGTTTTCCGTTTCTGTCCTGTCGGATCCTTGTATATTGTTCGCCGTGCTGTGTCTTTGTCTCACCCTGTCGTGTCTTGTTTCCCTCAGATGCTGCGTGTGAGCAGGTGTCTGAGTCTGCTACGGTCGGTGCCTTCCCGAGGCAACCTACAGTTTATGGTCGAGTCTCCAGTCTGTCCTCGTCACTACGAGTGGAATTAGTTTTTTATGTTTTGTTTTCTGCTCCGATTTGTCTAGGAGTATTGCCTATTTCCTTTACTGGAATAAAGACTCTGTTTTCGCCAAGTCGCTTTTGGTCCTCATTCACCTGCATAACAATGCATGCAGAATTCTGCAAAAACATCCTCCGTGTACAACGTAGAACACCAAATAACACATGCAGAGCAGAATTAGGCCGATACCCACTAATGATCAAAATCAGAGATGTTAAATTCTACAACCACCTAAAAGGAAGTGATTCCCAAACCTTCCATAACAAAGCCATCACCTACAGAGATAGATTAACCTGGAGAAGAGTCCCCTAAGCAAGATGGTACTGGGGATCTGTTCACAAACACAAACAGACCCCAAAGAGCCCCAGGACAGCAACACAATTAGACCCAACCAAATCATGAGAGAAGAAAAAGATAATTACTTGACACATTGGAAAGATTTAACAAAAAATAGAGCAAAAAAACTAGAATGCTATATGGCCCTAAACAGAGAGTACACAGTGGCAGAATACCTGACCACTGTGACTGACCCAAACTTAAGGAAAGCTTTGACTATGTACAGATTCAGTGAGCATAGCCTTGCTATTGAGAAAGGCCGCCGTAGGCAGACCTGGCTCTCAAGAGAAGACAGGCTATGTGCACACTGCCCACAAAATTAGGTTGAAAATGAGCTGCACTTCCTAACCTCCTGACAAATGTATGACCATATTAGAGACACATATTTTGCTCATATTACACAGATCTACAAAGAATTCAAAAACAATCCTTTTGATCCATTTTGATCAACTCCCATATCTACAGGGTGAAATACCAGTGTGCCATCACAGCAGCAAGATGTGTGACCTGTTACCACAAGAAAAGGGCAACCAGTGAAGAACAAATTTGTAAATACAACCCATATTTATGTTTATTTATTTTTCCTTTTGTACTTTAACCATTTGTACATCGTTACAACACTGTATATATACATAATATGACATTTGAAATGTCTATTCTTTTAGAACTTCTGTGATTGTAATGTTTACTGTTCATTTTTATAGTTTATTTCACTTTTGTATATTATCTACTTCATTTTCTTTGATAATGTTAACATGTGTTTCCCATGTCAATAAAGCCATGCCAATAAATGGAATTGAATTAAGAAGCAGATCATCTCTGCACTTTGGTACAACTGAGGCAATTATTTTTGGGTCCAGACCTAAATTGTGTAGGTCCTCTGAATTCAGAGTGGATGTAGGGAGTGAGATCCTAACTATTAAAACCTCTGTTAGCTACCTGGGATGCATCATTGATGGAAGCTTGGTAGGTTAATGGTTAATGCTAGGACAAAAATGTTGTCTAGAAAGTCCAAGTTGCTTGATAAAGACTCCATGAGAGTTCTAGCCACTGCCCTCATTCAATTACATTTGACTACGCTAGTACTTCCTGGTTTGAGGGCTTATCTACCCTTCTGAAAGGGAAGCTCCAGATAGCCCAAAATACGCTGATCAAGATAGTATTGAAGGTGAGTCCACATACTTTCAGGAGCTCGAACGGCTGCCTTTTGAGGCTAGGGAGTTCCAGATTAGACTGGGGCTGGTTAATAGGATTATTTATGGTTCTGCACTCAGACACAACCACAGCACCAAATCAGGTGTTGCTAATGTGTGCTTATACAGGTTCATGGGTAATGCTGGAAAAGGTACTTGCTTGTATAGAGGAGCATCATGGTGGAATGAGCTGCGTCTGCCCATAAAAAAAGCTTCAAGAAAAATACTGAAAACCTTTCTGATTTCTTGTCTGCCCATATGAATGTCCCTTCCAATATTACTGCAATGATGAAATAGATGTTTTTCTTCTTTGTTTTTATGTATTTCGCAGCCATACTGTGTATAACCGTGTTGCCGATCTTGCCGAGCCATCTTGTCACAAGAGGACCACAATAGAAAGGAGTGTGATGATTTTACTCATGTACATTTTTCAAGTTGTATGTGTGCTTGTTTTTAAAAAGGTTGAATGAATAAACTAAACTAAACAACATGCCTCCACCAACAGAGCCCACATCACCAGAGCAGGCCTCCCCAGTGCAACAACTTGTCTATCTATCTGGTGGCGTGCAGAGGGCAGATTAGCTGGTTGGCTGCTGAGGTTTGGACCAGCACCAGCCTGACTTATTGATCTGACCACTGATCAAGATCATCCTGACTGGTTGCATCACTGCCTGGTATGGCAACTGTCAGGTATGGCAACTGCGCAGCCTCCCACCGCAAGGCACTACAAAGGGTAGTGCGTACGGCCCAGTACATCATGGGGCCAAGCTTCCTGCCATCCAGGACCTCTATACCAGGCAGTGTCAGAGGAAGGCCCTAAAAACTGTCAAAGACTCCAGCCACCCTAGTCATAGACTGTTCTCTCTGCTACCGTATGGCAAGTGGTACCAGAGCGCCAAGTCTAGGTCCAAGAGACTTCTAAACAGCTTCTAGCCGCAAGCCATAAAACTCCTGAACATCTAACCACCCCCCCCACGTTGCTGCTACTCTCTGTCATTATCTATGCATAGTCGCGTCAATAACTCTACCTACATGTACTTGTTACCTCAATTACCTTGACATCTGTGCCCCCGCACATTGACTCTGTACCAGTACCACCTGAATATAGCCCTGCTATTTTAATTTTAATTTTACTTTAATTATTTGTTATTATTATCTCTTACTTTTAGGGGGGTATTTTCTTAAGACTGCATTGTTGGTTAAGGGCTTGTAAGTAAGCATTTCACTGTAAGGTGGATGTGTTGTATGTGACAAATAAAAATTGATTTGATTGGGCTTACCAAAGAAAATCTTACCAAAGAAAAACCACTGAGGAATGAGTCCTTTTTGGGATGTTTTTCTTTGTTTTCCCCTATCACTGGATTACTGTCAAACTCTAATTCAAGGCAGACCTTGTACTCTTAACACACATACCACACATGTGCTGCTATTCACTTTTCACGATCAGGCTTTTTGTTTCCACTGTCACATGTGAAAGTCAGTGGCTATGGGAAAGCACTTCTATATATTATAGTCATCCTTGTGTCCCACCCTGGTGCTTTTGTGCTCCTGGGCACAGAGCAGGATCATGAGCCTCTCACACGCGGCACATGAACATTTTTTCCTCAAGGCTAACTTACAATATTGTGTTGTTCTGGCCTCAGTGACTTGTATTCGTGTGTAACATCATTCACATTTGTGTAGGTGTACCTGATCGGGTATTGAACCAGGATTGTCAGTGTAAGTTGTAAGACCATGTGTGTATACAGATTTATATCCAAAGTACGGCCACTCTGGAAGCTACATAAACAAGTCCTGCAGCATTACGATTTAGATCCGTGTGTTTTACCATTTAACATGTTGCTGTCTCATATTCCGCTAAGACACCAGGTCATTATTGTCCAGTACCGTACTGCACTGCATTGATCACCTTCACTTTAAAGGTAATTAACGGAAACTATTTTCCTAAGATCGTCATAGCGCTTTGTTTTCCTATAGATCGAAAAAGACGGCCTGTGCCTTGTGTGTCATGCCTGTACTGTCCATTCATTCGAGGCATGGGACTGGATTGAGGCGAAGGCATCGGTTGTAAACACAGACGTCATCCAGGGCCTCATGTTGGGTGCCTTTAGAATTCTACCAGCTTCTGGTGTTTACATGACATTATGTGTCCTGTTTGATTCACAGTGCTAGGTGAGCTTGGCTTGCCATGGTGGGCTCTGTTCAATCAGGAGTGTTGGGACAGAAGGTAAACAATGCGCTGGCCGCTGCCTCCTGTTACTGGAGGGCTAATTATAGCAGGATATTGTCTCACCTGAATTAGCCTGAGCGCTGGCTGGGCATTGTGGCAGGAATGAGAGCGAGTGCCACCTACAGCGTCTGAGCCAGACCATGTCATCACTGGGCCTGGATGAGATTTATTGTTTGTTTCCACAGTAACTTAATGAGTGTAAGTCATGGAGATAGACTGTGTCGTCTTCTGAGTCCTACTGACAATACTCTCTTTAGAGTGAATGGGTTGTTATGTACTGCAGACTTAAAGGGGGAGCCTTGTTCTCTTTGTGGATCTGTTTCATTCTTCTGTTGAACACCGATCTACCATTTAGACTAGAGAACATGTATTCATCCTCTGCATTGTTCTTCCAAACCTCTTATTTCCTTTGATTCAAACGCGTTGTGCATTCTTTCTTGGTAGCCTACTGGTTAGAGCATTGGGACAGTAACCGAACGGTTGCTTGTTCGAGTCCCCAAGGTGGAAAAATCTGCCGTTCTGCCCTTGAGCAAGACAGTTAACCCCCAACAAGAACTGCTTCCCTGGCAGCCCCCCACACCCCTCTGATTCAGAGGGGAGACACATTTTGGTTAAATGCATTCAGTTGTCCAACTGACTAGGTCTCCCCTTTCCCTTTTCCAATCCCACTTGTTAACTTCCAATGGGCTCCAGTCCCACAGTGCAGTCATAGTATGGGTGAGGCCTAATGCTGATTAATAGCTTTCTATCTATAATATCACTCTAAATGACTGACTCCCCTGGCACACATAAAACACAGGCCTTGGCTGTGCTCTATGGCAGTGTTAGTATTATTGCTTCCCGAATATATTTCAATAGGCGCAGAGTATTTTTTAAAGAAATGATTTAATTACCTTTGCAAAGTGGATCAGTCTGGCGCGGGCTGCATCAGGGCTTTTAGCCACCACCCCCACCGTCAGAAGGGAAGGGGGAAAGAGAAATGGCTTTTCAATTAGTTTGATTGCCTAGTGTTTTGTTGGGCTGTGTCTGCTTCCACAGGCTCTGGGACTGCTCCAGGACAGAGCAGGCGCTGCTGGAGATGCTGAAGCACCACTCAGAGTTTGTCTGTGACCTGGACATCAACCAGAACAACCTCAACCAGGTAACTAACAACAATCATTTCACTGTCCTCTCACTGCACATCCCCAACCAGCTAACACATACATCGGTATCGTCTACCATCTCACTGGACCATACATTAATCTCAGCCACAGGACCCAGTCATTGGACCTTGGAAAACAGTGCTGCAAGAGGTTCCGACATAGCGACACTTACAACTGCAATGGACACTTACCACTGCAGAGCACTTTCACTTAGAGAAAAACTCTCAAATGCTACTCGTGCCTTTTCCTGAGGGATACGTTGCACTGAAGAAAACTGTTGTATAGAGTAAAGACCTTTAAACAGGTCAACGTTCACAAGGCCGCAGGGCCAGACGGATTACCAGGAAGTGTACTCCGAGCATGCGCTGACCAAATGACAAGTGTCTCCATTGACATTTTCAACCTCTCCCTGCCTCAGGTTTCAAGCAGACCACTATAGTCCCTGTGCCCAAAAACACTAAGGTAACCTGCCTCAATGACTACTGACCCGTAGCACTCACATCTGTAGCCATAAAATGCTTTGAAAGGCTGGGTATAGCTCACATCAACGCCATTATCTCAGAAACCCTAGACCCACTCCAATTTGCATACAGCCCCAACATATCCACAGATGATGCAATCTATTTTGCACTCTACACTGCCCTTTCACACCTGGACAAAAGGAACACCTATGTGAGAATGCTATTCATTGAATACAGCGCAGTGTTCAACACCATAGTGCCCTCAAAGCTCATCACTAAGCTAATGACCCTAGGACTGAACGCCTCCCTCTGCAACTGGGTCCTGGACATCCTGACGGGCCACCCCCAGATGGTAAGGGTAGGTAACAACACATTCGTCACGCTGAGCCCTAACACGGGGGCCCCTCAGAGATGCATGCTCAGTTCCCTCCTGTACTCCCTGTTCACTCATGACTGCACGGCCCGGCACGACTCCAACACCATCATTAAGTTTGCCTGATAACACAACAGTGGTAGGCCTGATCACCAACAACAATGAGACAGCATATAGGGAGGAGGTCAGTGACCGACCTGAGCCCTAGGACCATGCCTCAGGACTACCTGGCATAATGACTCCTTGCTGTCCCCAGACCACCTGGCCGTGCTGCTGCTCCAGTTTCAACTGTTCTGCCTGCGGCTATGGAACCCTGACCTGTTCACCGGACGTGTTACCTGTCCCAGACCTGCTGTTATCAACTCTCTAGAGACAGCAGGAGCGGTAGAGATACTCTCAATGATCGGCAATGAAAAGCCAACTGACATTTACTCCTGATCTGGTGCTGACCTGTTGCACCCTCGACAACTACTGTGATTATTATTATTTGACCATGCTGGTCATTTATGAACATTTGAACATCTTGGCCATGTTCTGTTATAATCTTCACCCGGCACAGCCAGAAGAGGACTGGCCACCCCTCATAGCCTGGTTCCATTCTAGGTTTCTTCCTAGGTTTTGGCCTTTCTAGGGAGGTTTTCCTAGCCACCGTGCTTCTACAACTGCATTGCTTGCTGTTGGGGTTTTAGGCTGGGTTTCTGTACAGAACTTTGTTACATCAGCTGATCTAAGAAGGGCTATAGAAATACATTTGATTTGAAATTTGATTTGTAGTGTGTGTGAGTGATAGGGTGTATACACTGAGTGTACAAAACATGATGAACTCCTGCTCTTTCCATGACATAGACTGACCAGGTGAATCCAGGTGAAAGCTCGGATCCCTTATTGATGTGACTTAAATCCACTTCAATCAGTGTAGATGTAGGGGAGAACACGGGTTAAAGAAGGATTTTTAAGCCTTGAGACAATTGAGACATGGATTGTGCATGTGTGCTATTCAGAGGGTGAAAGGATAAAACAAAAGATTTAAGTGCCTTTGAACGGGGTATGGTAGTAGGTGCCAGGCACAGCTGTTTGTGTCATGAATTGCTACGCTGCTGTGTTTTAATGCTCAACAGTTTCCACCATCCAAAGGACATCCAGCCAGCTTGACACAACTGTGGGAAGCATTGGAGTCAGCATGGGCCGGCATCCCTGTGGAACGCTTTTGACACCTTGTACAGTCCATTCCCTGACGAACTGAGGCTATCCTATCACATTTAAGTAGAGGTATGGGCAGAATGTTTGAATCTTTTTCAGTGACTTTTTCAAACATTTACATTTACATTTAAGTCATTTAGCAGACGCTCTTATCCAGAGCGACTTACAAATTGGAACAATAGCGAGTGCCAAACATTGATTGTCTATTCAAAAAATGTCAACGCAAATGCTACAGCACACAATTGTTGTTCAATGTTTTGTTTATCAATAGATTTTGGTGTCTTTATCTCCCGCCTTGGTATAGTTTAAATTTAATTTAAACTCCTATCGCACATCAATACTGTAGCCTACTATATACCCATACTGTCAAATATTTTAAATAGGCTACCGGTCTATTTACTTTATGCTTGCAATACAATTTATCAACCAGTAGAAGTTGTGCATACACATGGTCTGAGATTTGCATGGAGATGCGCACACTTTCCCATCAAGTACAATACTGATAAATACCTTCCTGGCACATACAACGTTTATTCTTTAATCTTTTTTGTGCTCACACACCTTTGATAAAGGAGGCCCAGGGGAAACTCTCTGTCAGGCCTGACATCAGCGTTCAGGGTGATGAATGAGAGACAACAGGTCAGACCAGTCAATGAGACATCACAGCTAGGCTCAGACAGTTGCCATCAACTACTCCACCTACAATACACTGTACTACAAGATACCTCAACTGTGCATATATTAGAAAGGAACATTTTTTTCCCTTTCTTGATAAAAAATAGATTTTGGGGTCTCCCAAGTGGTGCAGCGGTCTAAGGCGCTGCATCGCAGTGCTAGAGGCATCACTACAGACCTGGGTTCGATCCAGGGATGTATAACAACTGGCTGTGATCGGGAGTCCAATAGGGCAGCACACAATTGGCCCACCGTTGTCCGGGTTAGGGGTACTTTACTTGGCTCATCGTGCTCTAGCAACTCCTTGTGGCAGGCCAGGCACCTGCAGGCTGACCTCAGTCGTCAGTTGAATGGTGTTACCTCCGACCCAGTGTGGCTGACTTCCGGATTAAGCGGGCAGGTGTTTCGGAGGATGAATGACTCAACCTTTGCCTCCCGAGCCTGTTGGGGAGTTGCAGCGATGAGACAAGAACGAAAAGGGGGGTAAAAAAATTCAATAGATTTCAAATAAAATATGGCTTTTAACATTCTGCTTTTAAACAGTGGGAATGGCATCTCAGTCATCCATTTAGGTCTTGAACATAATTTCAGTTACCCGTAAAGTTTGTACATACTTGGTGAAATACAATGCCGCCGATTTTATTTCAATATCAAATCATTTCTGGGTAACAATTAAGTACCTTACGTGATTGTTTTAAATGGGTAAAAAAATATTTAAAAAATAGTCTCTTAGCAAAATGCAATTTCTCAAGAAAGTATTTTTCTCCCTCTCTGGGAGTGGTCAGAGAGGGGGCAAATTGTAGGAGCCTAATGGGAGGGATGTTTAACCTGAAAATGAGCTGGCAGAGAAGAGGGCAAACTCTCTTTGTAAATGGTCTATTAACTTGTAACGGTTGTCTTGAATGGAAGAAGGAGAGGACCAAAGCGCAGCGTGTTTAGTGTTCATCTTTTTAATAAACAACTGAACACTTCAAAAATACAAAGCAACAAAGTGACAACCTAAACAGTTCTATCTGGAGCAGACACGCAAAGACTGAAAATAACCACCCACAAAACACAAAGGAAAACAGGCTACCTAAATATGGTTCTCAATCAGGGACAACGATAGACAGCTGCCTCTGATTGAGAACCATATCAGGCCACACACAGAAATAGAAAATATAGAAAAACTAACATAGACTGCCCACCTCAACTCACGCTCGGACCATACTAAATAAAGACAAAACAAAGGAATAAAGTTCAGAACGTGACATAATTTATAATCCACTCAGCCAAACAATCTGACATTTCTGTCTTTTCAAACAGCTCTTACACTAAAAGTGCATTATCATAATTTTCACAATTTCACAGTATTATTCTAAACTCATAGTGTGAAAATATATGTAAAACACATGAAAATCACAATTTTAACTGCATCCCTTTTCAGGATATGCCTGCACTTGAACAGTAATCAAAATGATTCAGATGCACAAATTTGCCCTGCTTCTAATTGATTTGAATGACGATGTACCCGTCATCTCCAGTTAGCCAAACTCAGTTCATCTGGGGGCTGAAAATCTCTCTCTGGCAGATGTGTGCCAGTTACACGTCTCCGGCTGCCAATGGAAGTCATGCCTACCCAGCACAACTACACAAAAGCCTGCTTGGCGCTCCAAACAATTTGTTGGGATAAGTGTGTTTGAGCAAGCATGCATTTTGCCTAAATTGTTCTCTGTCAGGCCCAGATTTGCCTGTTGCCAGCCTGCGGGGGTGCTGGAGGGTTTAGTTAGCTGTGCCAGGAAGAGGGGGCATGCAGTATGGAGGAGGGGAGATACTCCTGCAGCAGTTCTTCTCTCTCCTCTCCCCATCAATGGAGAGAATAAACCACAGGCTAAAGCATATATCCTCCCAACCTCTATCTCATTATGGCAAGAAGATACAGCCACACAGAACAGCACCACACAGCACAGCACCACACAGTATAGCACCACACAGAACAGCACCACACAGCACAGCACCACAAAACACCACACCACACCGAAGAGCAGCCTCTCCTCCCCTACATAGACCCTCCAACCTTTAGCAATTACATGTTAACAGCTCCTTATGGAGCAGGAGTTTGAGCTGCTTTGAGGGCAGGCTGGGGTAATACATCACAGAGGGGGAGGGTAATACATCACAGAGGGGGAGAATATGACAGCTATTCTAACATTCAGAGGAAATCCACAAAGAGGCTCTCACACTTCAGCTGCAAGCGCAGTATTCAGAATTCCTAATTACGATTTTGGAGAAAGTTGACATTTGGGATTGGATCTCTCCGCTCTCGGCCACCCAGCAGGGACTGGGGATAGGTATACCCCTCAGGGGTCATTCCTCTTCCTACCCTCCTCCTCCTCTTCCTAAGTTAACCCTCCAGACTGCTGCAGCGCTGGCCTCTATGTGGCTTTCACTTGATGTTTTACAGTAAAATAATTCATGGAGGCCATTTTTTCCTTCAATGGAAGTGTCACGGGCAGCGAGAAAGTCTCCTCTCTGTAGTACTCAGGAATAGTGAATCCCCCTCTCACTGAGATGCACAGGAGAGGAAATGAACTGTGGAGCTCAATGGAGACGTATTTCTTCCAGGCTAAGTCATACTGGATGAATTATATACTGTAGGTCCCTGTTTGTTTTTATGACCGTCCATACTTCATTGTTCATAAAAGATAAATCATCTTAGCCTTTATTCAAATTATATGTGGATAGATAGGCCAATATATAATTTGTTGTATGTGAAAGACTTTTGACTGCCATGCCATGGAGCTTATTTGTCTTTGGAGCTAAAAAGCCTAGATCAATTTGCCATGCATACTATTGGATAGCATTGTCCATGTCTTTATGAAGACTAGATGAAAGTGGACAGTATGTAATTCACTTGACAACCATGACATGCTGTACATCTGGTAGAGTTCAACCTAATAATAAACCCCACGAAGGCTCAAAGACATTTTTGTCTCCACATTGTTGAAAAGGCACTTTAAGGCCTTTTTGAAGGTGCTTTAAAAGCAATGACTGCTTGAATTGTCCATTATCTTTCAATCTCCACCCAGACACTCTACCCACAGCATGTAAAATAATACAGTTGTACTCTGTGCAAGTCTGATGATCAAAAATATTTACCCCAACACTAAGACACTATAAAACATCCGATGCTATTAAAGGAACACAGTACAACTGTGTACCGAAATTACACAACTCTCAAATCCCACCTATTGTATGAATGTGACCATACAAAAGTCACATGCATCCTAATATATCAAATAAAAGAAAATTGTATTGGTCACATACACGTGATTAGTGGATGTTATTGTGAGTGTAGCGGAATGCTTGTGCTTCTAGCTCCGACAGTGCAGTAATATCTAAAAAGTCATGTCTAACAAATTACACAACATATTCCCAATACACACAAATCTAAGTAGGAATTAATTAAGACTATATACATATGGATGAGCGATGTCAGAGCGGAATGGACTAAGATACAGTAGACTAGTATAGAAACAGTATATACATATGAGATGAATAATGCAAGATATATAAACATTATTAAGTGACATCATGGTCCTCTGTCTGACACCAGTTCGAATCCCAACAGAACTTAATTTCTCATCATATGAAATCACATGAGGTCATCATCTCCATCCCTCAGTTCACATGGAATCTCCTTTTGATGAGTGCAGTCTGTCTGTGTGTTCACAGGTGGTGGACTGCTCCTAGGTCAAAATCTATACACCTCCATGCCTGGTTGCCCCTCCGCCCAGTGCACCGCAGAGAGCTCATAATTGGCCTGCCACAAGGAATGGAGGACTTTTAGGATGGCGGTGGGTTTGCCAAAGCTTCACTGCAGCTTTCATAGTGCTGCTATTAAGAGCCCCCACACACAACTGAGCCTGATGGGAAAGCAGGGATTCCTCCTTAGCTCAACACACTCTATTAATTATCTTTGTTAGACTGTCCATTGCATTACAATGTTCAAATCAAACTTTGTCACATATGCCGAATACTTAGGAGGCGCCAAATACTAATTCTTAGGATATGACAGTAAATGTCATGAATCTGACAGAAGGTTCTGTGATCCCTAGAGGAACAGTTGAGTGGAGAGATCCCTAATTTAGCCCTCATCGATCCCAGCTTTGTGGTGTTTAATGCATAAGAGTAACAATGCTGAGGCCTGATCCAAATGTTCTCCGCAGCCATTTTTTTTCTGTGAGTAATTATCATGATAAAAGTGACTGCACTCAGACTCTATGGGCACTCGCTCTTTGAAGGTCTTACATGAAGCAGAGTTGTAACGGGATTCTTCCTGGGAAGGAGAGGCAGACCAAAATACAACGTGGTTGAAGTTCATGGTTTTTAATAAGAAAATTGAAAAACATGAACATAATACAAAACAATAACTGTGGAAAAGCCAAAACAGCCCTATCTGGTGCAACAAACACAAAGACAGGAAACAATCACCCACAAAACCCAACACCCAACAGGCTACTTAAATATGGTTCCCAATCAGAGACAATGACTAACACCTGCCTCTGATTGAGAACCATATCAGGCCTAACACAGAAACAGACAAACTAGACACACAACATAGAATGCCCACTCAGATCACACCCTGACCAGCCAAAACATAGAAACATACAAAGCAAACTATGGTCAGGGTGTGACAAGAGTCACTGCAAAGCTATCTGGCATGGCACAGAACTGATATAGGCACACTCTTTAAATTAGTTATTTACATTATTTGCAATTGCTTTTTTTTCAATTAATTGTCTTTCACCACTTTACTTTAGGCCTACTTTTATGTTAATGTTTATGTTCGTTTTTGTTGTTCATGTCTTATCAAGATTTGCTTAGCGCTATGGACTAAATTACTTAATGGCAATAACACTGGATGCATTCTTATCACTCGTACAGTAATTCCTCCTTGTCGATATGGGAAAACTAACGGGGAATATTAGAATTTGACTTTCTTGGCTCAAAATGAGATATCGTCATGAAACATTCTAATTCAAATTGTTGTTAATATATTTTGTATGCCTATTGTATTTTAATTATCTGCCCGAATGTTGATTTTCCACACTGGAAGCTAAATTGGAGTGGTCAGAATGAATCTATAGATATAGTTAAGACATCAGAGGCAGTAATGAGTGGTTGAGATAACATAGTGAGGAATTGAGGATTCTCCTCAAAGTTTTGTGTCTTAAGGAAAATGAACTGGGTCCATGTGCCCGGCTCCACGTTTATCATGGCACGACAGACAAAGACACCACCCAAAGAACATCCAGCCAACTAGACAGAACTGTGGGGAGCATTGGATTCAACACGGGCCAGCATCCCTGTGGAACGCTTTCGACACCTTGTAGAATCGATTCGAACTGACGAATTGAGGCTGTTCTGAGGGAAAAAAGAAGTGAAACTAATTTAATGTAGGAAGGTGTTCCAAATGTTTTGTACACTCAGTGTAGGTCTTCACTGTATCTGAGCATATACCACAGCCCTGGACTTCCCCTTCCCTATATTTACATAATTTAGCAGACACTCTTAACCAGAGTGACTTACAGGAGCAGTTAAGGTTATGAGACTTGCTCAAGGGCACATAGACAGGTTTTTCACCTAGCGGTTTGGGGATTCGAACCAGCGACCTTTCTGTTACTGGCCCAACGCTCTTAACCGCTATAGGCTACCTGTCGCCCCATTGCATGGCAGTGGCGCAACAGTTGGCACCTTCTTGCTGAAACTGAAATGCTGTTCGTTGAAGCACTTGCAGTTGAGTTGCTTCTGTGTTGAGCACATGCAGATGACATCACAATATATCAGATGGCATATCCACATAAAGATTTAGACTGTGAAGATCTGCACAGAAATGTTGATTGACAAGAATAGAATGCTCTCTCCAGTGACTTCACTCTAATACACATATACTCATGGCCTATGGACTGCTGTATATATCACAGGAAGTTGGTGGCACCTTAACTGGGGAGGACAGGCCCGTGGTAATGGCTGGAGCGGAAATGAGTGGAATGGTATCAAATACATCAAACACATGGTTTCCATGTGTTTGATGCCATTTCATTTACCTTGTTCCAGCCATTATTATGAGCCGTCTTCCCCTCGGCAGCCTCTACTGGTATATATTCCTTAAGGTCACCTTTGGGCACAAAAAATTGTCCAACTCCGCCTCTTTCAAACAGAAATGGAGTGTGCCTTTGGTGGTTCATCAATGTGTCATTTTGGTTATGCGTAGCTAGTTTTTAGCTAAACTAGCCACTGTAGCTACTGTAGCCAGTAACACAGGATTTGTTTTTGGACAGAAGGTGTAGAGATCGGTAAGAAATAGCACTCCTGTATCCAAATATCTTATTCATCCATTTTAAATCAATTGTTTTGCATTAAATGACCTGGTATGATGGTGCATTTATCAGTTATACAGTTTAAAGCCATCATTTTTTGTGTTTTTTGCCCAAAGTCAACCTATAACATTACAGTCAACATATGCATATGGTTATAAGAATAAACATAGACAATAATTAATTGGAATAATTGGAAAACTTCACAAACAAATCGACTAACTCAACCATGTCACAGTCTTACAACCCTGTTCTGGTCAAACAAGTATTGGGGTTGAATGTGGCTGGGTTGAGTTTTTTGGCTCAAAATGTGCTCCTCGTGTGGTGAAGAACAGGAGACGACATAGCATGCATGAAATTAAGAATTGGCTTATATTTTTGCAATAAAAGGTCATAGATTTCTATCTTTATTTCATGTAACAGAGTTGAGTTGTTGAGCATGAGGACGCCAATCTAACAATAAAAATACATGTAAAAAATATATCTATAAAAAAATGCATGACGTGCTTGTCTTTGCACCATATTGTTCCGAAGACTTATATGATGTCACTTCCAGTTGATGACACAAGGATAAGTTCACTATTTTTATGGGTGTAATGATGGGGCAGTGAGTCGGAAGCAGATGCAGGTGACTCGTTTTAATAAAACAACAAAACCAAGAACACGACACTAACATAAAGCAGTACGTCGATACACAAGAACAATACCAACTTGTGAGTGAACATGGGAGAGTGACATATAAAGGGGAGGAAATTATTAAGGTAATGGAGTCCAGGTGTGAATCATAATGATTGATTAAAATCAATGCATAATGATGAGTGTCAGGTGTGCGTAAGGATGAATCCCAGGACCAGTGGTTAGTACTCTGGTGACGTCGTACGCCGGAGGGGAGGAACAGGAGCAGACGTGGCAGTACCCCCACAACCAGGGGGACGACCCCGAGGACGAGGAGCTTGTCGGCGAAGGTGGAAATCTGAGGATTAGAAAGAGCAGGAGACAATGGGGGATATTGGTTGACGCAATGGGAGATAGACTGAAGTATGCAACTTAATGTTGTGATTTTAATCAATAATCATGCATTTATTTAAAAAAATCCTCAACAAAAAAGCATAAATAGATGTTTACATCTACGGCAAAATCTATGACAAAATGCTTTCTGTCAGTTAATGTATGTGGACATCCCTTCAAATTAGTGGATTCAACTATTTCAGCCACACCCATTGCTGACAGGTGTATTAAATTGAGCACCCAGCCATGCAATCTTTATAGAAAAATATTGGCATTAGAATAAACTTACTGAAGAGATCAGTGACTTTCAATGTGGCACTGTCATAGGATGCCACCTTCCCAACAAGTCAGTTCATCTAATTTATGCCCTGCTAGAGCTGCCCCAGTCAAATGTAAGTGCTGTTATTGTGAAGTGGAAAAGTCTAGGAGCAACAATGGCTCAGACTTGAAGTGGTGGGCCACACAAACTCACAGAACGGAATCGCCGAGTGCTGAAACACGTAGCGCATAAAAATCGTCTGTCCTTGGTTGCAACACTCACTACCGAGTTCCAAACTGCCTCTGGAAGCAACGTCAGCACAAGAACTGTTCATCGGGAGCATCATGAAATGGGTTTCCATGGCCGAACAGCCACATACAAGCCTAAGATCAAAAATGCACACTGGGTGTAAAGCTTGTCGCCATTGAACTCTGGAACAGTGGAAACGCATTCTCCAGAGTGATGAATCACGCTTCACCATCTGGCAGTCCGACAGACAAATCTGGGTTCAGCGGATGCCAGGAGAACGCTACCTGCCCCAATGCATAGAGACAACTGTAAGGTTTGGAGGAGAAATAATGGGCTGGGGCTGTTTTTATGGTTTGGGCTAGGCCCCTTAGTCCAGTGAAGGGAAATCTTAACGTTACAGCATACAATGACATTCTAGATGATTCTGTGATTCCAACTTTGTGGCAACAGTTTGTGGAAGGCCCTTTCCCATTTCAGCATGACAATGCTCCTGTGCACAAAGTGAGGTCCATACAGAAATGATTTGTTGAGATTGGTCTGGAAGAACTTGATTGGCCTGCACAGAGCCCTGACCTCAACCCCATCAAACACCTTTGGAATGAATTGGAAGGCTGACTGCGAGCCAGGTCTAATCGCCCAACATCAATGCCCGACCTCACGAATGCTCTTGTTGCTGAATGGAAGAAAGTCCCCGCAGCAATGTTCCAACATCTAGTGGAAAGCCTTCCCAGAGGAGTGGAGGCTGTTATAACATGTATATAATAGGCTGTTATATCCATATTAATGCCCATGATTTTGGAATGAGGTGTTTGATGAGCACGTGTCCACATACTTTTGGTAATGTAGTCATTGTAAATAAGAATTTGTCCTTAACTGACTTGCCTAGTTAAATAAAGGTTAAATAAAACAATAATACAAATATATTAACACATTGCATTTTAAAAAGCTTTATGACCCAAAACTTAAAATATACATAAAAAGGTAAGAGTGACTCAAATCGTACCGGTTTCATGGAATGATCCCTTTATTGTGAGCAAAATGTAACCGTTGTTGCGGCAAAAGTGTTATTCCACAAGGCAAATTCAGCGCTTAATTAAGTGTTGCGCTCATGCAGCTCTCTGGTGCTAGAGGGGATATACAGTACTGGTGGGCTTATCCATATGCACGTCGCACTGTAGTTGAGTTCTTTCCAAACAGCTCTTCCGGCAGTCTCTGGTCTCTCTCTGCTGTATCCAACAGCATGTAAAGCAAAAAAAAGAAAGCTAGAACTTCTCCAACATGAGGTAATTTAATTGATGAAAAACGCATGCTGTTTGGCTGCAAATTTAAACAGACGCGTCAGCATACCCACGTTTTTTTCTCTTCAACGTTTTGGGTCCAGCCTCTATTTGCTTTTAAGGTCCTGCTTGTAGGTCCTGCTTGCAATTAAAACATTTAAACATCCTGACATTAACAACTTGGACATTTACAGCTGTGCGTTCAAGGAGGAAGACTGTACACTGTGTACACCACTTTATTCCAAGGGACTGAGTGAGTGCTCAATAAAGACTCACCAATATTTTCATTTTCTTGCTCTTGCGTAAAGGGAAATTCAAGGCAAGCATGGAAGTTTGTAAAGGTCGTTTACTTGGTATCTCAGTCGCTGTTGCTCATGGATTTTTCTCGGGATCGTTGAACATTTTACTAAAATTTCTCATCACGACTTATAACTTCAACTACCTCACTCTCATCCAGTGCCTCACCAGCACGCTGGCAGCGATTACACTGGAGATACTGAGGAGACTGGGCAAAGTAGACATACCTCCGTTCAGTCTTCAACTAGCCAAAGTCTTCGGAGGTGTTTGTATTCTGTCCACATTACAGTCCACTCTAACACTATGGTCTCTCAGAGGACTGAGTCTACCCATGTATGTCGTTTTTAAACGGTGTCTACCGTTGGTCACCCTAGGCATCGGCGTGTGCGTTCTGAAGAACGGTATCCCGTCAGTGGGGGTCATAACGGCGGTGCTCATCACCACTGGAGGAGCAGCTTTAGCTGGTAAAATTACACTTATTCAAATAACATTAACTTATACTTACACAGTAAAGTAGAAACGAAACATCATAATTGATTCTAAATAGCCTATGCATCGGGTGCATACTCCGCAGTAAGTTTTGATGATCAAACTGCATAACAGCAATAATCTATCCTAAAGTTAATAATATTACAAATACACGAATGGTGTTAGTGTAAAAAGAAAAGAAAAAACAAGAGATTACCACCGTTTATCCAGAAACGTCCCTTTGGTAAAGTATCCAGATGCAACAGCTCTCAATGTTGCCTCTACGGTGAGGAAAGTTCAGCATCATGTTCTGTCCCCTTTAGACCACACATTAAACGCACATCCTATCCATATGGATAGAATGTGTGTTAAAGATGTGGCTCCACACTACTTTTTAATCATGTTCAGAGCATCAGGATACCTTACAATAGGTTTTACCCCCCCAAAAAACTAATGTAATCACTTTTTTTTTTACTGTTCTCACCACTGTGTCTGTGTTTACTCAGGATCTGGTGACGTGACGGGTGACACGTTTGGCTACGTGACGGGCGTCCTGGCTGTGATCATCCACGCCTCCTACCTGGTCTTGATCCAGAAGACCAGCACAGACAGTGAATATGGCCCCCTCACGGCCCAGTACTCCATCGCCATCATGGCCTCCCCAGTTCTCTTAATCTGCTCCATTGTCAGCATGGACTCCATCAACATGTGGAGTTACACGGGCTGGAGTAACCCCTTCATCTCTGGCATCTTCTCCCTCTGCATAGTCATCGGCTGTGCCATGAACTTCACGACGCTGCAATGCACCTACATCAACTCGGCCGTCACCACCAGCTTTGTGGGAGTGGTGAAGAGCATTGCCACCATCACAGTGGGCATGGTAGCCTTCAGCGACGTGGAGCCCACCAGCCTGTTTGTTGCCGGTGTTGTGGTCAACACTGTGGGCTCCATCACCTACTGCATCGTCAAGTACTTTGAGACCAGGAGGAAGACCCTCTACCAGGACCTGGAGGAGCAAAGCAAGGACGAGAGTCTGCCTGGACAAACTTACATTGAGAAGAAGCCTCCCAATGGAGACCTGGAGCCCTTGCCCAATGGTCACGGATGGGCCGATGAAGGATCGATTGAACAGGTCCCCACACAGGACCACCTCCTCAATGATCAGAGCCTCAGTGACTACCCACTTCCAGACACCAGCAACAGCGTGGAGTCTGTAGAACTCCAGAGAGAGGCCTTTCATAACGAGAATCGGGCCAACCAGGCCAACCAGTCTGTGAGTGACAGTTACCTAAGGGTGTGTAGGTCCATCCGTAACCTGCAGTTCTTGAACAAAGACACCTTAATAGATAATATGGAGGTGCAGAGCCCTTAATGGGGAATCACTCTAATTTCAAACGGTGCATGTTTTGTCAGTCTTTTCTGTTTGTATGTTTTTTTCTGTTTATTTGTAAGACTGGTTGGACATTGGGCACTGATTTAATGTTTAGAACATGCGCTTATGGAAGCAGCAAAGTATTTTTGAGAAGATGGAGTGTTTATATGAATTGGAAAAAATATACTGACTATTTATAAAAGCATTTATGTTTAAATGTTTTATATGGATTTATCAGTCATATTAATAACAGGTGAATAGTTGATGGTAAAATTACTAAAACTAGGGGTCAAAGACATCTGATACCATAATAATGGAATACCTCCCAACCACTATTTTGCTGTATGGTAAACAAAATGAATTGTCTGTGTGACAGTGCATCGGGTATGGTTGATATGTATTTACATGTTATAAAAAGATTAATACCAGTTTTTGTGTGAATCATTTTCTTTGCACAAAATGTTACTGCCTGTCCAGATTCTGTATAGTCCATGAATTGTGATATTTGGCAAGTGAAGAGCAATAGCAACTTCCATTTGCATGTACAATGCAAAGTACATTTAAATGTTTTTATGAAACTCTTCCACTGTGATGTTGGCCTCTTCTTTACGATAAATTCATTACATTGAAATCCATGGTAAATGTTTTAGCCAAATTGCCTTTCCATTGCAAAATCTTTTTGAATTACCAACAATAGATAACTGTTTTGGTAAGGTTCACTTAACATCAACACAATATAGGCGTACTGAACATTTCTCCCTGGGGCAGATAGATATGAGGTAATTGTATTTGTGAGGAGATCATTATCGTTAGAGCATATAGATCCTTAATGTCAACATTAGATTGGAAAGAGACTAGAGAATGACTTCGATCCTACGGAACACATCACTTCTCTTACTGGGTCATTAGTCAAAGTACACCACAACAATTCCCTCAGAGAAAGTCTCAAAACAGCTATTTCACATCACACCCAAGGAGGATGCCTGTGTCATGATTAAAGTAATACTGCATACGTAGCTGTAAAGTAATGCATTCTCCAGTATGTCTTAGAACCCCTCCTTATCTAAACGTATGCAGTGAGAGTATGTCCTTCCAGAGTAACTGCAGGGAGAGGAGAGGGAGAAGTGTGAGCAATCGGTCCCCTCATCAACCAGAAAGAGAGAGGCCTGCAGTCAGCACATTAGTTGCAGGAAAATCACAAAGTGCCTTTGAAATGCTCCATTGGGACTCTTGAAGCACAGATAAACCAGGAACTCTGAGTGCTGATAACAGTGGACTTCAAGAAACTGGAACAGAAAAAAAATCAACTTTGTAAAGGAAAAGGGGGGTTCAGTCAAATGGCCAGGAAAGGAAACACCATGTCAAAATGGGTTTTAAGTTAAACAATATTCAAGATTGGCTCTTATGCTGCATTCCAAAAATTATATTTACAATTATGCTGTTATCCAGGCATTCTCTCTGTAGACCACTGATTGTGGAATCACAAAGGGATATTTAAACACCTCATTAACCATATCTGCATGGATGCTCCTAACTCTGTACAATCCATACCATGCAGCTACACTTTCTCATTTTGGCCTGCCCATCAACGCAGCCTCTTCCTAATCCTCAGCTATGTGATAAGGAAACTACTTTAATGAAATGTAATCTGTTTTTCCATTTTCCATTTTTGCTACCACTTACAGATCCTTCAGAAAGTATTCACACCCTTTACTTATTCCACATTTTGATGTAGCCCGAATTAAAAAATTATTTTAAAAAATTTAACTTTTTTTGTGCTAATTTATTGAAAATGAAATACAGACAAATCTCATTTCCATGACAATTCACACCCCTGAGTCATTACTTTGTAAAATCACCTTTGGCAGTGATTACAGCTGTGAGTCTTTCTGGGTGAGTCTCTAAGAGCTTTGCACACCTGGATTATACAACATTTGCAAGTTATTATTTTCAAAATTCTTCAAGCTCTGTCAAATTGGTTCAAATTAAATCAAATCAAATCTGATTCGTCACATACACATGGTTAACAGATGTTAATGCGAGTGTAGCGAAATGCTTGTGCGTCTAGTTCCAACAGTGCAGTAATATCGAACAAGTAATATAACAATTCCACAACAACTACCTAATACACATAAATCAAAGTAAAGGGATGGAATAAGAATATGTACATATAAATATATGGATTAGTGATGACCAAGCGACATAGGCAAGATGGTATAGAATACAGTATATACAGTTGAAGTCGGAAGTTTACATACACTTCGGTTGGAGTCATTAAAACTAATTTTTCAACCACTCTACAAATTTCTTGTTCACAAACTATAGTTTTGGCAAGTTGGTTAGGACATCTACTTTGTATAGGACACAAGTAATTTTTCCAACAATTGTTTACAGACAGAGTATTTCACTTATAATTCACTGTATCACCATTCCAGTGGGTCAGAAGATTACATACACCAAGTTGACTGTGCCTTTAAACAGCTTGGAAAATTCCAGAAAATTATGTCATGGCTTTAGAAGCTTCTGATAGGCTAATTGACATAATTTGAGTCAATTGGAGGTGTACCTGTGGATGTATTTCAAGGCCATACCTTAAAACTCAGTGTCTCTTTGCTTGACATCATGGGAAACTAAAAGAAATCAGCCAAGACCTCCACAAGTCTGGTTCATTCTTCGGAGCAATTTCCAAATACCTGAAGGTGCCACATTCATCTGTACAAACAATAGTACACAAGTATAAACACCATGGGACCACGCAGCCGTCATACCGCTTAGGAAGGAGACGCATTCTCTCTCCTAGAGATGAAAGTACTTTGGTGCGAAAAGTGCAAATCAATCCCAGAACAACAGCAAAGGACCTTGTCAAGATGCTGGAGGAAACAGTTACAAAAGTATCTATATCCACAGTAAAACGAGTCCTATATAGACATAACCTGAAAGGCCGCTCAGCAAGGAAGAAGCCACTGCTCCAGAACCGCCATAAAAAGAAGCCAGACTACGGTATGCAACTGCACATGGGGACAAGGATCGTACTTTTTGGAGAAATGTGTTCTGGTCTGATGAAACAAAAATAGAGCTGTTTGGCCATAAGGACCATCATTATGTTTGGAGGAAAAAGGGGAGGCTTGCAAGCCGAAGAACACAATCCCAACCGTGAAGCACGGGGGGTGGCAGCATCATGTTGTGAGGGTGCTTTGCTGCAGGAGGGACTGGTCCACTTCACAAAATAGATGGCTTCATGAGGACGGACAATTATGTGGATATATTGATGCAACATCTCAAGACATCAGTCAGGAAGTTAAAGCTTGGTCGCAAATGGATCTTCCAAATGGACAATGACCCCAAGCATAATTCCAAAGTTAAGCAAAATGGCTTAAGGACAACAAAGTCAAGGTATTGGAGTGGCCATCACAAAGCCCTGACCTCCATCCCATAGAAAATCTGGGGGTAGAACTGAAAAAGCGTGTGCGAGCACGCAACTTACTGTGGGAAGCTTGTGGAAGGCTTCTCAAAATGTTTGACCCAAGTTCAACAATTTAACGGCAATGCTATCAAATACTAATTGAGTGCATGTAAACTTCTGACCCACTAGGAATGTGCTGAAAGAAATTAAAGCTGAAATAAACCATTCTCTCTACTATTATTCTGACATTTCACATTCTTAAAATAAAGTGGTGATCCTAACTGACCTAGACATTTGAGGACCCCACGAAACAACATAAACCAACAGAGGGAAGCCATCCCCACCACCAATCGGACAGTGACTTCCCAAGTGACTCAGATCCCAATCAGAGCGGCTATTACCACCAAGACCTCGGACACCAGACGGGGCACAGGAAGTTGAGGAGGGGCAAGAGGAAACCACGCTCCCAGGAACAGGCCCTGTACCCGCCAACCGGCTAGGATGCTGTAATTAATCTGATAAGGTATTTATCACACATCAGGTGTCCACATTAAATAAACGCCTCTATTTTGTCTCCACATATGAAACTAACTCTTTTGAACTAAAGACCGATATTTTTAGCTTTAAAAAAATTGAACTTACGGTTGAAGTCAGAAGTTTACATACACGTAGCCTAATACATTTAAACTCAGTTTTTCGTGACATTTAATCCTAGAAAAGTAAAAATTCCCTGTTTTAGGTCAGATAGGATCAGCACTTTATTTTAAGAATGTGAAATCTCAGAATAATTGTAGAGAGAATGATTTATTTCAGCTTTTATTTCATTCAGCACATTCCCAGTGGGTCAGAAGTTTACATACACTCAATTAGTATTTGGTAGCATTGCCTTTAAATTGTTTAACTTGGGTCAAACATTTTCAGAAGCCTTCCACAAGCTTCCCACAATAAGTTGGGTGAATTTTGGCCCATTCCCCCTGACAGAGCTGGTGTAACTGAGTCAGGCTTGTAGGCCTCCTTGCTCGCACACGCTTTTTCAGTTCTGCCCACAAATCTTCTATAGGATTGAGGTCAGGGCTTTGTGATGGCCACTCTAATACCTTGACTTTGTTGTCCTGAAGCCATTTTGCTTAACTTTGGAAGTATGCTTGGGGTCATTGTCAATTTGGTAGATCCATTTGCGACCAAGCTTTAACTTCCTGACTGATATCTTGAGATGTTGCTTCAATATATCCACATATTTTTCTTTCTTCATGATGCCATTTATTTTGTGAAGTGCACCAGTCCCTCCTGCAGCAAGGCACCCCTACAACATGATGCTGCACACCCCCGTGTTTCACGGTTGGGATGGTGTTCTTCGGCTTGCAAGCCTCCCCTTTTTCCTCCAAACATAATAGTGGTCATTATTGACAAACAGCTCTATTTTTGTTTCATCAGACCAGATGACATTTCTCCAAAAAGTATGATCCTTGTCCCCATGTGCCGTAGTCTGGCTTTTTTATGGAGGTTCTGTCGATTTAGGACTCGTTTTACTGTGGATATATACACTTTTGTACCTGTTTCCTCCAGCATCTTCACAAGGTCCTTTGCTGTTGTTCTGGGATTGATTTGCACTTTTCGCACCAAAGTATGTTCATCTCGAGGAGAGCGAACGCGTCTCCTTCCTTGACGGCTGCGTGGTCCCATGCTGTTTGAAATACATCCACAGGTACACTTTCAATTGACTCCAATTATGCCAATTAACCTATCAGAAGCTTCTAAAGCCATGACATAATGTTCGGGAATTTTCCAAGTTGTTTAAAGGCACAGTCAACTTAGTGTATATAAACTTCTGACCCACTGGAATTGTGACACAGTGAGTTTTAAGTGTCCTAACCGACTTGCCAAAACTATAGTTTATTAACCTGAAATTTGTGGAGTGGTTAAATTCTTTTTTTAAATGATTCCAACCGAAGTGTATGTAAACTTCCGACTTCAACTGTAGGTATATTTGGCAAATCTATTTACTCCAATGATATACAAAATCCCATTATGCCTGTGTTCAAACACATATTTTGTTACATTATATCCTTTTTCTAAAATTGATTCAATAGTTTTTCCCCTCTACACACAATACCCCATAATTACAAAGTAATAACAGTTTTTTAAGAAAAATATATATAATTCATCATTAACAAAAAACTGAAATATGACAGTTATTTAGGCATTCAGACCCTTTACTCACAGCCTTGCTTCTTCTTAGGTATAATGCTACAAGCTTGGCACACCTGTATTTGACGAGGTTCTCCCATTCTTCTCCGCAGATCCTCTCAAGCTCTGTCAGGTTTGATGGGGAGCGTCGCTGCACAGCTATTTTCAGGTCTCTACAGAGATGTTTGATCGGGTTCAAGTCCGGGCTCCGGCTAGGCCACTCAAAGACATTCAGAGATTTGTCCCGAAACCACTCCAACTATTGTCTTGACTGTGTGCATAGGGTCATTGTCTTTCGCCTCAGTCTGAGGCCCGGAGCGCTCTGGAGCAGGTTTTCATTAAGGATCTCTCTGTACTTTTCATTTTTCATCTTTCCCTCAATCCTGACTCGTCTCCCAGTCCCTTCCACTTGTCATCTCCCGTCTGGATTACTGCAACTCGCTGTTGGCTGGGCTCCCTGCCTGTGCCATTAAACCCCTTCAACTCATCCAGAACGCCGCAGCCCGTCTGGTGTTCAACCTTCCCAAGTTCTCTCACGTCACCCCGCTCCTCCGTTCTCTCCACTGGCTTCCAGTTGAAGCTCGCATCCGCTACAAGACCATGGTGCTTGCCTACGGAGCTGTGAGGGGAACGGCACCTCAGTACCTCCAGGCTCTGATCAGGCCCTACACCCAAACAAGGGCACTGCGTTCATCCACCTCTGGCCTGCTCGCCTCCCTACCACTGAGGAAGTACAGCTCCCGCTCAGCCCAGTCAAAACTGTTCGCTGCCCTGGCCCCCCAATGGTGGAACAAACTCCCTCACGACGCCAGGACAGCGGAGTCAATCACCACCTTCCGGAGACACCTGAAACCCCACCTCTTTAAGGAATACCTAGGATAGGATAAGTAATCCCTCTCACCCCCCCTTAAGATTTAGATGCACTATTGTAAAGTGACTGTTCCACTGGATGTCATAAGGTGAATGCACCAATTTGTAAGTCGCTCTGGATAAGAGCGTCTGCTAAATGACTTAAATGTAAATGTAAATGTAAATGTAAATGAAAAAGAATTCAGTCTCAAATAATCTTGTTTCTCATGGTCTGATTGTCCTTTAGGTGACTCTTGGCAAACTCCAAGCGGGCTGTCATGTGCCTTTTAGTGAGGAGTGACTTCGATCTGGGCACTCTTCCATAAAGGCCTGATTGGTGGAGTGCTGCAGAGATTGTTGTCCTTCTGGAAGGTTATCCCATCTCCACAGAGGAACTCTGGAGCTCTGTCAGAGTGACCATCGGGATCTTGATCACCTCTCTGATCAAGGCCCTTCTTCCCAGATTGGTCTAGGAAGAGTCTTGGTGGTTCCAAACTTATTCCACTTAAGAATGATGGAGGCCACTGTGTTCTTGGGGACCTTCAATGCTGCAGAAATGTTTAGGTTCTCTTTCCCAGATCTGTGCCTCGACACAATCCTGTCTCGGAGCTCTACGGACAATTCCTTCGACTTCATGGCTTGGTTTTTGCTCTGACATGCACTGTCAAATGTGGGACCTTATATAGACAGGCATGTATCTTTCCAAATCATGTCCAATCAATTGAATTTACCACAGGTGGACTCCAATCAAGATTTAGAAACATCTCAAGGATGATCCATGTTAACAAGATGCACCCGAGCTCAATTTTCGAGTCTCATAGCAAAGGGTCTCAATACTTATGTAAAGATTCCAAGAACACAGGATGAGATGTTACTATGCTTTGTGCAAGCACTTCCAAGAGTTAATGAACAGTGAGCGTGGTGAAATTTGGGGAGCGCATCGTCAGTAGTGTACCTTTGGTTCCTAGGGTGTTTCGGCCTTTCACACTATACACCTTCCCCAAAGGCGGCCAGCGACAGGGTGATCAATCCTACGCTTGCGTCCCATTCCTAATTAGTCATAGGAGTTGCCTTGTTGTTGATAGCCAACATCCCATGGGACTATGCATGGCAGGGGCGTCCTCCTCCCTGAGTCAAGCATTGTTGACCGCATACCTCCTGGCCCTCTCACTTCGGGTCCCAGCTGGGGTCTTTCCTCTTCATCCAGAGCCACTGACTGCTGCCTTCTGCTGCCTCCGATACAGGTTTGATTGCCGAACGCTGGCTCTGGCCCTTAATTCCCAGGTCTCTAAGCAGTCTGGTTGTAGATGTTGCCACAAAACCTCTGCAGCCCACCTCCACTGGTCGGACTTCTGTGTTCCAGCCATGATGCCGTGCTTCGGCAGCTACATCAGCATAACGCAGATGTTTTCGCTCATAAGCCTCATCTACTGAGTCCTCCCAGGGTACTGTGAGCTCAATGATGAAGACCTTATTGAGCGAACGGGACCAGAGCACCATGTCAGGTCTTAGGGTGGTGGTTGCGATCTCCGGAGGAAACACAAGTTGCCAGCCAATGTCAGCTAGCATTTTCCAGTCGCGGGCCAAGCGTAGCTGGTCTCGCTCTAATGGTGTAGAGCCGCTCTTCGGTGGTTTAGCCCCTTCGCGGACAAAGTTTGTCCGTAAGGAGTGTGATGCTGCTGTGGGTGGTAGGGAGTTGGTGGCAGCTCACTTGTCCTCCAGGGCGGACGCAAGGTTTTTAAGGACTTGGTTGTGACGCCAAGTGTAGCGTCCTTGGGTGAGGCTTGTTTTACACCCTGTGAGAATGTGCCTGAGGTTGGCTGGCATGGAACAGAGGGCACAGTCCGGATCTTCACCATACCATTGGTGAAGATTAACTGGTGTTGGAAGGACGTCATATGTTGCTCTGATGGAAAAGCTCAACCGCCTCGCTTCCATGGCCCACAGATCCTTCCAGCTGATCTTCCTCTTCTCCACACTGTCCCATCGAGTCCACTGTCCCTGTTTGGCAAGAGAGATTGCCTTGGCCCACCTTGCAGCCTCCTCCTGATGGCGTACTTCCTGCACTACCATCTTCCGCCGCTCTGGTGCAGTGGCCTTACTCCAAGCAGCACGGCTAGTTAGCCCAAGGCCTCCTCTCCCTTGCTGAACATGACCCACAATGTCAGCATGTCTGAGGGCTGCTGTTGCCTCCTGGACTGCTTTTCCTGGCCTCCATTTGCGCCCAGTTGCCAAGGTCGGCGCGTTGTTGCTCACCACTGGGTCTCGAGATTTATTCAGTGTCATCTGGAGCCTGGTTTTTGCACACTTGAATTCCTCTGTTAGACTGGTGAGGGGCAGCTTGAGGACACCATCTCCATAGAGGCCTATAGTGGTAAGGCATCGTGGAACTCCGAGCCACTTCTTTAAGTAGCCTGTGACTCCTCTTTCCATCTTCTCCACTGTTGAGATTGGAACCTCATACAGTGCTAAGGGCCACAACACCCGGGGTAGGAGACCAAACTGCAGACACCAGGCCTTTAACTTTCCAGGTAGCTGGGTGTTGTCGATGGACTGTAGGCTACTACTGATGTCTTTGCGCAGCTGTTGCACCTGGTCTTTGTCCTTCAGGCTTGCATCATAACACCTTCCAAGGCTTTTTACCGGCTGCTCAGACACTTTTGGGATTTGGTCATCTCCGATGAAGAATTTCAGGTCAGAGAGTACTCCCTTCACAATCGAGATGCTGCGTGACTTGGATGGTTTAATCTTCATACGGGCCCAGCTGATGTTCTCCTCGAGTTTTCTGAGCAGTCTCCTGGTGCATGGGACAGTGGTGGTCAATGTTGTAATGTCGTCCATGTAGGCTCTGAGTGGAGGGAGGCGGAAACCAGAGTCGACTCGCTGTCCACCAGCAACCCATTTTGAGGATCTGATGATAACCTCCATTGCCATTGTGAATGCCAACGGAGAAATGGTACATCCCGCCATTATACCTACATTCAGGCACTGCCATGAGGTGGTGAACTCTGAGGTGGTGAAGCAGAACTGCAGATCCTGGAAGTACGACTTCACCAGGTTTGAGATGGTGTCCGGTATGTGGAAAAATCTGAAAGAAGACCACAGGAGTTCATGGGGCACAGAGCCAAATGCATTGGCGAGGTCAAGGAAGACTACATGGAGGTCCCTTTTCTCCACCTTGGCCATTTGGATCTGGTGCCAGATCATGCTGGAATGTTCCAAGCAGCCAGAGAACCCTGATATTCCTGCCTTCTGTACAGATGTATCGACGAACACATTCCTTTGCAGGTACTCGGCCATCCTCTGGGCAATGACCCTAAAGAAGATTTTACCCTCGACATTCAGTAAGGAGATTGGGCGGAATTGGCTGATGTTCACTGCATCCTTCTCCTTAGGGATCAGGACCCCGCCTGCCCTATGCCACACGTTGGGTATTATCTTCTTCTGCCAAGCTGTTCTCATAAGCCTCCAGAGGAACCTCAGGATGTCTGGTGCGTTCTTATACACTTTGAACGGGACTCCATTTGGCCCCGGGGCTGATGCTGTTCTTGCCCGTCGAACTGTGTTTTCCACCTCTTTCCATGTCGGAGGGCTGGTCTCAATATGATATTCCGGGGGTTCAATGGGTGGGATATCTGATGGGATGGCCAGATGTTCATGTCGCTTTGAGTCAAAGTTTGTTGTTCTCAGGTGCTCCTCTAGGTCTTTCTTTGTTGTTTTTAGAGCTCCACTTTTTTCCTTTGTGAAGAGACTTTTAACGAACTTGAAGGGATCTTTATAGAATCGAGTTCTAGTTTGTTCTTTCTTCCTTCTGCGTTTCCGTAGGTTCTCTGCTCTACGGAGGGATGCCAACCGGGTTTTGATGTCAGCCTGAAGTGCCTCTATGCCCTCCTTTTCCACTTCCGAGGCCTTCTTCCACTGTTTCTTAAGCTGCCGCCTTTCTTGAACGAGGCGCTTGATTTCTTGTTGCCTCCTGGAAACTGGTGGGGTTGGAACCTTTCTCCCGCCTTTTGCCTCTTCCACTCCAAATCTTTCTGTCCCGTACGCATAGATGATGTCCCCCATCCTCTCCAACTTCTTCTCCACTGTGCCTCCAAGTTTCTCTAGGGTCAAGGTAAGGTCAGTATTCACTGTTTCCCACAACTTCTTGTCACTGGCGCCAGGCCACTTCACATACGGTCTGTGCCCTGGTAGTCTCCTCTCGACTGCAGGTCTGGGAGGCTGGGTGAGTTCCACTCCTGTTGTTGGTTCCACCTCAGTTGCTACTTCGGTGCTTGAGTTTATGGTTTGCGTCCAGTTGCTGTGCTTCATTCGACTGATTTGATTGCTTTCGCAGAAAGTAATCAATGCGAGTTCTCTGTCTCTCTTTACCCAAACACCCCTTCTTCCCCTGGTGGATCCTCAACCCATGGTGTGATGTAACTTTCCTCCAACCACAGGCACATACCTGCATCTGTTTGTGGCCCACTGTTGCAGCAGAACTTGTGACAGTTGCTGTGGTGTAAATAAGGTTTTCTTTTTTATAATTTTTGTATTGGCAAAAATGTCTATAAACCTGTTTTGACTTTGTCATTATGGGTATTGTTTGTAGATTAATGAGGAGCATTCTTTATTTAATCTATTTTAGAATAAGGCTGTAACAAAATGTGGAAAAAGGGAAGGAGTCTGAAAACGTTCCGAATGCAATTTATGTATATTCTATTTTGAGCAGTTTATCTGTGATGAGACCCTTACTTCTCCAAAATTCTCAAATGGTTCAGATTTATATTTATATTTCCTGTGTGTGTATTGGCCCTGAACAAGAACTCCATGAATTCACAACCTTTTTGAACAGTATGAACACTGACCTGAAGTTCTCTATTGAATGACCATAAATATGCGGATCCATTTCTTGGACATGTGGATAGAGGTTGCTAATGGGGAACTTATCACCACTCTATATCAGAAAGAGACTAACAGAAACACTTTTCTCCTAGAAAGTAGTGCTCATCCTAGTGCCCTAAAAAGAGGGTTGCCCAAGAGCCAGTTCTATAGGCTCAGATGTGTGTTATTCGACAGAGGACTTTATTGATAAAGTCGCTCTGGATAAGAGCGTCTGCTAAATGACTTAAATGTAATGTAAATGATAAAGATGTCAACATAAAACAATATTTTCTGGACAGGGGTTACTCCACCCAGTGTGTGGAAGAAGCACACCAAATTGTGCTCTCTAAACCTCGCCAGGATATACCATTTATTTTATTGTTGTTGAAAACTTCTAAGGAGTTCTCTGTTACTTGCATGACTACATTTACCCCCAAAGCCTTTATGATTAGAAACATAGCGATGAAGCACTGGCGTATGCTCACCTCAGACACGGCACTCAGCCAGGAATTCAAGAAGCTCCCCTTATTCCTTTACAAATGGGGCCCCAATCTTCGCAGCAGACTAGTCTGAGCCAGCCTCAGCACAGATTCTAAACAAACCCTCCTTACTCCCCTGAGAGATGGAAACTAACCCTGTGACAATTGTGTTCAGTGCAACAACACCAACCAAAAACACCCTAGGTGTCAAAACAGATAGTGTTAAAGGCGTGATCACAAGCAACACCGAAACATTTGATTTGCATCTTATGCTGTGTTTGTGACAACATGTACATGGGCAAGACTAAATTAATGGTGAATAATGATGAGTGAGATAGTTACAGACAAATGTGTCTTGGGGGTATGATATTTGTGCATCTGTAACCTTCTCACTCATCATTATTCCTGATTCATTCAGGACTATCCATAATCATGGTAGCATCCACGTTGATGTAGAAGTGTTTTTGAAGCATATTCTATTCCTATTTACAATAAAAGTGACTCCAAAATGGCACAATACATTATTTACCATTAATTTCTATTGGGCACAAAATAATATGAAATAACCGAAATAAACAGCAAAGGCATCCAACACGTTTGTAGAGTCACACGATTGATGTAATCATTGTGTGCTAGGAACATGGGACCAAATGCTAAACTTTTGACTACTTTAATACATATATAAGTACATTTGTCCCAATACTTTTGGTTCCCTAAAATGGGGGAACTATGTACAAAAAGTTATAGAATTTCTAAACGGTTCACCCAATATGGAGCAGGAAAATACCCTCAAATTAAACCGGCAAAACTACAAAGTTGGCTAAAAACAAAAGTGATGTAATTAAGCACGTGTTGTAATGAGTAGGATTCTCTGTTTTTACATGCAAAAGATAAACGATAAAAACGCTTTATCTGCCTTCCCTCCCCACTTTTGACGGATGATGTGAAGGACCATAACCCGGTGTGCCCCAGGGCAGATTTTCTACTTACTTCAATTGTGTGCCATGCTGTGCACAGTCAAAATACAATTACATGCTTGCTAACTTAGTTAGCTACGTGACTAATTGGTAGTCGGTAGTCACTTAGGCAGGTTACCTTGGTTTTCTTGGTCTCAGGGATTATGCTGGTCTGCTTGAAACATGTTGGTATTACAGACTCGGTCAGGGACAGGTTGAAAATGTCAGTGAAGACACTTGCCAGTTGGTTAGAGCATGCTAGGAGTACACATCCTGGTAAACCGTCTGGCCCTGTGGCCTTATGAATGTTGACCTGTTTAATTGGCTATGTAGAGCGTGATCACACAGTCGTCCGGAACAGCTGATGCTCTCATATGCATCTCGTACTCTGCGTTGTGTATTTATCTTCTAAATATTCTTACTGTAATGTTCTCTAGTTGCGCCATGATTGGCTCAGTGTTGTTTCACTCATGGGGACGCTACGTCACAGCAAAATCTACATGGGAGAGCTCGAAAGGTCAAGCCCCATGGGTGCTGCCATAGATTTACACTAGAAGTGCCCATCCAAGAAGGCTCAAGGTCATTGGTCACAGATAAAATTACATCAAATCATGTCATATATACCGCAGTTTGATTGGACTGATCATGTCAACATCATACTTTCAAAATCTTGGCTAGCAATCTAGACAAGCAGTCATCTTCATGAATTAAGTTCACAATATACTGGCAAATCCTTTTTCAATCCTTGTCATATGAAGAGAAATTATAGGTAGAACGTATCGGCCCCTCGACCAATAGAAATAACATAACAAGTTGGAAGTGGCAATTTTAACAATGAGTGGTTGGGAAGGAATCCGTGGCTAACTGCAAGCATTGCAAAGCAATCACTAGCCTGCTATTCACTAGCCTGCTATATATATCTACTGCAGCCCTCATCCTCCACATACAACACCCGTTCTGCCAGTCACATTCTGTTAAAGGTCCCGAAAGCACACACATCCCTGGGTTGCTCTGTTTTTCAGTTCGCTGCAGCTAGCGACTGGAACGAGGTGCAACAAACACTCAAACTGGATAGTTTTACCTCAATCTCTTCATTCAAAGACTCAATCATGGACATGCTTACTGACAGTTGTGGCTGCTTTGCGTGATGTATTGTTTTCTCTACCTCCTTGCCCTTTGTGTTGTTGTCTGTGTCCAATAATGTTTGTACCATGTTTTGTGCTGCTACCATGTTGTGTTGCTACCATGTTGTTGTCATGTTGTGTTGCTATCATGCTGTGTTGTCATGTGTTGTTGGCTTGCTACGTTGTTGTCTTAGGTCTCTCTTTATGTAGTGTCGTGTTGTCTCTCTTGTCTTGATGTGTGTTTTGTCCTATATTTATATTTTATTTTGTTATTTTTAATCCCAGCCTCCATCCCGGCAGGAGGCCTTTTGCCTTTTGGTAGGCCGTCATTGTAAATAAGAATTTGTTCTTAACTAGTTAAATAACGGTTCAATAAAATAAATAAATAAATATTCAGTGGAGAGGATGTGTGGTCCAAGTCTGGGATTAAGGGTATCTTTCCCAAGCTTAAAAGTATAAACATTCACGTGCAACACCGTGGGCCAGAAAAGGTTGCATTCATTGGCCATGCTGTCAATCCAGCATGACTTCTGCCTCTCTCAAAACAACTGGGAACTGGGAAATGGGAAAACTCAGACTTCAGTGAGTTCAAGAAAATTGAGAACTCTGAAAAAACTAGCTCTTACTGGGAAGATGCGTTTTGAATGGACATCCAACTCAGAATTCCTAGGTGGAAACTCTGGCGTCTTTCTGGAGCTCTGACCTGAAGATCACTGACTTCATGATTCAACCTTGTTTTTTTCCGAATTCACAGTCGTCTTTAAAGCACCATAAATACAGAGAATGACAGACTTTGATGACAAAATTTGTCCACAATAAGGACCGCCGCACCACTTTCCTGTTCAAGTGAGCACGACAATGTGAGTCTAAGAATGTCTTGTATGTTGCTGCATAAATGATGTAATATGCCAGGGAGATATGTGTACTGTAGCTAAGAAAGTAATACCAAGTGTATGTTGTGTAGTAAGCTGATAATTGCCAATGTGCCTCACCCTAACAATTTGGTACCTTTCCCCCTCATAACTTAGCCTACTGTTCTGACTTGGTGGTGCACATGTAGCAAATAGTCTGTTTTAGATAAATGTCATCATCGAATATTGTAAGAGCTTCCATTGTCTACTTATATGCCCTCTTTAGTCATTCTATAGTTCTGATTTAGTGTACAGAGAGAATGCTGTAAGAACGGCCCATGTTCTGAATTCTGTCCATGTACATTTCAAAAGTGCTGAATGAATAGTTATATGAATAGTCATATTAATGTCATAATAGAAATTACAGATTGCCTCTTATCCACTCATTGTTCCTTTATGCCATAGTTTATACATCTCAATTGTCAGTAGAAACCACATGTGTTAAAGCAAGTCAGCTGAATGAACTGTTTCGCTGCCAGACAAGGCTCCGTTGATAGCCAGGTGTAGCGGTGGAAAGGATTCACTCCATGGTGCTGAAAAGAAAGCTCTGCTGTTGGGACAGCTTTATGTAGGTCCTAATAGTTTGTGGGCATTGTTTGTCACTGTAATAGTACAAGTAATGTATTGTTTAGTGTTGAATTGTGTAGTGGCTTTGCTGGCATGCATCAAAAACAATGTTTTTTTTACTTTGTCCCACCAAGATCTCCGCTGGTGCTACCACACCTGATTCTACTACTCAGCTGTTCATCAAGACCTCAGCTGTTCACCAAGACCTCAGCTGTTCATCAAGACCTCAGCTGTTCATCAAGACCATGAATAGTAGAATCAGGTGTTGCAGAACTGAGGTTGAACAAAAAAGCCTGCATACAGTGAATGTGGAAAGTATTCAGACCCCTTCACCTTTTCCACATTTTGTTACGTTACAGCCTTATTCTAAAATGGATCAAATAAAAACATTTCCTCATCAATCTACACATAATACCCCATAATGACAAAGCAAAAACTGTTTTTTTAATTTTTAATTTTTGCAAATAAAAATCTAAAAATGTAAATATCTTACTCACATTAGCATTCAGGCCTATGAGACTGGAAATTGAGCTCATTGTGTTATGCAGGTGAAGTGAGGACCCAAAAGCGACTTAACAGAAACAGAGTTTATTCAAGTCCAAAACAGAAAACGACAAATCCTGAATCCATAACAGAAATCCTCTAGTCTGTAGAGGGGAAGGACAGGAGAAGCGGCCACAGACTGCAGGTCGCTTCGGGTAGGCGCAGGCCGTAGCTGACAGAGACGCCTGCTCACACGCAGCATCTGATGAAGGCAAAAACACGACAGGACGGAACAAGAACACAGTACAGCAAACAAGGATCCGACAAGGACAGAAGCGGAAACAGAGGGAGAAATAGGGACTCTAATCAGAGGGCAAAATAGGGGACAGGTGTGAAAGAGTAAACGAGGTAGTTAGGAGAATGAGGAACAGCTGGGAGCAGGAACGGAACGATAGAGAGAGAGAGAGAGAGAGAGAGAGAGAGAGAGAGAGAGAGAGAGAGAGAGAGAGAGAGAGAGAGAGAGAGAGAGAGAGAGAGAGAGAGAGAGAGAGAGAGAGAGAGAGAGAGAGAGAGAGAGAGAGAGAGAGAGAGAGAGAGAGAGGGAAAGAACCTAATAAGACCAGCAGGGGGAAACGAATAGAAGAGAAAGCACAGGGACAAGACATGACAATCTATGACAAAACATGACACATTGAGATGTTTCGACAACTTGTTTGGAATCCACCAGTGGTAAATGAAATTGATTGGACATGATTTGTAAAGGCACACACCTGTCTATATAAGGCCCCAAAGTCGATAGTGTATGTCAGAGCAAAAACCAAGCCATGAGGTCGAAGGAATTGTCTGTCGAGTTCAGAGACATGATTTTGTCGAGGCACAGATCTGGGGAAGGGTAGCAAAAAATGTCTGCAGCATTGAAGGTCCCCAAGAACACAGTGGGATCCATCATTCTTATGTGGAAGAAGTTTGGAACCACCAAGAATCTTCCGTCCAAACTGAGCAATCGGGGGAGAAGGGCCCTGGTCAGGGAGGTGACCAAGATCCCGATGGTCACTCTGACAGAGCTCCAGAGTTCCTCTGTGGAGATGGTAGAACCTTCCAGAAGGACAACCACCTCTGCAGCACTCCACCAATCAGGCCTTTATGGTAGAGTGGCCAGAAGGAAGCCACTCCTCAGTAAAAGGCACTTGAAAGCCTGCTTGGAGTTTACAAAAAAGGCAACTAAAGGACTCTCAGACCATGAGAAACAAGATTCTCTGGTCTGATGAAACCAAGATTGAACTCTTTCGCCTGAATTCCAAGCGTCACGTCTGGAGAAAACCTGGCACCATCCCTACGATGAAGCATGGTGGTGGCAGCATCATGCTATGGGGATGTTTTTCAGCGGCAGGGACCGGGAGACTAGTCAGGATCGAGGGGAAGATGAACGGTGCAAAGTACAGAGAGATCCTTGATGAAAACCTGCTCCAGAGCGCTCAGGACCTCAGACTGGGGGTGAAGGTTCACCTTCGAACAGGACAATGAGCCTAAGCACACAGCCAAGACAACACAGGAGTGGCAACGGGACAAGTGAACCCAGCCAGAGCCCGGACTTGAATCTGATCGAACATCTCTGTAGAGACCTGAAAATAGCTGTGCAGCGACGCTCCCCATCCTACCTGACAGAGCTTGAGAGGATCTGTAGAGAAGAATGGGAGAAACTCCCCAAATACAGGTGTGCCAAGCTTGCAGAGTCATACCCAATAAGAAGCAAGGCTGTAATCGCTGCCAAAGGTGCTTCAACAAAGTACTGAGTAAAGGGTCTGAATACTTATGTAAATGTAATATTTCAGTACGTTTTTGCTTTGTCAAATCAAATCAAATTTTATTTGTCACATACACATGGTTAGCAGATGTTAAAGCGAGTGTAGCGAAATGCTTGTGCTTCTCGTTCCGACAATGCAGTAGTAACCAACGAGGAATCTAACCTAACAATTCCACAACTGTTACCTTATACACACAAGTGTAAAGGGATAAAGAATATGTACCTAAATATATATGAATGAGTGATGGTACAGAACGGCATAGGCAAGATGCAGTAGATGGTATCGAGTACAGTATATACATATGAGATGAGTAATGTAGGGTATGTAAACATTATATTAAGTGGCATTGTTTAAAGTGACAAGTGATACATTTTTTTTGTGGACAGCTGGGCAAGTGAAATAACCTTTGTTTATCAATCACATTCTATTATATCTGAAATTCTATGATTTCAATGAATGTCATATCAGAGAGCACACAATATTTCAATTTGTCACTTTTTGCTTCATTGTCAGTACCCTGTCTAGCCTGATAGAAGTTGTAGAGGGCGCAGACTGTAGCGTCGGCGTTGAAGCCCATCAAAGTTGTTTCACCATGGCACATGATCGGGAAGTGTCCCAATTCAAATTTTGTTTTGTTTCTTTATTTGACAACAGCAGAATGTGTGTGTGTGTCAGTATCCTTACAAATATGAAAATCTGCATACTGTATGACACAGATACAGGTAAAAAATAAAGTAATATTCTCTCTAACACTTTAAATGTTAGGGTTGGACCTCATCGGACCCTTCACGAAATCCAGGAATGGCAACAGCTGGTGTCTGAAGGCAACCGATCACTTTACCAAGTGGGTAAAGTCAGTAAAGGAAGAGAATGTGCTTAACACTAAATTCCCTTTTGTAACCAATTAAAAAGGGTGCTTGGAACCAAAAATAGATTTTTGTTTTGTATGATACCAATCAAGGACGAGACTAGTGAGGCCACCTCCGAGACGATGGTGGACATCTTCAACAACTGCCCCCCAGGAGATATACAAATCAAATCAAAATCAAATGTATTTATATAGCCCTTCGTACATCAGCTGATATCTCAAAGTGCTGTACAGAAACCCAGCCTAAAACCCCAAACAGCAAGCCATGCAGGTGTAGAAGCACGGTGTAGAAGCACGGTGTAGAAGCACGGTGGTTAGGAAAAACTCCCTAGAAAGGCCAAAACCTAGGAAGAAACCTAGAGGAACCAGGCTATGTGGGGTGGTCAGTCCTCTTCTGGCTGTGCCGGGTAGAGATTATAACAGAACATGGCCAAGATGTTCAAATGGCAACAGCTGTTCAAATATCCTGTCCACCAGAACCAGTGAGTTCAGATCAGTCTGATTCTCTGTGCTCTGAGACGGAGGGGGACCAGCTTGAGGTAGGCTATACCTTCCAAAAGTGTTGAAAAGTACATATCTCCCATTTATAACATTGCACTAATCTATCAAATGTGCTTGTTTACGTCTCTGTCCCTTACCCTGTTCCTTTTAACTCTGTTCCTGTACTCCAGGACCTAGGGGTTATTCTCAACACCCAGACATGGATCCACCTGATGTCCTCCATTACCTGCTCTCCAGGACCTAGGGGTTCTGTCCAACACCCAGACGTGGATCCACCTGATGTCCTCCATTACCTGCTCTCCAGGACCTAGGGGTTCTGTCCAACACCCAGACGTGGATCCACCTGATGTCCTCCATTACCAACCATTCTCCAACATTGTATTACATCTACATCTACTGTTGTTGTCATTATCCGCTAAGAAAGTTGTATTGCTCTATCGTACCGGGCACATAATATGTGAGATACACAGATTAACTAAAAACACTAGCACTGCAAAAACTCAGAATGACTGGACTTTGCAGTTTCCCTCTTCAAGTCCCCCACTGGCTTCCTGTTGAGAACATGTGACAGGCAGAAACTCGCAGCCACCTCCTCTATATTTCAAACACCAGAATTCAGTATTTTAGTCTATGATTGCCATGTGAGTGCGGTGAAAAGAAATTCATGACCATCAAAGTTTATGTATTAAAATCTTAAATATTGCCAGGTTGGTTTTCAAAGCTGTTCATTATTGTAAGTTATCCTATGATTTTATTAATTTGCTCCACACTATTCATTGTTGTGTCCTAGGACCTACTAGATACGTGTATATTCAACCACATGGGTGTACTATATATTCAACCACAAGGGTGTATTAATGTGTTATGCGAGATAGAAAGAAATCAATCATAATAGAGGACTACTGAAATGATATTATTTCAGTGTAGATAAGGGAAGGGCAGGTTAAAATAAAAACATGACAGCCAGACAAACCAGTGTATGAATCAAATGGATTTGCGTATGAATGGAGTGGGGGGGGGGAAATGATCATATTACTCCAGTGCTAGCCTCCCTACATTGGATTCCTGTCAAGGCAAGGGCTGATTTCAAGTTTTTACTGCTAACCTACAAAGCATTACATGGGCTTGCTCCTACCTATCTCTCTGATTTGGTCCTGCCGTACATACCTACACGTGTTCCGTTCCTGTCCCGTCGGTTCCTTGTTTACGCTACAGTCACAAGAGGCAGGCCTCCTAATTGTCCCTAGAATTTCTAAGCAAACAGCTGGAGGCAGGGCTTTCTCCTATAGAGCACCATTTTTATGGAATGGTCTGCCTACCCATGTGAGAGACGCAAACTCGGTCTCAACCTTTAAGTCTTTACTGAAGACTCATCTCTTCAGTGGGTCATATGATTGAGTGTAGTCTGGCCCAGGAGTGTGAAGGCTCTAGAGCAACGAACCGCCCTTGCTGTCTCTGCCTGGCCGGTTCCCCTCTTTCCACTGGGATTTTCTGCCTCTAACCCTATTACAGGGGCTGAGTCACTGGCTTACCAAGGCTCTTTCATACCGTCCCTAGGAGGGGTGTGTCACTTGAGTGGGTTGAGTCACTGATGTGATCTTCCTGTCTGGGTTGGTGCCCCCCCTTGGGTTGTGCCGTGGCGGAGATCTTTGTGGGCTATACTCGGCCTTGTCTCAGGATGGTAAGTTGGTGGTTGAAGATATCCTTCTAGTGGTGTGGGTGGGGTTAGTGGGTGGGGTTACATCCTTCCTGTTTGGCCCTGTCCGGGGGTGTCATCGGATGGGGCCACAGTGTCTCCTGACCCCTCCTGTCTCAGCCTCCAGTATTTATGCTGCAGTAGTTTATGTGTCGGGGGGCTAGGGTCAGTTTGTTATATCTGGAGTACTTCTCCTGTCCTATCCGGTGTCCTGTGTGAATTTAAGTATGCTCTCTCTAATTCTCTCTTTCTCTTTTTCTTTCTCTCTCTCAGAGGACCTGAGCCCTAGGACCATGCCTCAGGACTACCTGACATGATGACTCCTTGCTGTCCCCAGTCCACCTGGCCGTGCTGCTGCTCCCGTTTCAACTGTTCTGCCTGTGATTATTATTATTTGACCATGCTGGTCATTTATGAACATTTGAACATCTTGGCCATGTTCTGTTATAATCTCCACCCGGCACAGCCAGAAGAGGACTGGCCACCCCACATAGCCTGGTTCCTCTCTAGGTATCTGCCTAGGTTTTGGCCTTTCTAGGGAGTTTTTCCTAGCCACTGTGCTTCTACACCTGCATTGCTTGCTGTTTGGGGTTTTAGGCTGGGTTTCTGTACAGCACTTTGAGATATCAGCTGATGTACGAAGGGCTATATAAATTTGATTTGATTTGATTTGGAAATTAGCTGACCTCGTCATCTGTAAGGCAAGTAACTCCAATGTTGGGTTGGCAGGTAGCCTAGTGGTTAGAGCATTTGTCATGTTTTGTCATTGATTATCATGTCTTGTCCCTGTGCTTCACCTTCTATTCGTTTCCCTCTGCTGGTCTTATTAGGTTCTTTCCCTCTTTCTATCCCTCTCTCTCCCCCTCCCTCTCTCACTCTCTCGCTCTCTCTTCTCTCTATCGTTCCGTTCCTGCTCCCAGCTGTTCCTATTCCCCTAATCAATCATTTAGTCTTCCCACACCTGTTCCCGATCCTTTTCCCTGATTAGAGTCCCTATTTCTCTCCTTGTTTTCCGTTCCTGCCCTGTCGGATCCTTGTCTAGAATTCACCGTGCTGTGTCTATGTTTTGCCCTGTCGTGTCGTGTTTCCCTCAGATGCTGCGTGGTGAGCAGGTGTTTGAGTCTGCTAGGTTCAAGTGCCTTCCCGAGGCAACCTGCAGTTCTTGATCAAGTCTCCAGTCTGTTCTCGTCTTTACGAGTAGTATTATGCCTTTTGTTTTGTTAAGTATCTTTACTGGATTAAAAACTCTGTTTTCGCCAAGTCGCTTTTGGGTCCTCATTCACCTGCATAACAGAAGGATCCGACCAAGGAATGGACCCAGCGACTACAGCGACTACAGATGCTCGTAACACTGCCGTCGAGATCCAAGGAGCCATGCTCGGCAGACACGAGCAGGAATTGTCTGCTGCTCGCCATGCCGTGGAGAACCTGGCCGCTCAGGTTTCCGACCTCTCTGGACAGTTCCAGAGTCTTCGTCTCGTGCCACCTGTTACTTCCTGGCCTGCCGAGCCTCCGGAACCTAGGGTTAATAACCCACCTTGCTACTCCGGGCAGCCCACGGAGTGCCGCTCCTTTCTCACCCAGTGTGATATTGTGTTCTCTCTCCAACCCAACACATACTCTAGCGAGAGAGCTCGGGTTGCTTACGTCATTTCACTCCTTACTGGCCGGGCTCGAGAGTGGGGCATAGCTATCTGGGAGGCAAGGGCTGATTGTTCTAACAATTACCAGAACTTTAAAGAGGAGATGATTCGGGTTTTTGACCGTTCAGTTTTTGGTGGGGAGGCTTCTAGGGCCCTGGCTTCCCTATGCCAAGGTGATCGATCCATAACGGATTACTCTATAGAGTTTCGCACTCTTGCTGCCTCTAGTGACTGGAACGAGCCGGCGCTGCTCGCTCGTTTTCTGGAGGGACTCCACGCAGTGGTCAAAGATGAGATTCTCTCTCGGGAGGTTCCTTCCAGTGTGGACTCTTTGATTGCTCTCGCCATCCGCATAGAACGACGGGTAGATCTTCGTCACCAAGCTCGTGGAAGAGAGCTCGCGTCAACGGTGTTTCCCTGTTCCGCATCGCAACCATCTCCCTCCTCTGGCTCAGAGACTGAGCCCATGCAGCTGGGAGGTATTCGCATCTCGACCAAGGAGAGGGAACGGAGGATCACCAACCGCCTGTGCCTCTATTGCGGATTTGATGGACATTTTGTCAATTCATGTCCAGTAAAAGGCCAGAGCTCATCAGTAAGCGGAGGGCTACTGGTGAGCGCTACTACTCAGGTCTCTTCATCTAGATCCTGTACTACTATGTCGGTCCATCTACGCTGGACCGGTTCGGGTGCTACATGCAGTGCCTTGATTGACTCTGGGGCTGAGGGTTGTTTCATGGACGAAGCATGGGCTCGGAAACATGACATTCCTTTCAGACAGTTAGACAAGCCTACGCCCATGTTTGCCTTAGATGGTAGTCATCTTCCCAGTATCAGATTTGAGACACTACCTTTAACTCTCACTGTATCTGGTAACCACAGTGAGACTATTTCTTTTTGATTTTTCGTTCACCTTTTACACCTGTTGTTTTGGGTCATCCCTGGCTAGTATGTCATAATCCTTCTATTAATTGGTCTAGTAATTCTATCCTATCCTGGAACGTTTCTTGTCATGTGAAGTGTTTAATGTCTGCCATCCCTCCCATTTCTTCTGTCCCCACTTCTCAGGAGGAACCTGGCGATTTGACAGGAGTGCCGGAGGAATATCATGATCTGCGCACGGTCTTCAGTCGGTCCCGAGCCAACTCCCTTCCTCCTCACCGGTCGTATGATTGTAGTATTGATCTCCTTCCGGGGACCACTCCTCCTCGGGGTAGACTATACTCTCTGTCGGCTCCCGAACGTAAGGCTCTCGAGGATTATTTATCTGTGTCTCTTGACGCCGGTACCATAGTGCCTTCTTCCTCTCCGGCCGGGGCGGGGTTCTTTTTGTTAAGAAGAAGGACGGTACTCTGCGCCCCTGCTTGGATTATCGAGGGCTGAATGACATAACGGTTAAGAATAGTTATCCGCTTCCCCTTATGTCATCAGCCTTCGAGATTCTGCAGGGAGCCAGGTGCTTTACTAAGTTGGACCTTCGTAACGCTTACCATCTCGTGCGCATCAGAGAGGGGGACGAGTGGAAAACGGCGTTTAACACTCCGTTAGGGCATTTTGAGTACCGGGTTCTGCCGTTTGGTCTCGCCAATGCGCCAGCTGTTTTTCAGGCATTAGTTAATGATGTTCTGAGAGACATGCTGAACATCTTTGTTTTTGTCTATCTTGACGATATCCTGATTTTTTCACCGTCACTCGAGATTCATGTTCAGCACGTTCGACGTGTTCTACAGCACCTTTTAGAGAATTGTCTCTACGTAAAGGCTGAGAAGTGCTCTTTTCATGTCTCCTCCGTTACTTTTCTCGGTTCCGTTATTTCCGCTGAAGGCATTCAGATGGATTCCGCTAAGGTCCAAGCTGTCAGTGATTGGCCCGTTCCAAGGTCACGTGTCGAGTTGCAGCGCTTTTTAGGTTTCGCTAATTTCTATCGGCGTTTCATTCGTAATTTCGGTCAAGTTGCTGCCCCTCTCACAGCTCTTACTTCTGTCAAGACGTGTTTTACGTGGTCCGGTTCCGCCCAGGGAGCTTTTGATCTTCTAAAAGAACGTTTTACGTCCGCTCCTATCCTCGTTACTCCTGACGTCACTAGACAATTCATTGTCGAGGTTGACGCTTCAGAGGTAGGCGTGGGAGCCATTCTATCCCAGCGCTTCCAGTCTGACGATAAGGTTCATCCTTGCGCTTATTTTTCTCATCGCCTGTCGCCATCTGAGCGCAACTATGATGTGGGTAACCATGAACTGCTCGCCATCCGCTTAGCCCTAGGCGAATGGCGACAGTGGTTGGAGGGGGCGACCGTTCCTTTTGTCGTTTGGACAGACCATAAGAACCTTGAGTACATCCGTTCTGCCAAACGACTTAATGCCCGTCAAGCTCGTTGGGCGTTGTTTTTCGCTCGTTTCGAGTTTGTGATTTCTTACCGTCCGGGTAGCAAAAACACCAAGCCTGATGCCTTATCCCGTCTGTTTAGTTCTTCTGTGGCTTCTACTGATCCCGAGGGGATTCTTCCTTATGGGCGTGTTGTCGGGTTAACAGTCTGGGGAATTGAAAGACAGGTTAAGCAAGCACTCACGCACACTGCGTCGCCGCGCGCTTGTCCTAGTAACCTCCTTTTCGTTCCTGTTTCCACTCGTCTGGCTGTTCTTCAGTGGGCTCACTCTGCCAAGTTAGCTGGTCATCCCGGTGTTCGAGGCACTCTTGCGTCTATTCGCCAGCGCTTTTGGTGGCCGACTCAGGAGCGTGACACGCGCCGTTTCGTGGCTGCTTGTTCGGACTGCGCGCAGACTAAGTCGGGTAACTCTCCTCCTGCCGATCGTCTCAGACCGCTCCCCATTCCTTCTCGACCATGGTCTCACATCGCCCTAGACTTCATTACCGGTCTGCCTTTGTCTGCGGGGAAGACTGTGATTCTTACGGTTGTCGATAGGTTCTCTAAGGCGGCACATTTCATTCCCCTCGCTAAACTTCCTTCCGCTAAGGAGACGGCACAAATCATCATCGAGAATGTGTTCAGAATTCATGGCCTCCCGTTAGACGCCGTTTCAGACAGAGGCCCGCAATTCACGTCACAGTTTTGGAGGGAGTTCTGTCGTTTGATTGGTGCGTCCGTCAGTCTCTCTTCCGGGTTTCATCCCCAGTCTAACGGTCAAGCAGAGAGGGCCAATCAGACGATTGGTCGCATACTACGCAGCCTTTCTTTCAGAAACCCTGCGTCTTGGGCAGAACAGCTCCCCTGGGCAGAATACGCTCACAACTCGCTTCCTTCGTCTGCTACCGGGTTATCTCCGTTTCAGAGTAGTCTGGGTTACCAGCCTCCTCTGTTCTCATCCCAGCTTGCCGAGTCCAGCGTTCCCTCCGCTCAAGCATTTGTCCAACGTTGTGAGCGCACCTGGAGGAGGGTGAGGTCTGCACTTTGCCGTTACAGGGCACAGACTGTGAGAGCCGCCAATAAACGCAGGATTAAGAGTCCAAGGTATTGTTGCGGCCAGAGAGTGTGGCTTTCCACTCGCAACCTTCCTCTTACGACAGCTTCTCGTAAGTTGACTCCGCGGTTCATTGGTCCGTTCCGTGTCTCCCAGGTCGTCAATCCTGTCGCTGTGCGACTGCTTCTTCCGCGACATCTTCGTCGCGTCCATCCTGTCTTCCATGTCTCCTGTGTCAAGCCCTTTCTTCGCACCCCGTTCGTCTTCCCTCCCCCTCCCGTCCTTGTCGAGAGCGCACCTATTTACAAGGTACGTAAGATCATGGACATGCGTTCTCGGGGACGGGGTCACCAATACTTAGTGGATTGGGAGGGTTACGGTCCTGAGGAGAGGAGTTGGGTTCCGTCTCGGGACGTGCTGGACCGTTCGCTTATTGATGATTTCCTCCGTTGCCGCCAGGGTTCCTCCTCGAGTGCGCCAGGAGGCGCTCGGTGAGTGGGGGGGTACTGTCATGTTTTGTCATTGATTATCATGTCTTGTCCCTGTGCTTCACCTTCTATTCGTTTCCCTCTGCTGGTCTTATTAGGTTCTTTCCCTCTTTCTATCCCTCTCTCTCCCCCTCCCTCTCTCACTCTCTCGCTCTCTCTACTCTCTATCGTTCCGTTCCTGCTCCCAGCTGTTCCTATTCCCCTAATCAATCATTTAGTCTTCCCACACCTGTTCCCGATCCTTTTCCCTGATTAGAGTCCCTATTTCTCTCCTTGTTTTCCGTTCCTGCCCTGTCGTATCCTTGTCTAGAATTCACCGTGCTGTGTCTATGTTTTGCCCTGTCGTGTCGTGTTTCCCTCAGATGCTGCGTGGTGAGCAGGTGTTTGAGTCTGCTAGGTTCAAGTGCCTTCCCGAGGCAACCTGCAGTTCTTGATCAAGTCTCCAGTCTGTTCTCGTCTTTACGAGTAGTATTATGCCTTTTGTTTTGTTAAGTATCTTTACTGGATTAAAAACTCTGTTTTCGCCAAGTCGCTTTTGGGTCCTCATTCACCTGCATAACAGCATTGGGCAGTAATCAAAAGGTTGCTTGTTCAAATCCCCGAGCTGACAAGGTCAAATCTGTCGTTCTACCCCTGAACAATGTAGGTAACCCACTGTTCCCAAGTAGGCTGTCATTTTAAATAAGAATTTGTTCTTAACTGACTTGCCTAGTTTTAAAAAAGGGGGCCAAGCAGATTACATGATTTCTTTGCCATTTTCTAAAAACATAGCAATGTTTAAGACATGGATTAAATATTGTAATGTTAACAAGGTAGTTCATGTTTTCATTTTATTAGCTTAACATAACATTTTTAAACAGTGAAATTGTTGCATAAATCAGTCTTGTTTGCATGGCGATGATGAAATGAAATCATTTAGGCCATAAGGATCTCCAAAATTCTAATTATCATCAATTCTAATCACAGCGTTGATATAGCAAAGGACGCTAGTAGTTTATCGAATCCCATTGTGACGTAGAGGAGGACACTATTTGGCCGGGGGAAATTACTTGGGATGGGGGCCCCTCAGGGGAGCATGCTTAGTCCCCTCAAGTACTCCCTGTTCACCCACGACTGCGTGGCCAACCACGACTCCAGAACCATCATTAAGTTTGCTGACGACAAACAGTGGTAGACCTGATCACCGACAACTATGAGACAGCCTATAGGGAGGAGGTCAGAGACCTGGCAGTGTGGTGCCAGGACAATAACCTCTCCCTCAACGTGAGAAAGACAAAGGAGCTGATCGTGGACTACAGGAAAAGGAGGGCCGAAAACACCCCCATTCACACCGACAGGGCTGTAGTGGAGCGGGTTGAGAGTTTTAAGTTCATTGGTGTCCACATCACCAACAAACTATCATGGTCCAAACACATGAAGACAGCCGTGAAGAGGGCACGACAACACCTTTCCCCCCCTCAGGAGACTGAAAAGATTTGGCATGGGCCCCCAGATCCTTAAAAAGTTCTACATCTGTACCATCAAGAGCATCCGATGGTGAAGCTGGTTGGTTGCATCACCGGATGGTATGGCAACTGCTCGGCATCTGACTGTAAGGCGCTACAAAGGGCAGTGCGTACGGACAAGTACATCACTGGGGCCAATCTTCCTGCCATCCAGTACCTATAATCTAACCTGTGTCAGAGAAAGGCCCAAAAAATTGTCAAAGCCTCACCCACGTCATAGACTGTTCTCTCTGCTACCGCACAGCAATCGGTACTGGAGTGCCAAATGTAAGTCCAAAAGGCGCCTTAACAGCTTCTACTCCCAAGCCATAAGAATGCTGAACAATTAATCAAATGGCCACCCAGACTATTTACATTGACACCAGTACCAGTACTCAGGACGAGTACGGAGAGCTGACTCAGGTGGCATCAAACAGATAACACGTTCCTTAGGGCGAATGTCGTGCATCATACACCAACACAACAACTCTCTCATTTCTCTCTCCTTCAATTTCTCCATCAACTCACTGACGGTCTCTGACGGTCTCTGACTCTCTCCATTCACTCTCCTCCAATTTCTCCATCTTCTCCATCTTCACTCCCCGGCTCCGCCGACCACCCCTTGTGCCCCCATACATTTTGGCTGCTTTTTGGGCTTGCTATGTGGCAAACCCCGGCATCGTCGCTGTCCTCCCTTCTCTCCTTGCGTCTATTTCCAAGGAAGGCTTTCGTCTCCTGCCATAATTTCCTCACAAGTCCAGGATATCTTCTCCTCCTTGATCTCCTCCCAAGCCCAGGATACCTTCTCCTCCTGGGCACGCTGCTTGATCCTGTTGTGGTGGGATCTTCTGTCACGATCGTCATAAGAATACTCAGACCAAAGCAAAGCACAGCACAATATGGGTTTCACATGTTTATTTAATGAAACGCACAGAAACAATAAAGAATAACTGAAGCGTGACGTTCTGGAGTGCTCACAGGCAACTACACAAAAACAAGATCCCACAAAACACAGTGGGGAAATGCTGCCTAAATATGATCCCCAATCAGAGACAACGATAAACAGCTGCCTCTGATTGGGAACCATACCAGGCCAACATAGAAATAAACAACTTAGATAGGAACACCCTCCTAGTCACACCCCGACCTAACCAAAATAGAGAAATAAAAGGCTCTCTATGATCAGGTTCGTGCCAACTAGGCTGTTTGACAAGGTTTGAATCCTAAGCAACCTGCCTATACATAGTTTGAAGTACAATACCAACATAGCTACAGTAGTAGGTCAAAGTTGTGTGCTGGAAAATCTTGGTACAGCATGGGTGGAACAGGCATTCTGCTTCAGACCAATGCCCATTCTCACTTAAAACATAATATTTTTGTTTTTAATATGTCCCAAGCTCTCATCTTCTGGCCTATAGATTATCCATCAGCATTAAACTTTGCTTGGTCCATAGCTGTTTATTACCCAGTTCTGCTGCAAATATGGATTTCCTTTACAGAGGAGCACAATCATGAATTTCTGATATGATCATTCACCAACCATAAAACCTACTTCCCGATAATGAAAAGATTTTGGAGCGATAGTGTGATAGCTCCAGCTCAGAGCTGTATATTACCCCATGGCTCTGGCTGGGAGGATGACAGATTTTGAAGCTTGGAGTGGGAAGATTAGCTGAAGGCTTTCCTGGCCATTACCGCAGTTGTCTCCTCAGCTGTGCAAGGTAATTGAGCAGAATATATGTCTTGTCTCAGCACTGTGTTCAATATCACCCCACTCACCCCTCATTTGTGCAAAATAAGCAATATGACTTAAACAGGCAAGCACTCCTTCGTCTTCCTCAAAAGAGTGAGGCTGGCTGTGAGAGGAGGGAGAGAACTCAGTGAGTGAGGGAGAGTGTGACAGAGTGTGAGGACTTTACTTTGATGGTGTTTGCAGTGCGTGACCCACATGGAAACACAGCTTACAGGTTTGAGCTGTCTTCACTCTGTGTAGTGCTGCATATCCACATTTGCCAGGCTTACGAGATTTAAATACAGCAGAGCTTTGCTAAATCAGCTAAATTGGAACTTCCTAGCTTTTTCTTTAAGAAGCATATGAATTATGTTTTTTTGCCTAAATAAAAAGAATGCTCAAAGAGAAGTGAGATAAGCTTGCCTTGAGCTATCACATTTGTTCAGAGCAGGAAACTGTCTCTCCGAAGTGCACCTTCCAAATCCATATCTTCCAATTCACAGTCAGTACAGACAGATAGACTGCAGATGTGCTGTTATAGGAAAAGGGCCCCATCTAGTGTACCTATGATTCTGTTTTTATGAAATAAGATATGAAGTTCTGGTTTCACTTGTGAGAAACAGATTGAGGTCACTGATGTGTACAGTAGGCCTGCATGTATTTTTTTAATTTAAAAAACTCTGTCTTGAAGTCTTGAACTGTTGTGCTTTATCTTGGCCAGGTCGCCAGTTGTAAATGAGAACTTATTCTCAACTAACCTACCTGGTTAAATAAAGGTGAAATAAAAATAAAAATACATGTAAAAAGACTTGAGAGATCTTTCATATTTAATCTGTTCAATTTTCAAGAATGTCTGAATCATGAGAATAAAATACTAACATCCACTTAGCTCCTCTTTTCTGAATCCTGATTGGTGCATTTCCTTTTCTTCAGTTCCTCTTTTCAAAAGCTTTCATCATAAAAGAGAATAGCTTGCTTGTGTTATGCTTTACAATGAACCAACATTATGCTTCTGGCAGTCTGTTCTATGTTTTTTGATACTGTGTACAACACAGGTGGTTGGTTGCACTTTAATTGGGGAGGACGGGCTCGTGGTAATGGCTGGAGCGGAATCAGTGGAATGGTATCAAGTACATCAAACACATGGTTTTCATGTGTTTGATGTCATTCCATTACTCCGTTCCAGCCATTATTATGAGCAGTCCTGCCCTCAGCAGCCTCACCTGGTGTACTTTACAATATATTGTAAAGTACATCATTGTTGATTTCTTAATTAAGAACAACAATTGCATTGCTTTTGTGCACACTCAGTGCTGTATGGTGTAAAAGTCACTGGTCTTCTCATATAATGGTTGTAAACCCTTGTTTGAACACACAGATAAAAGCACACAGTTGATTTACACCATGTTCCAAATCTACAGTAAATGCATCTTTTATTCTTAAGAACAGATGACAAGATATTTCATAACCACAATGTATTCCTAAGTCTATTTCCTCACGCCCTCCCTACTCAGTGAAGATTAGAATACATGGAGATTCCATAGACAGCTTCGTCACCTCCTCAGGTATTGGTCAGAGCATGGACTGTTATTACCAAACAGTTTTATGCCACATGGGCAGTCGTTTTCATCATTGAATCATGACTAGTAGTGTGTGTGATGCCCTACACAATGTAATATTATATGTTGTTATATGATAATTTTATAATTAACCACTAACAAGCCTGCAGATGGAAGCAGGAGTTATCAGGGTGTACAATCATTTATCGGGAACAGACTGGTTCTGTCCTTTAAAGAGATTACAATAAAGCTCACATTCTGCAGTATAAAGCCAAATCTGTTTATAAGGAATGATGTTAAATGTCAAACACAGGCAGATATTTTTTTTAACCTTTGTAGATGCCTTTTCGTGACATAAATAACTCACTTCCTTTTTGAAACAAACAAAAACAAAAGGTCCCTCAGTTCATGTTCTAAATGGTAGACTTCTTCAAAGAGGTGATCATGAGAATAAATATCCACAGTCCATGTGAAAGTCAACTGTTAACAGTTAACCAGTTCACACACGCACGCAAGCACACACAGTCACACTCGCATACCCACCAAAATATGAAGTAGAAAAAAGTGAATAAACATGCTTTTGGTCATTGGTGCTTTTAAAAGTCAGGTAACATTGCAAAGTCAATATTGCATCAATGTGCTAAGTATAATAAAAGGCACCAATGACATCAACGTGTAAAGTGTTTAAGGAAATAACAGATATACAGTACCAGTCAAAAGTTTGGACACACCTATTCATTCAAGGGTTTTTCTTTATTTTTACTATTTTCTACCTTGTAGAATAATATTGAAGGCATCAAAACTAAGTAATAACACATATGGAATCATGTAGTAACCAAAAAAGTGTTAAACAAATCAATATATATTCTATATTTCAGACGCTGCATAATAGCCACCCTTTGCCTTGATGACAGCTTTGCACACTCTTGGCATTCTCTCAACCAGCTTCATGAAGTAGTCACTTACATTTCAATTAACAGGTGTGCCTTGTTAAAAGTAAATTAGTGGAATATATTTCCTTCTTAATGCGTTTGAGCCAATCAGTTGTGTTGTGACAAGGTATGGGTGGTATACAGAAGATAGCCTTATTTGGTAAAAACCAAGTCAATATTATGGCAAGAACAGCTCAAATAAGCAAAGAGAAATGACATCCATTATTACTTTAAGACATGAAGGTCAGTCATTGTGGAAAATGTCAAGAACTTTGAACATTTCCTCAAGTGCAGTCGCAAAAACCATCAAGCGCTATAATGAAATTGGCTCTCATGTGGACCACCACAGGAAAGGAAGACCCAGAGTTACTTCTGCTGCAGAGGATAAGTTCATTAGAGTTACCAGCCTCAGAAATTGCAGCCCAAATAATGCTTCACAGAGTTCAAGTAACAGACACATCTCCACATCAACTGTTCAGTGGAGACTGTGGGAATCAGGTCTTCATGGTCAAATTGCTGCAAAGAAACCACTACTAAAGGGCACCAATAAGAAGTATAGACCTGCTTGGGCCAAGAAACAGGAGCATTGGAAATTAGAGTGGTGGAAATCTGTCCTTTATTCTGATGACTCCAAATTCTTGGTTTTTGGTACTGTGTTTTTGGGAGTTGGTGAACTAATTATCTCCGCACTTGTGGTTCCCACCATGAAGCATGGAGGAGGAGGTGTGATTGAGCTTTTCTGGTGACACTGTCTGTGATTTATTTAGAATTCAAGGCACACTTAACCAGCATAGCTACCACAGCATTCTGCCGCAATAGGCCATCCCATCTGGTTTGTGCTTAGTGGGACTATCATTTGTTTTTCAACAGGACAATGACCCAAAACACACATCCAGGCTGTGAAAGGGGTATTTGAACAAGGAGAGTGATGGAGTGCTGCATCAGATGACCTGGCTTCCACAATCACCCAACCTCAACCCAATTGAGATAGTTTGGGATGAGTTGGACCACAGAGTTAAGGAAAAGCAGCCAACAAGTGCTCAGCATATGTGGGACCTCCTTCAAGACTGTTGGAAAAGCATTCCTCATGAAACTGGTTGAGAGAATGTAAAGCTGTCATCAAGGCAAAGGGTGGCTACTTTGAAGAATCTAAAATATATCTTGATTAACATTTTTTTGGTTACTACAAGATTCCCTATGTGTTATTGCATAGTTTTGATGTCTTCACTGTTTTTCTACAATATAGAAAATTGTCAAAATAAAGAAAAACCCTTGAATGAGTAGGTGTGTCCAAAAGTTTGACGGATACTGTATATATCCTTTATTTGCATTGTCTTCATAGTTTAGTGTGTGGTTATAAACCTTTACAGCAACACTCCCCCTGCTTGTTAATCATCATGAGGTAAAGTGGCATTGCATGTGCCTTCATATAAACTTTGAATTAAATTGTACAAAAAAAGCTCTGGCAATTCATCAATCGTGATAAGTTAGTAGAAAAGTATGGATAAAAGGTATAAAGTAAACAAAACCTCAAAAATAAATTAGTTACAATCACATTGCTGAAGCATTCACCAAGCATTTTGGATTAGTTAAAAATATGTCCTTCATTTGATTTGTCAACTGAATCAAATGGTACAAACAGCAATCTGAATTATTCTTCCACCTACGGTAAACAAACGGTTTTGCTGTAATAATGTGTGTCCAATAGGTTAACTGTCCGATAGGTTAAGTGTCCAATAGGTTAACTGTCCGATAGGTTAAGTGTCCAATAGGTTAACTGTCCGATAGGTTAAGTGTCCAATAGGTTAACTGTCCGATAGGTTAAGTGTCCAATAGGTTAACTGTCTGATAGGTTAAGTGTCCAATAGGTTAACTGTCTGATAGGTTAAGCGTCCAATAGGTTATCTGTCTGATAGGTTAAGTGTCCAATAGGTTAACTGTCTGATAGGTTAAGTGTCCAATAGGTTAACTGTCCGATAGGTTAAGTGTCCAATAGGTTAACTGTCCGATAGGTTAACTGTCTGATAGGTTAAGTGTCCGATAGGTTAACTGTCTGATAGGTTAAGTGTCCAATAGGTTAACTGTCTGATAGGTTAAGTGTCTGATAGGTTAAGTGTCCAATAGGTTAACTGTCCGATAGGTTAAGTGTCCAATAGGTTAACTGTCCGATAGGTTAACTGTCTGATAGGTTAAGTGTCCAATAGGTTAACTGTCTGATAGGTTAAGTGTCCAATAGGTTAACTGTCTGATAGGTTAAGTGTCCAATAGGTTAACTCTCTGATAGGTTAAGTGTCCAATAGGTTAACTGTCTAATAGGTTAGTCCTCCATGTTGATCTGTAGACTCCAGACATTCTGTAGTTTAGTCAGGTCACTCTCACCCTCACTCTCCTCTGAGGATTGCCTCACTAACACACTGGGTAAGATCTCCAACTGCTCTGACTCCCTGTCCTTCCTCGCTCCCTCCACTTCTGGAATAGGCTTGGAGAGCAAAGGCATCTGGAGGATCCCTGTTGTAGGGCTCCAGTCAACACAGTTACCACCACCTAATCCATCCTCTTCCTCAGACTCCTGTGGAAACAGAGCTTGCCTCTGGCTTCTGTACAGGTTGACCTGGGCTAGCAGCAGGGGCTGATTATCCCTCCTGTTAGACCGCGTCTGGTACTTTGTTGGCACCATCTGCTGCTTTGGGGCTGCTCCCACGAAGCCGTAGTCTGAGGGGTAACTTTGGGGCCCTTCAGCTTTGTCTCCCCACAGGTCCACCTCAGTAGTCTCTCTGACAGAGACGTGCTGTGGTGCGTAGTGACCCATCTGATCAGGCTCTTTGTAACTTGTGCTCTCCACCCCCAGCTTTATATCAGACAGCAGTGGCATTCTAAAGAGCCCTGTCTTGGGGTCCATGTCTAAACACATCCCAGTCAAAACATTCTCCACAGGCTCCTGTGAACATCTCTGTGCTATGTACGGGTTGACCTGGCTTAGACGCAGGGGCCGGGTTTTCTCAATGTCAGATGCCTCACTTTCTCTTACTTCCGGCATCTCTGGGGCCGCTCCAACGAAGCCATAGTCTAGAGGTTCTGGTTGGGCCTCACCGAATTCATCTTCACATGATCCCTCCTTTGGAGGTTCTATGCCAGGGGCTTGCTGGGAAGTGTAGGGTAGTTCGAGCTCCCACTCTGTTTGGTGGATCAGGGCAGGGATGTTGTTAGGCTTTATGGTTATCAACTCCATGGGCTTGGCAATGTTGACCAGTACCACATTCACTGTCACAGTATGCTCAGGACAGAAAGTCTGCGGTGGGTTCTGAAGGTCCAATATTTCCTGTAAGAGCAAAAAGGGTGACATCTTAGTAAATTGCACTTTGTAGCCATTGTTGAAGGCTTCTATTAGTCTCATATTATTCTCACCAGGAAAGGGGGACTTTTCTGTTTATTACCACAGACAAAGTGGTAGAAAAGGCATCCAGACAGGATCAGCATGAAAAGGCAGATAACTGATGGTACAACGGCTCCCATCAGCATCAGTAGCAGCTGATCGTAGAAGGGATCTGTAAAGACAGAGTGGTAGGGTCGAGATCTATACAGTGTACAGCCATCAGGAAGAGAAAAGTCTATAGGTTACAGCTGAGAACATACACACACACACACCTTGGAATTCAACACAATTCCTTCTCTACCAGGAAGAGAAAATACACTCTGGGAAACACCTAAAGTCTCCTGTCACATTTACAGGTAGAGAGAACAATTCTTGGAATGCTTTTGCGATTTACCAAAACCTGTTGGGCAGGTTAATCCTGACAGATATCCATGCATGTAATAAACATTTTCAATTGGATTAACTCTAGTCTTATTTTACCCTTTGGGGTTGTTAGGCACTGCCATTCAGAGGCATGCCAAGGTATAGGAAGTGACAGGACCTGGGAATTAGCTGAGAAACAATACTGGGTTTCATAGGCAAGCAACCCATATTCAAAGGATCTGTTTTCCACAGTGAAGTGATGCTAAATGACAAAATGAATACAGAAAGTTAAAATACACAAAATAGAACAAACACTCGTAAAAAATCTGCATTATAAAATAATTATGATGATATAAAAATATAGAATTGTCTATTATAATATATTAATGCAGCAATTTGCACTGATTAAAGTCCCTATAGGGAGTCCTACATATTATGTAATTTAATTATTTACACAATGTTACAGTAACCAACATAACACCAACCGTTTTGTTGCTTCTGTTGTCGTACACAGAGAGGTTGTATGTCATCTGAGGGTATATTTTCAACAAGGAGTACTCTTTTGTCATGTTTCCAGTCTTCCATCTCATTGGACCCTTCAGCTTGACAGTAACACTATTCTCCTTCACCACAAGTTTTACAAGTGGTGGTCCAAAGGTTGCTGTTGGGGAGGTTAAACATTTCATATCCTTCTCTGATTTTATTTTGAAGTGGTTCGCTATCGCTCCTAATTCATAGATAAGGAAAATTATATTTGAAGAGGATCTCAACTTACTGTCAGCTTTGGGGTCAAACCTCTTTTCCGTGAATGCCCATTTGGAGGATAGGTTTGTGCCCACAGCCTTGACTCTGGCAAAGTAGCCTTCATCCAGGTCAGTGGTCTCATTGGATAGATCACACCAGGTCTGAGGGATGTCTCTGCACTGGTTCTTCACCCTCCAGCGCACCTGTGTCGCCCCACTATCCATTCTGTCACCATAACTAGGAGACGACAAATAAACACATCATGAGATGTTTCCTTAAATCCATGGATCATGGGTATTTATTTACAATTATAAACTGGGTGGTCGAGCCCTGAATGCTGATTGTCTGAAAGCTGTGGCATATCAGACCATATACCACGGGTATGGCAAAACTTTTATTTATACTGCTCTAATTACGTTGGTGACCAGTTTATAATAGCAATAAGGCACCTCCGTGTTTGTTGTTTATTGCCAATATACCACAGCTACGGGTTGTATACAGGCACTCCGCGTTGTGTCATGCGTAAGAACAGCCCTTAGCCATGGTATATTGGCTATATACCACACCCCCTTGGCCCTTATTGCTTAACTAGTTAATGGAAATAGTCTCTCGTGACAAAATTGAGGAGCTGATTTGGTTCTGGGTACCAAGATTATGGAAATGTATAAAAGTGTCCTTACATTGCATACTCCACTGTGTAATGTGTGTCATTTGGTGTGTCTTTCCCAGGATGCCACTTTGCAATGTTCCTCAGGTTCACAGAGTTAAAATGAACTCCTTCAGGACATCCTACACTGGACCCATGTGAGACAACTAGGAAAGGAGAAACAGCAGACAGTAGATGATCAACTGCCAAGGGCATTACGAATTGTCAACTTGAGACACTTTACACTTTATAGAGAGCATCACTAAACAATTCTAAAATGAAATAAGAGTATTAAGAGAATGAAATGACATCCTTTTCCCTTAACATAATGTAGAATGTCTTAAAGTTCTAGTTGAAGAGAAACATTGTACAGAACAACAACAGGATGTTGATGTGATTAAGGTTGAGAGATAAGATATTTCATAAGCCCTCACAAAGAAACGCTTATTTTCCCGACTGCACGAGACCACATTTGTTTCCTGTGTGTTTCAGAATACCACATGAGCTCAGTGAAACATGTCTTTCAAGGACCTCTCATGATTATATTAACCATATTAACCCTATTTATTGCATCATAAATGCTTGTTTGTTTTTCTGTAAGCTTTGCCAACATACTTTTTGTTGTGATCAATGCCTCAACAAAGCATTAAGTGTTATATATGTCACTACTCAACTCTGTAACTATATATTTTTACGATATAGCACATACTATATAAGGTAGGTGAAAAATACAGTAGAGGGAGTGAAAACAAAAGTAAACCAAAGTAAATGCCACCCACATACGTGTTGCAGTTGGCTACAGCTGAAGGTGTGTTTGGGCGAGTTTTAAAATGACACAAAATTATTACATTGGTTAAGCATGCTTAAAATGCATTTTTAACCATCTACTGCACATCGTTGCCCTAAGGCAACAGAAAACCTTTTTGCCCCTCACCCCCCCATAGGGTGAAAGGTAGCCTAGCAGTTAGAGTACTGGGCCAGTAACTGAAAAGTCACTGGTTTGAATACCTGAGCCCACAAGGTGAAAAATGTGTCGATGTTCCCTTGAACCCTAATTTGCACCATAGGCGCTGTACTACTATGGCTGACCCTGTAAAACAACACATTTCACATGTACTTGTGTAGGAATTTCTAAAGAAGCAAATTTGATTGTTTCTTTTATTTTTTATTTTGTTTTTTAAATTTTGTTTTTATATATATTCCAAAAAGTTGTATTTTGTTGCCTCAGGGCAACGTTGTGTAGTTAGGGTACTTTTCAGGGTACCCTAACTACCCTTTTAACATGATGTTAAAAGATGGCCTTGGTCAATGTTTTTGCCAACATATCCACTGACATTGACAAGCAATTGAGCAGTTAGGATCATACCCTCTGATAGTGAGGACAGTAAGCTTAAGGACAGTGACAGCAAAGAAGAATAGACCCCAGAATCAGGTTTGAGAGGCAGTGAAAATTATTAGTTTATGTCCAACTTGTATTTTTTTATGAATATTTGTTTCTACTATATTTCACTTCATAAATGTTCTGAAAATATGTTTGTATCCTTATGGCACAACATTATGCCATAAATGTCTGGGTGTGGGGGGGTAAACGTTTTTCATTTTATTATTATTGATGGGAAAATTGGAATCTTAAATTATATACAACATATCCTTCAAATTGATCTACAACAGCTGAACAATGACAGCTGAACTATTCCTATAGCTTGACGGAAAATAATATTAGCAAAATATTGAGATTAAGACATAATTAAACTTGCCAGTTCAATATGTGATAAGATGTAAACTGCACTAGATACCACAATAGTAAACATTGTCCTAATTACTGATTATGAGACGCAGCCAATGAAAACGAAGCCTACCTGGCGTCCATAGATAAATAATCAAGAGATATTTCATCATTCTTTCCCGTAGTATTGGTAATACAAATATATACTATTAAGCTCATGGACATTTCAACCAATCGGCTACAGTAAATTATTCCGTTCGAGGATCTCCTTCAGTGTCTTTTATGTTGCTATTTGCTTTACTTTACCTTGGTCAGGTAGCGTAGGAGTCAATACCCACGTGAAATGGGCGGAGTTATTTACAGTAAGCAAGGAGGAATTTAGTGAACACGGGTCTGTTAACGTCGGAACAACTTTGGCCGGGTATGGTGAGTTAACGCTCCGTAAGCCACGCCCCAGTGGGCAGAGCTAGGCATGTTGGACTGTGACACGCAAGAAACTGGCCTTGCCGAAACCTTCCCCTCCTTATTTTTTCCTTAATTTTGTCAGTAGGGTCAAATACTTTCTGTGGCACACATCAGAGTCAAATACTTGCTAGAGAACAAACTTCACTTCAGGATAGGCAACCGAAATTAATAATGAATGTATGTGTGTTATATTAAACATAGAGGAGGGATTGACAGCTTCCTTGAAGGACACAAATAAAAAGTGCATTCTGCTACTAAGATCAGTGAAAACTGACAACGGAGTGAAAAGCAGAAATCTCAACTAGCAAGCAAGTCGCAGCAATGAAGAATTGAGTGTGTGCGCGTCCACCCAAAGGGAGGAAGAATTATGTCGGGGGAGATTTTCGGTACACCTGTTACCTTCAGACAAATTCCCTGGGTCGAAGAGTAAAACGGAGAACACCATTGTGTTCGTAAGAGTCTCCCCTTTCCATAGGTTTTAATACGATAAAATATCTAATTTTATGAGAAACGGCGGAGAATGGGTGGTTCTGTGTAGCCTAGTTATGATAATATAGGCTATTTGACCAATGCACTGCAGTTAATTTCGTCTTTGACCTAATAAGTCAAATATATTTGAGTAGTAAACAGGTAAACAACAACGAGTCCTAGACAGTTTGCAATAGAACATACCAGATGGGGGCATTGTTTACTAGGCTACTTAAATTATTGGGAGCATCTGGTTACCAGCAGTGTTCAGAACACATTGAGTTTATGACAAAACAGATCAGAGGACACCTTTTCACACAGAGATGTATTTATAGCAGTGAATGTCATGTAATTTCTAAGTAGCAGCCATATCAGGCAGGGAAACTAATTGTTCACATTTTGATAGAACATTCCAATTTTACAGCTTGACGGTGGCACTCTTTAGCCTACCTGCATTGTTAGGATGTTCATGTGATCACAACAAAAACTACTTATTGGGCTCAAATAGAGATATATTTTTTCTTTGAAAAAAAATAGGCTTGGCTGAGAAAAGAAGATTCAGTTTTCTGCCCGAGTGTGGCGCCGATTACAATTTTCTGGATTCTCTCGTGACCAGAACAAAACTACCTATTTTACTAGAGAATGAAATAAATGGTGTTTCTTTGAAGAGATGGGCCTGGCTGACATTAACTGTTTTCTCACCTTATTCTCCTTAAGGTGATCCATGGTTGTTGGTTATTTACCAGGTAAGAAGAAGTGAAAATGAAACAAGGACTGAAGCAATAGACACCTTATTTTACATAAGAGATGTAAATTAATGTTGTTTCTTTGAAAAGGAGGGCCTGGCTGACATGAAAAATGCATTAAAGGGAAAGGATCCACAGACACACAGGCTGATTATCTTCCTGCACATCTCTTCATTTACCATGCTGGCTGCCATGGTTAACACAAACGCAGGACATTGAATGCTACCTGAATTGACTCAGAAAAGTAACATAAGTAGGCCTACAGTATCACAGCGAGGTCAAACAGGTGTGTGCTTGTTAGATTATCCAGGTTCCACAGCAACACTATTGACTATTCTCTACCTCCAGTGCATGCTCTCACTAACACTCATATTTTCTCTGTCTCCCCTTCCGGAGGGCCTGAGGCTCTGGGACCGTGACTGAGGACACCCTGGCCTGATACCTCGACATGCCTGGCCCAATCCAAGCTGGCCACACTCTACCTCCTACCTGCCTGTTACCATGACGACTTTGTGAAAAGCGATCTGACCATAGGGTCTTGAATGTATGCTTTTATACAGCCTATATCTGTGTATTACAGCAGTCAAATAGAAAACTGGAAGTGTGACTTCTTTCCCTAATGATTTCCTATGGCTGAGGTATTTTGTTAGTTATCAGGTATTTCATACCAAGGCTAAATGAGTCTGAATGGCAACAACACCAGACACAAATGCAATGCAACTAATTAATCTCATTGTTAAATGACTGTTCAGTCTGTTGAATATTCCATTAATGAAAATATGGATTTGTTGGCTGAATTAAGGTTTTATTAAAACTTCAAAAAGGTCACACACAATAGGGTACATTTCTAAAATAAATTTACAAGAAAAGTAATTTACAACAATTATTGTCACCGCCTCTCCCTTTATTTTGCTTAACTGGGGGAATGGGAGAAATGGTTTACAGTAGGCAGGGTAGTGCTCAACAAGCAGAATGCATCCCAAATGACACCCTGTTACTTTTGCCTGTATAATGCATTATACAGGCAAAGAGCCCTATGAACCCAGGTCAAAATTAGTGCACTGTGTATTGGGAAAATGGTGCCATTTGGGAGACATTCCATCTGTTGATGAAGCCACCTAAAAATCAATGGCTGCATACCAATTATCCATCCCTCGCCTAATGGATTGGTGTAAGCATTAGCTTGAGCTACTTTACGCCATTGTTAAATGGACATGCAGCCAAAGTTAATGGTCACACACCTTTGAATCGTTAGTAAAAAAATATTTTTAAAAGGTGTTATATAAACTAGCAAATAATTGACACAAGTTGTTACAGTAGTGGGTAAGACATTGGATCCAGAGCTGTATAAGTTAATTATGGACTTTAAAGTAACAGGTAGGAAACATGTAGAGGTGAGCCAGGTGGTATTGGGCAAGGCACATCCAGGTGTCCTCAGTCACGGTCCAAGTGCCTCAGCCCCTCCGGAAAGGGAGACGGAGAAAAATAAAATTTTGTTAGCGAGAGAATGGCTAAAACTATAGTACACACCACATGCACTGGGGTAGAGAACAATCAAGTGTTGCTGTGGACACTGGATAATCTGACTAACACACACACACACACACACACACCCCGTTTGACCTCTATGTGTCACTGTAGGCCTGCTTATGTTACCCTGTCTGATTCAATTCTGGTAGCATTCAATGTCCTGCGTTTGTGTTAACCATGGCAGCCAGCATTGTAAATAGAGACACACAGACAGATAATCAGTCTCTGTCTCTGTGGGTCCCCCATCCCTTTAATGTATTTTTAATTTCAGCCAGGCCTATGTCTTCAAAGAAATACAATTTAATTTAATCTCGAGTTGAGTAAAATAAGTTGTTTTGTTGTTAACCAAATAACACAGAAAATTGCGGTAAACAGCCCCACACTTAGACAGAAAGAGCAATGTACTTTTCTCAGCCAGGCCCATCTTTTCAAAGAAAACAATTGAATTCTATCTTTATTTGAGCAAAATAAGTAGTTGTGATCACAAAAAAATCCTAACAGTTCAGGTAAAGAGCACCAGTCAGGCAGAACATTTGCACATAAATATGAGTTAAAAGTCTCTCCTAGATTTAGGACAGACACTTCAAAAACTTGTTTCTTAAGATTAATTTCTTTATTTGATTGTCCTTTTTGCAATTTATGAATGTATTATTCAATGCATACACTGGTCTCAAATATATGAGCATAACTAGGCTACACAAAACCAAGACGGACGCATTGTAAAATTAGATACTTATCATATTGAAACGTGTCCCAGTCCAACATGCCTACCGCTGCCCACTGGGGCGTGATTACACCGGATCGAGTTCTCATCACGCCGGTTGTAAAGCACACATTAACCCTACAATTATTGCCTAATTAAAGCACTGGTCTATTCTGACTGGGTAACAAAGGTTTTGATAACTTATGTGAATTGTTATATGATAAATACATGTTTTATAGAAGATTCTACAAGATCTGTGTAAACTTTTGTAATAACTTTAGTTTTGTAGGGCACCATAACATTAACCGTTTGTCAGGCCCACAACATTCTTGAGACGGTAGTGCAGTCATTAATGTACTTGATTGCCTGATTGAAGACTGGTTTGACTGATGTGAATAATTTATCAGATTGTCAAAAGAGCACCAATAGCATCACTCGATTTGAAGCTCTTGATGTTTTACA